>NC_135906.1:19287769-19480342 GCF_964194155.1 Cetorhinus maximus | reverse complement strand
AGCTGTGACTCCATGTTCCTCCTAACAATCCTCTCCTGAGGCTCCCCACCTTTTCTTTCAATACTTAAATATCCTCGCCACCGCCCAACAACCACCCCCCTCACCCCCCACCCCAACCACACCCCCCCACCCCCCCCAACCCCGCCCCAACCACCCCCACCACTGCCCCCACCACACCCCCGCTCACTGCCACAACCACCCGCCCACTCACCACTGCCCCCACCACACCCCCGCCCACTCGCCACCACTCCCAAGACTCGCCCCCCCACCACCACACCCCCACTCACTGCCACACCCACCCTGCCCACTCGCCCCCCACCGCCAACCCCCCCAACATTCACCCCCCCACCGCCAACCCCCCCAACATTCACCCCCCCACCGCCAACCCCCCCAACATTCACCCCCCCACCGCCAACCCCCCCAACATTCACCCCCCCACCGCCAACCCCCCCAACATTCGCCCCCCCACCAACTCCCCCAACACTCGCCCCACCACCACCGCTCCTACCACCCCCCCAACATTCGCCCCCCCACCGCCAACCCCCCCAACACTCGCCCCCCAACACTCGCCCCACCACCACCGCCCCTACCACCCCCCCCAACACTCGCCCCCCACTGCCAATCCCCCCAAAACTCACCCCCCACCGCCAATCCCCCCAACACTCATCCCCCCACCGCCAATCCCCCCAACACACTCCCCCCCACCGCCAACACCCCTCAACACTCACCAACCCCACCCCCTCCCACAGGAATACTCAGTATCTGAAGCTCTGAAGCCACTGGTTTCTGCAGCCCGCATCTCAAGATACAATCACCTCTCGTTTCTATTGACTGACTCCCTTGTCCATCAAGAATCTAAGGGTATCAGGAGCAGACAGGAAAGTGGAGTTGAGACCACGATTAGATCAGCCAGAACCTTATCAAATGTGTAGCAGGCTCAAGGGGCTGAATGGCCAATTCCTGCTCCTAATTCTGTTCCTTCAAGAAAGTATTTCATTACGTTTGAGATTTTTTGATGGTGTCTGTAAAATTCTTCTCTCATAACCCTACCAAAATTAATATCTGGAATTTGGCCAATCCTTAACCGACGCCTGGACTCGAAGGCTATTGCCCAGGAATCATGCCAATCTTGGATTGATGGGGTTTTATCTATCGTTCCCACACTGGCACTGAAAGCTGGTTCTTAAATATTCACCACTCACCAGGTTGGATGTAGACACAACAACCCTCACCCAACACCATCCAGAACAGGACTGGTCTGTGCTGCTAGATTCAGTGTACACTCCCTCCATCACTGGTACACTGTGGCTGCGATATATACAATCTACAGAAATGCACTGGAGCACCTTGCAAATATCACTCGACAGCATCTCAGACCCTCCACTGACAATAATAAGAGCAGTAGTGGTGTGGGGGCACTGCAATATCTAAGGTCCCGCCCAAAGTCACACACGGTCTCCCCAGAATATCTATCACCTTCACTTCATTGCCGAAAGGTCAAAATTAAAACCACTGTCAGAAATCAAGTTCTTTCTGTGGTCCCTTCACAACCTCAGGCCATCTCAAGGAGAACTTTTGAAGTGTAGTCACTGTTTTAATGTGAAAAATGTCACAGTCAATTTGCACATAGCAAGATCCCACAAACAGACAATGTGATAATGACCCGATGATCTGGTTGAGAGATAAATATTGGCCAGGACACCAGAGATAACGTCCCCTACTCCTCTTTGAAATAATGCCATGGGATTTTTTACATCCACCTGAGAGGATAGGATAGACTTCAGTTTGACATCTCATCCAAGTGATGGCACCTCCGACAGGACAGCCCTCCCTCGGTTCTGCCCCTATGACTACAGTGTTCCCTCTCTGTGCTGCTTTGGAGTGTCCCACAATCTCGAGTGGGACTTGAATCCACGACCTTCTGACTCAAAAGGCGAGAGTGTCACCTGCTGAACCATGGCTGACAGTTGCAAATCATGATACTAAAT
Source organism: Cetorhinus maximus (assembly GCF_964194155.1). Lineage (NCBI taxonomy): Eukaryota > Metazoa > Chordata > Chondrichthyes > Lamniformes > Cetorhinidae > Cetorhinus > Cetorhinus maximus. The sequence goes on along the minus strand of NC_135906.1, from coordinate 19,478,354 downwards.
TTGGCCTGTGCTTGCTCTACATTGTGTAATCTGGGCATCACAGAAGGGGACTCCTGTCGGAATTAGCACCAAGGGAACTTTAAGGTCCACTTGAGAGGACAGATGTCTCACCGAAGAGATGGCACCTCTGGCAGTGCAGCACATCCTCAGTACTGCATTGGGAGTGTCCGTCTGATTAACCTGTTCAAGTCTCCGAAATCTGCAGCCTTCTGATTCAGAGGCAAAATGCACAGTGCCTGAAGTTCAGACTGTTCAGGTAAAGCCCCTTCAAGAGGAGTCAAACTTTTGCAGGACTCGCTCAAGGAGAGAGAGCAAGAGAGAAACAGCAAGATTCCAGCCTCTCTCCGAGGCCCAGGCAATTTTACATCACCCCCCACTCCTCAGCAGCAGAGAGAGGGGGCTGTGAGCTTGTTGTTAACTATTGCAGATTGATTTGCATTGTTTATTAAAAAGCCAAGAGGCTGGAGATTAAATTTTGTCCGGTTCTAAAGCAACTACCTGGTGTCCGCTATTCACATCCTGAAATGTATAAGCTAACCTATTCCAAAAACAAGATGTGACGTAGTATTTACATTCCTCTCCCCCTCCGCACTTGTGCAGCAGGTTTGGTCACATTGGATACAGCACCGAGTCCAAAGAGTAACAAAAATAAAGAGAAGTGGCCATTTGCAGGGCTCCGCCCTGATCCAAGGGGAGCTCCGAGTGACTTGCTCCCGCTCTCTCCCACGACAGATGTTCCAGTCGCCGATCACCCTTGGCAACCCGTGTCATGCACGGTTAAAAGTCCCAGCTCAACGATCACAGAGTGAAGAATAATATGAGCACCAAAACCAGGATGACAAGGAGAACGACAATCACACACCACTGACGGCGAGCTGCCAAACCAAAAGTTACCATCAGTCTCAGGCCAAAGGGCATCGTACAATTCAGCATCATTGGGAGAGTAAACACCTTTCATTTATGTAGCGCCTTTAATGTAGTAAAAGCGTCCCAATGCATCTCACACGAACATCATCAAACAAAATCCAAGACCGAACCGCATGGGAGATGTTAGGACAGTGACAAAAGCTTGGTCAAGCAGGGAGGTTTTAAGGAGCTCTTAAAGGGAGAGAGAGAGGGAGGCAGAGGGGTTTAGGGAGGGAATTCCCAGGCAGCTGAAGCCATGGCTGCCAATGGCGGTGTGATGAAAATTCAGGATGGAATTAAATACTTGAAGAGAAATGGGTCCGAAGAATCAGTAGAGGAATGGGACAACAGTAGTTAGCTCAGATATTAGGCTAGTACCAGTGCAGGAACAAGGGGCCAACTGGCCTCCTCCTGTGCAGAGAGGGCAGCGGGAGTTGGGGGTGGGTTGGAGACGAGAGCTTGGAAGCTTACCACTGGTCATGTGAGAGACTTTGGCCAACTTCTTCAGTGTGTTGTCCAGGCGGGAATGAGTGTTGTCCATTTCATGGGAAAATTCATCCAACATCCTGGAGGGCAGAAATCAAACTCAGTTAGAAAGCAGGAGGTGGCTCTCTCCCGGCAGAATAGTGAACCTCTCTCTCTGCAGAATAGTGAACCCCTCTCCCTGCAGAATAGCGGACCTCTCTCCCTGCAGAATAGTGAACCCCTCTCCCTGCAGAATAGTGAACCCCTCTCCCTGCAGAATAGTGAACCCCTCTCCCTGCAGAATAGTGAACCCCTCTCCCGGCAGAATAGTGAACCCCTCTCCCGGCAGAATAGTGAACCCCTCTCCCTGCAGAATAGTGAACCCCTCTCCCTGCAGAATAGTGAACCCCTCCCCCTGCAGAATAGTGAACCTCTCTCCCTGCAGAATAGTGAACCCCTCTCCCTGCAGAATAGTGAACCCCTCTCCCTGCAGAATAGTGAACCTCTCTCCCGGCAGAATAGTGAACCCCTCCCCCTGCAGAATAGTGAACCCCTCTCCCTGCAGAATAGTGAACCTCTCTCCCTGCAGAATAGTGAACCCCTCTCCCTGCAGAATAGTGAACCCCTCTCCCTGCAGAATGGTGAACCCCTCTCCCTGCAGAATGGTGAACCCCTCTCCCTGCAGAATGGTGAACCCCTCTCCCTGCAGAATGGTGAACCCCTCTCCCTGCAGAATAGTGAACCTCTCTCCCTGCAGAATGGTGAACCCCTCTCCCTGCAGAATGGTGAACCCCTCTCCCTGCAGAATGGTGAACCCCTCTCCCGGCAGAATGGTGAACCCCTCTCCCGGCAGAATGGTGAACCCCTCTCCCGGCAGAATGGTGAACCCCTCTCCCGGCAGAATGGTGAACCCCTCTCCCTGCAGAATAGTGAACGTCTCTCCCTACAGAATAGTGAACCTCTCTCCCTGCAGAATAGTGAACCTCTCTCCCTGCAGAATAGTGAACGTCTCTCCCTGCAGAATAGTGAAGCGGGTTTTTGGTACCCGGGGTGAAGCGGGTTCGGTGCCCGGGGTGAAGTGGGGCTCGGTGCCCGGGGTGAAGTGGGGCTCGGTGCCCGGGGTGAAGTGGGGCTCGGTGCCCGGGGTGAAGTGGGGCTCGGTGCCCGGGGTGAAGTGGGGCTCGGTGCCCGGGGTGAAGTGGGGCTCGGTGCCCGGGGTGAAGTGGGGCTCGGTGCCCGGGGTGAAGTGGGGCTCGGTGCCCGGGGTGAAGTGGGGCTTGGTGCCCGGGGTGAAGTGGGGCTCGGCGCTCGGGGTGAAGTGGGGCTCGGTGCTCGGGGTGAAGTGGGGTGAAGCGGGTTCAGTCTGATTTCCTGGATTTGTTTTGACCATCTCAGGTGTGGAAACATTGTCCGGGTTGTTTTTTTGCATATTTGAATTGTTATTTTCAGCTCTCCCAGGTTTGGAGTGCGACTGGGTTTGTGTTTATTATGCCACAGGCTGGGTTAACAGGAAGGTCTTTTTGTAATTATGTATGAATTTAATGTTGATGCATTGATCTCAGTTCTAGCAGATTCCTGGGAAGCAGTTACAGGATAAGAAACATGTCTCTGGTGATAAGGAGCAGCTGCTTCATTCACAAGTTGACGATAATGTAAATATTTTTGAGCTGATGATGTGAGTCCCATCACATCTCAAGCCCTTCACACACAACGTGGTGCAGTGACTGCTGTTATGTGGCACACGGCAAGACTGTTGGTACAGGACAGAAATGGCCAGTTAATCTCATTACCTGGCCACGTGTAATCACATAACTGTCTGCTTTCTTCAAAACTCCAGGATTACAGCAAACTAACCAGGGCTGGGTCCGATCTTTGAGTTATTCCTCTCTCTGCCCTCTCCTTCCCCACAGGTTAGAATGGATTCTGTGATGTCAGCCCACATCCCACATCCCAACAAACTTCTTCACATGAGCAATAAGTTTGAACCTGCAACCGCATCTTTACACTCATCCCTGTGAAATACTCTCTCCCCATCTGATCCCATCTTACACAAAGAAATTAAAATCTCACATTTGTGCAACACCTTTCATAACCTCAGAACATCCCAAATTGTTTTACAATTTGAAGTGTAGTCACTGTTGTAATGTAGGAGACACAGCAACCAATTTGCACACAGCAAGCTCCCACAAACAACGATGATAATGACCAGATAATCTGCTATACTAATGTTGGTTACAGGATAAATATTGGCCAGGAGACTGGCAAACATCTCTATTCTTCCGAGAAATTGTTAAAAGGTCCATATAACAGGGCAGGCGGGGCCTCGGTTGCATGTCTCATCTGATATACAGCACCCCCTTGTACTGCCCCTCCAATAATGCAGCACTCCTTCAGTGAGGTGCTCCCCTAATACTGACCCTACAGTGCAGCGGTCCCTCAGTACTGACCCTCCGACAGTGCAGCGCTCCCTCAGTACTGACCCTCCGACAGGGCAGCACTCCCTCAGCACTGAACCTCCGACAGGGCAGCACTCCCTCAATACTGACCCTCCGACAGGGCAGCACTCCCTCAATACTGACCCTCCGACAGGGCAGCACTCCCTCAATACTGACCCTCCGACAGTGCAGCACTCCCTCAGTACTGACCCTCCGACAGTGCAGCACTCCCTCAGTACTGACCCTCTGACAGTGCAGCACGCCCTCAGTACTGACCCTCCGACAGGGCAGCACTCCCTCAATACTGACCCTCCGACAGGGCAGCACTCCCTCAATACTGACCCTCCGACAGTGCAGCACTCCCTCAGTACTGACCCTCCGACAGTGCAGCACTCCCTCAGTACTGACCCTCCAACGGGGCAGCACTCCCTCAGTACTGACCCTCCGACAGGGCAACACTCCCTCAATACTGACCCTCCGACAGGGCAACACTCCCTCAGTACGGACCCTCCAACAGGAGGGAGTATCCTCAGAATGGACCCTCCGGCAGTGTGGCACTCCCTCAGTACATTTCTGGGAGTGTCACCTGGATTTTGTCTTGAGTGGGAGTTGAACCCGTGACTCTCTGACCCAGAGGTGAGAGTGCTACCCACTGAACCACAGCTGACTCTACAGACCCACGTTCTCCACCTAGGTTTGTGAATTAAAATAAAAATAACATTTGGGAGTTTGTGGGTGACTCAGCTGGTCTATCCAATAAGGGAATCGACTTACACTGCCTGCTCCTCCAGCTCATCTCCTATTCGCTCCGACATGTTCTTGAGGACTGCACTGCTACCCAGTACCAGCTCCAGCTGGTCATCCTGCTGTTCCATTATCAACTGTACAGAACCAAGGGCGAGAGTTACATCACTACTTCCAGAAAAATAGCAATCATTTCTGTGCATGCTTCACACACTTTTGGCCACAGTTTAAAATGTCCATTTTTAAAAATTCCGTTTTGAGATGTGAGCGTCGCTGGCTGGGCCAGCATTTATTGCCCATTCTTAATTGCCTCTTGAGAAGGTGGCGGTGAGCCGCCTTCTTGAACCGCTGCAGTCCCGTGTGGTGTAGGTACACCCATAGTGCTGTTAGGGAGGGAGTTCCAGGATTTTGACCCAGCGACAGTGAAGGAACGGCCGATATATTTGCAAGTCAGGATGGTGAGTGGCTGGGAGGGGAACTTCCAGGTGGTGGTGCTCCATGTGTTTGCTGCCCTTGTCCTTTCAGGTAGTAGAGGTTGTGGGTGTGGAAGGTGCTGTCGAAGGAGCCTTGGTGAGTTGCTGCAGTGCATCTTGTAGATGGTACACACACTGCTGACGCTGCTGGATGGGGTGCTGAGTCAGACAGCTGTGTGACTTGGAGGATTCAGTTCCTCACTATCGCTGCACACCATCAGCACAAAGGCTGCTTCACATTTGCTCCATAGAGCGCACACTTGTACAGATTAAACTTGCCCCAATTTCAGATAACAAAACACAGTAGCTGGGCACCCAGTTACACTCCTGACCCTGGATTGAGTCTACGCACTGGGTGGTTCTAAGCCACACAATTGCAGTCTCTACACCAGGTCTGTGCAGAGTCAGCTAATCTGTGCAGGACTGATGGAATGGATGGAGAGAACATGCAGCTCCCAGAGGTGGGTAGATAGCCCTGCTCCAACCTCAGATTAGCAGATCAGCCACGATCTCATTGAATGGCGGAGCAGACTCGATGGGCCGAATGGCCTACTTCTGCTCCCGTATCTTATGATCTAACCTCAATCACCACAATGGTGCAAATTTAAAATTCTCAACCTTGTTTTCAATCCTTCCATGGTTTTGCCACCTCCCAATCTCTGTAACCTCCTCCAGCTCCACAACCCTCTGAGATTCCTCCAATTCTGTCTCTTGAACCACTCCACTTTAATCAAATCTCAATGGTGCCTGGGCCCCAAGCTTTGGAATTCCCTCGCTAAACCCCTCCACCTCTCACATCCATTAAGACACAATCTAAGACTTAGCTTTTGATTCATACTTTTAGTCACTTGACCTAATATCTCCTTTTGTGTGGCTCGGTGTCATATTTTGTTAAATTGCTGTGGGATGTTTTGCTGTTAGAGAATGCATAAATACAAGTTGTTACCACCTTCTAATAGATTATAAAACGCCGGACTCCCCCCTTGTCTCTATTACACACAGGCTTTTAAACTGAACCGCTCTCCAGCAGTTGGTGTTATCCTGCACTTTAGGCCTTGGCCCTTTATTTCAGCTTCTCGAGTGAGTGTTATCCCTGTTTGAGCACTTACCCGTTGCTGAACTCGCTGCTCCTCGATGTACTGCAAGTTTACATTCTCCAGTTCCTGGTCTAGGTGCCTGTATCTGTCCATGGGCTTATGCTGTTCAACGCCTCCAAGCAGACTCTACAACAACAGTGAGAGGAGGTCAGTTCTCACTTCCCCCATTACAGTCCGCCCTCCCAGTCCCTGTTACAGTGCGCCCGCCCTCCCTCCCTCCTCAGTTACAGCCCACCCACCCTCCCTCCCTCCCCTCTGTTACCGTCCGCCCACCCCCCACCACCATTACAGTCCACCCTCCCTCCTCCCCGTTACAGTCCGTTCTACAAACTGCGACGCTTTGTAAGGGCCACAGTGCTCAACAATTCATATGAAAATACCAGAGTGTGTAACACTGCCCAAGAGATCAGGCAATTCTAAAACCAACCCATGAACTGGGACAAGGTCCAAGAAAGACCAGAGACTTACCTCATGGCTTAAATATACCCTTAATTCAAAGCCACTTCATTCAAATGATCTGATCGAGCCTCAGAGCACAGAGCAGGCCATTCTGCCCAATGTGCCTGTGTCTACCCTTTGGCAGAGGTATCTAATTGGACTCATTCCCCCTGCTCTTCCCCACAGCTCTGCAAATCGTTCCCCCTTTGGCTCTTTATCCAATTATTTTAAATCTGGGTCATCTGGTTACTGACTCTCCTGACACTGGAAACAGTTCCTCCTTATTCACTATCAAAACCTTCATGATTTTGAACATCTCAGTTGAATCTCTCTATGAAGGAGAACAATCTCAGCTTCTCTTAGCCTCTCCACATAACGCGAGTGTGTTAATTCAATCTATGTTTAGTAGTAAATCCCCTGTCTGTCCTGTCACTTACACAGTTTCAAATTATCTGTTAGTTCAATACTTTTAGTTAAAAAAAAATTCTGAATTCTCAGAAGTAGTTGGAGTTCATGGAGTGTGGTTAGTGAGTGGAAATAATTGTGCCCACTGACTCTATACCAAACCAGAGACTAGCAATCTGTCAAATGAAAATCCCACAGAAAAATCAGGCAAAATTCCCATTCCTCATTCCATTGACCCCTGCTGATGTTGGGCAATGATAGTAGCAGTCTCGCTGTGATGCTCACTGCAGTTCAATAGTTTGACAGCACTCAGTATCTCAGCTCACACTTGGGACAATGAGAGCAGAGGGCTGCTGCTGCAGTGTGGAACTGAACCCACTCAAGACTCTGTGTCGAACAGGAGGCGAGAACCTAAAATTCAAACAACTGTTGGCCGATCCAAAGCTGCTCACCTGTCGGTTTCTCCTCTCACCATACGCAACAGCAGAAGGACTCGAAATGTGGTCTTTCATTTCCTGGTGAAGTAAAGAGTTAGAGCTGGTTAGAAACACTGCGTCTCCCTAGCAATCCAGAAGAGATTCTCTCTCACGAACCTTGTCGTTTACAGTGAATTAGCATTGAAAGGCCTAACAAAGACTAAACAATCTCTAATGGCTCTTGCAGTGCAGGCTGAGGGGAGAAAGGAGCCAAGGCCCCCACCCCTGTCCGTTATCCTCTGTCGTCACAGCTTTTGTTGAGAATTGGGACTCGGCTGTGATGTTCAGCCTCCTGTAGCCAAATAGCCCAGCAATATTCACTGTCTAGGGCTCACATCCGAAGAGGGTAAGGAAACCAAACCCATCAGGAGAGGAGGGACATGAAGAGCACTGTCACACAACAGAACCACGATATACAGACCCGCCCCCCAAATCAAACACCTCCCTCATAGGTAAATCCGTAAACCCGCTGCCTGAAAAGGCATTAGGAGCAGATTCAATAACAATAATGATGAAAGGGCAAACAGAGAAATAATTCAAATTTGCAGGGGCTTTGGGGAAAGAGTAAGGGGGACAGAGATGGTCGACTGCGCTGTGACCCTGGGTGTGTTGAGCAGTTGCTACCTTCACAGTTTGTCTTGTTTTGACCACGAAAGCTTTCCTCTCTTGCAGCTCAGCTGTCTCGATCTTGAACTTCCGTGGGTTTGATTCCACAATGCGTTCGCAATAGTTAAGGGACAAAGAGACAGAGTGACAATAGTTTGCAGTTAAAGATAACAGAACCAGTCAGGAGACTGGTGATAAGGACAATTCCATCACAGGCTCGGTGCAGACTCTGAGAATACAACATTATTTACAGGAGAATCTAAATCCAGTGAAATAACAAGCAAACAAAATTTGAGAATCCCACTGTCTTTAATCATATTTCAACGCAAAACTCCACAGCAGTTACTGAAGTCCCAGAGTATGGTTTTTATCCCGAGGCTTTAAATCATCGGCTAAAGTCCTAAAGGGGAGGCAAGGAGAATTTTCTTTTCCCCCAATCAGAGAGTTGTCAGCATCTGGAACACTCGACCTGAGAGAAGTGGTGGAAATGGATTCTATCAATAACTGTAAAAGTGATTTGGCAGAGAGGCACTGGAGGATGGTGAATTTACACAGTGAGAGACCAAAAAAAACACAGGGATGTGGGACCTAGCAAGAGCCAGCAAAGACACAATGGGCTGAATGGCCTCCTGTGCTATACGTTTCTCTGACTCTATGAACCAAGCCAGCACAGAGTGGGATTACACTTGGACCTTTGCTAAGGGGTGTGGCTTATCAGTCAAATATATTGTTGAACCAGGTAAACAGGACTTCAGTTTACACACACACACACACACACACACACAGACATTTTAGACTCTTCGGTGTCATTTTAGTCTTGCGTTCACACACATTATATATAATATAGATAGAAACAGACACACACACATGCCAATTCTGCCAGTTTCTAGTTAGCCTTTGTTCATTTCTGTTGCTTTCCCTGATGTTAATTTTCGGAAACTTGCCGCATTTACTCTTGGCCACATCACTGACTCTGCCCCGAGGTCACCATCAGCGATGTGACCCCCCTTTACAGACAGCTGCCACCCGCCGGGGGTATCTCCACACATCTCTCCCCTCACACTCAACGGGTAACCATAGTGTCTGGCGTCAATGGAGCTTGAGAGAGAGCAGCCAGTCTCAGGGTCCATTTCAAGCCTGTGCGAGTTGGCTGATTTCAGCCTGGCTTAGGGGGTGTGGTGGGGGAGGGATACCATAATTCCCACTCAGCAATCTCAAGAGGAAAAAAAAAAATCAACCAGGGCCTCTGCTACAGACCACTGTCCCATCAGGCAGGTGTAACAAGAGCAAACCTCAGGACAGAGTCAGGCTCAGCTGTGATGCCTATGATTAGCGAATAGCCGGCTGAGTTCCACAAATGCCTGGCAGAGGGAGCTGGCACCTGGGGAACTGCACTGCAATTGGATTAGTACTAACTGGAAAGGAGGGCAAAGAAACAGGTTTTTTTTTTAAAAGACATGGAACTGTGAGAGAGAGAGTGAGAGAGCACAGCTGCGATCCGAGGATATCGATCGTCTCGTCCAAATCCTCCAGGTCCCACTCGATGCTTCGGAGGCTGTTGCGCAGTTCGTTTGTTGTCCAGTCATACTCCTCCTTGCTGACACTGTGTGTGTCCTCCAGTAACTCACACCATCGCTGGTACAGTCCCCGAGCTGTATTCACAGCCTTCTGCACCTCCCTGCAATCGGAGGAAAGACATCGCAGAACGTGTTAATGAGGGTGACCCTGAGGGAGGGAGGGGGGGAGAGACAACCCTGGAGAGGGGAGTGGAGGGGGGAAGCGGGGAGGGGGGGAGTGGGGAGGGGGGGAGCGGGGAGGGGGGGAGCGGGGAGGGGGGGAGCGGGGAGGGGGGTCACACCATTGTCGCTGCTGAGCTAAGAGGCAGAAATCTGGTAGCCTTACATTTACCTTTCATTTCTATTGCGCCTTTCAGACTGATGATGCCCCAAAGCACTTTACGGCCAATGAAATACTTTGAAAAGTGCAGTCACTGTTGTAATTAGGGAACACGGCAACCAATTTGCGCACAGCAAGATCCCACAAGCAGCAGTGTGATAATGACTAAATGTGGTGGCAGAGGGATAAATATTGACGGGGGGGAGGGGGGGAGACTGGGGCTGGTGGGGGGGGTGGGTGGAACAGGATTGGGAGGAGGGGAAGGGGGAGGGGGAGTAAATAGCAGCATCCTGATTGAGGTCCACTGACACGGGTCCACTCACAGTGGGGAAAGAGTTCGACTGCCCCTCCCTGTTACACAGCACATAGACCAACAATAGGCACCTGGCTGGTGTACAGGGGGAGCTTGTGGGGTCTGTGGTACTTTTACTCCAGCAAGAGTCAAAAGAGAAAACCTTCTGGAAATACTGTCAAATCCATCATATTCCACGGATGGATTAAAAAGGTCGATGGTGTTACATTCCAACTGTAGCACTAAGGCTAAGAGAAGATTTAAAATCATGAAGGGTTTGGACAGAGTAAATAGTGAGAAGCTATTTCCAAAGGGCTGGTCAAAGGGGTGATATGGAAGATCTTTTTTTTTAACGCCACAGGTTATTTAGAGTTTGGAATGCACTATGTGATGGGACACAGATTCAGTGACTATCTTCAAAAGGGAACTGGATAAACACTTGAAATAAGTGTTGGGATAAGGGACTAACTGGACTGTCCTACCAAGGAGCTGCTGCAGACTCAATGGGCCGAATGGCCTCCTTCTGCTCTGTCATATGCCAGGACTGCAGACTAAAAGCATTCTGCCCGGCTGTGAAGCGTTTTGGGGGCACCTGCGGGCCGCGAAAGGCAATAAGCAGAGAAATCCAAGTCTCCTTTCCCTTTCGGAAAGACATCGACCCAGTTCCGCTCCTGCGGTTCTCTCCCCGAGACCGTCCGACAGCAGAATGCAAGTTCTGCCAAACTCTCTCACACACTGCGACTTGTCTCTGACCTGTGATGTGTGGAGTTTGCTTCAATGCTTTACAAACCCCCCCTGGGCTGGGCTGGGGGAGGGAGAGAGAGAGAATCCTGCTCGCTTCTAAAGAAGGTGCAAGGCAGGATCCGCTTGAGCTGCAGTGGGGAATGAGACAAGGAGTTGGGAGAGGCTTGGGAAGTTTCTGTATCACTATGTAAACTCCAGCAGGAACCAGATGTGACAGTGACAGCAGATCAGGAAGCAAGGGAGAGCAACCTGACCTGTCGACACATCCTCCCAGTAACAAAGGGGATCAATAACTTACCCTTTCACCACAAAAAATGGATCCTCCAGTGACATCTTTGTCTCTCCACAATACACAGCCCCAGCTCCCACTGTCTGCCACCCACACTATACCATCCGGGAAATGCTCCTCATCACATGATTAAGGGGATTTTTAAAAAAGCTTCAACACCCAAACAAGATCAGCTACTCAAAACTCTCTCAACCAAGATGAACAGCTCCAGCTGCTGGCGTTGGAGGACCTGAGTTTTACTCACCCACCCACCCGGTCCACTTTCGTCCCTGGCTCATCGACACACCAGACACTGGTTATTTTGGGGGTTTTTTTTTTTCAAAACCAAATAAAAAACGAGCAGGGGAGTTATCCCCGGCGTCCTGGCCAATGTTAATTCCTCAGCCAACGCCACCCAAAAACAGGTTATCTGTTCTGTGGGAGCTTGCTGTGCGCAAATTGGCTGCTGCATTTCCCACGTTACAACAGTGGCTAAGCTTTTAAAAGTGCTTGGTTGGCTGCGGGACATCCTGAGGTTGGGAAAGGTGCTATAGAAATGCAAGCTTCCCCCCCCCCCCATCCAATTAAAAATTGAATATATATTTGATAGAAAGAATTTGCAGAGCTTTAGGGATGAACTTGTTAGCCCAACCAAACAGCCAGTTCAGGCCAAATGGCCTCTTTCTGTGAGACTATGATCTACAAATTGTTTGCTAAGTGATTGCAGGATTATAGGTGCTCGGACTTAAAATCCACATTTCATGTTTTATAAAAGAATTTCCTGAAATCAATCCCAAAAGTAGTAATTATTATTCCTACTTGCTCAGTTTGTTTTAAAGTAATAAGATTATTTTTATCTCAGCCAGTGGCTGTGTTTTCTATTGCCTCAGCCCTAATTCCCTCTCCAAACTTCTGTGCATTTCTACATCACTCTCCTCCTTTCCGAGGCTCCCTAAAACCTACCTCTCTGACCAAACTCAGGGGAATTGGTGGCATGGTGGTAATATCACTGGCTGATTAGCAGGGTGACATGGGTTCAAACCCCAGCACAGCATCTGGGGGAACTTAAATTCAATTAATAAAACTAGCTATTGGTAATAGTGACATCTAACTCACCAAATGGGGAGGAAAATCTGCCCTATTTGCTGGGGCTACAGGAGACTCCAGACCCACAGTAATGTGGTTATAGTGCCCTCTGAAATGATCTCGCAAGCCATGCAGAATGGATTAATGAAAGTCACTGTAGTCCCAGGGGACTGTAGGCTACTCTCTCAATAGAGCGAGAGAGAGATGACTGGTGGTAAGTTTAACCTGAGGGTCACCACACCTCAGGCGAGGGGTGAGGTTGAGAAGGTAATGGATGATCATGGATGATCTCAGCTGGTACAGGAAGTGAACCTAACCGACCAACTCAGGGTGGGTAACAAATGTTGGCCTCGCCTCACAACACCCACATCTCATCTGTCCATGCGATTTGATGTCGAGCTGTGTTTGATAGCACTCCTATCAAGTGCAGTGGACTGATTTACTTTACTGTATTAAAGGTGCTTTTTAAATTCAAGTTATTACCTTTTTCTAGAATCTCCTTGGGTGGGAAGTATTCAATGGAATTCCGGAAATATTACTGGATTTTCACGATTCCATCCATTTACAGTTGAACCCAATGGTTTAGGACAATGGGAAAAATCAAATTGCCTTTTTATCACTTGGGTCTGTGGGATTTTTCTGGAACTTTCCTATCTTGCAGTTCCATCCAATTCGCCACAAAAACTGTGACTAAGTGTCCTTCCTCATGGTTAAGTTTTATATTGCTGTCTGCTTCACTAGTCACTTTACGTTATCATTCCTGGAGCAATGAGGTGTTCATTATTAATGTTAAATGTCACCATCTAGTTTCATTGTTGATGAGGTGCATTACTAATCCTAGTTGAAATGTTGACAGATACTGATTCAAGTGAATCCTTTTACAGAGTTCTAATTTCGTCATTTTCAATGGAATCATACAACTGAAATGTTCATGGGCAGAATCTTACAGCTCCATCAGTGGGTGAAGGACCATTCAAGAGTCCATTGACCATGGCGAGGCTGTAAAATTCCACCCTGTGTATTTTTCAGGCACTATTTGGTCTCCTGTGTTGTTCCTCGTCTAAGGTGTGTGAGGTTTTTAGCTGCTGAAATAATGGCGATCAGATTCACCTGTTTATGTCTGGTCACCATTCAAGGTCTCCCTCTGGGCAGGTAGTCCAAATAGGCACAATCGTGAGGTCAATTGAAGCAATGGCAGAGCCAAGGGCTCATGAGCCCCCAAGCAGTTAACACAGTTTTGAAGAGGCTCCTTCTTTTAACTCCCAAGATCCTCTCTCATGTGCCTTTGGTTGTCAAGTTTGTGCCAATCCCACGTTAATCTTTGTCAGGGTACACAGTATGTCACTAATCCCCAGTCACCACTCTGGAAAATCACTCAAATCTCATGTTTGACTCTCCCCCACAAGAACATAAGAACTAGGAGCAGGAGTAGGCAATTCAGCCCCTCGAGCCTGCCCCCCCATTCATTACGATCATGGCTGATCTAATTTCGGCCTCAACTCCAATTTCTCGCCCTCTCCCCATAACCTTTCAACCCGTTACTAATTTAAAATCTGTCTATCTCCTCCTTAAATTTATTCAGCGTCCCGGCATCCACTGCACTCTGAGGTAGTGAATTCCATAGATTCAAGACCCTTTGAGAAAAGTAATTTCTCCTCATCTCTGATTTAAATCTACCACCCCTTTAGCCTAAAACTATGGCCTCTCGTTCTAGAATGCACCACAAGGGGAAACATCCGCTCCACGTCTACTTTGTCTATCCCCTTTAGCATCTTATATACCTCAATTAGATCTCCTCTTATCCTTCTAAACTCTAGCGAGTATAGGCCTAAACTGCTCAATCTCTCCTCATAAGAGAAGCCCCACATCTCTGGAATCAATCTAGTGAACCGCCTCTGAGCCGCCTCCAGTGTAACTACATCCTTCCTCAAGTAAGGGGATCAAAACTGTGCACAGTGCTCCAGGTGTGGTCTCACCAATGCCTTGTACAGTTGCAACAACACTTCCCTATTTTTATACTCTATTCCTTTAGCAATAAATGCCAAAATTCCATTTGCCTTCCTTATTACCTGCTGTACCTGCATACTAACTTTTAGCGATTCATGCACCAGGACACCCAGATCCCTCTGCACTGAAGCATTCTGAAGTTTCTCTCTATTTAAATAATAAGCCACCTTTTTATTCTTCCGACCAAAATGGATAACCTCACACTTATCCACGTTAAACTCCATCTGCCAAATTTTGGCCCATTCACCTAACCTGTCCATATCCATTTGTAAATTTCTTATTTTTTTCCTTGCAACTTACTTTCCCACCTATTCAGGTGTCATCTTGGCTTGGCTAACACTTGCTCCTCCACTGAGTTTTAAAGATCCTATAGATTGCCAGTGCTTGTAAATTCTAGCTCCTGTTTGTGGACCTAGAATAGGATGACTGTCAACTGTCAGAGTCAGCAGTACCAGTGAATGCCCCTTTAAGGGCACCACTCATAGAAACAGACAAGTGGTCTGATTCAGCTAAAAGTGCTTAAAAAGAACAAGAATGTCGCACCCTTTTTCAAAGCTGCGCGTGCCCCCAGTTTCATTTTATTCTTCGCCTCATCCGTCGCCTCAACAAGAAACTTTTTCTCTTTCTCTCAAGTGCTAAGGAACACAAGCTCCAACAACTCATCGACACCAACACCCATCTGGGACACTCCGCCCCTGCTTGTCCCTCCGTCCCCACCCCATCTTCCAATCCCAGCCCCAGCCGCGTATTCACTATACCCCCTGACCTTCCCCTCTCCGATGCTGAACGTTCAGTGCTCAGCAAAGGACTTAGCTTCATACCCTTACGCCCTCATCTCAATGAATTTCGGGCTCGGCATGATGCTGAACTCTTCTTCCGCCGTCTTCGTCTCCGTGCTCACTTCCTTGGGCAGGAGTCCTCTCCCCGTTCAACGGATGCTTTTACCCACCTCCAATATTCTCCCTCACCTGGACCCCTCCCTCTGGATTCTTACCTTCTCTTGATCTTTTCATTGAGAACTGTCGGCGTGACATTAGCCGTCTCAATTTCTCTGCTCCTCTCACCCATTCTAATCTGTCTCTCTCTGAACTTACTGCACTCCGTTCTCTCAGGTCCAACCCCAACATTGTCATCAAACCCGCTGACAAGGGTGGTACTGTTGTTGTCTGGCGCATTGACCTCTACCTCGCGGAGGCTGAGCGTCAACTCGCAGACACCTCCTCCTACCTCTCCCTGGACCATGACCCCACCACAGAACATCAAGCCATTGTTTCCAGGACTGTCACTGACCTCATCTCCTCTGGAGATCTTCCTCCCATAGCTTCCAACTTGATAGTCGCCCAACCTCGGACGGCCCGCTTCTACCTCCTACCCAAAATCCACAAACAGAACTGTCCTGGCAGACCGATTGTGTCAGCCTGTTCCTGCCCCACGGAACTCATTTCTCGTTATCCTGACTCCCTTCTCTCTCTCCTTGTCCAGTCCCTTCCCACCTACATCCGTGATTCCTCTGACACCTTACGTCACATCAACAATTTCCAGTTCCCTGGCCCCAACCGCTTCCTCTTCACCATGGATGTCCAATCCCTCTACACCTCCATCCCCCACCAGGATGGTCTGAGGGCCCTTAGCTTCTTCCTTGAACAGAGGCCCGAACAATCCCCATCCACTACTACTCTCCTCCGTCTGGCTGAGCTTGTTCTCACACTGAACAATTTCTCCTTAAACTCCTCTCACTTCCTTCAAATAAAGGGTGTGGCTATGGGTACCCGCATGGGCCCCAGCTATGCCTGTCTCTTTATGGGGTATGTGGAACATTCCTTGTTCCGGTCCTACTCCGGCCCCCTCCCACAACTCTTTCTCCGGTACATCGATTACTTCGGTGCTGCTTCATGCTCTCGTCAGGACCTGGAAAAATTTATTAATTTTGCTTCCAATCTCCATCCCTCCATCATTTTCACATGGTCCATCTCTGACACTTCTCTTCCCTTCCTTGACCTCTCTGTCTCAATTTCTGATGATAGACTGTCCACCAATATCCATTACAAGCCTACCGACTCCCACAGCTACCTCGACTACAGCTCCTCACACCCCGCTTCCTGTAAGGACTCCATCCCATTCTCTCAGTTCCTTCGCCTCCGTCGCATCTGTTCTGATGACGCTACCTTCAAAAACAGCTCCTCTGACATGTCCTCCTTCTTCCTTAACCAAGGTTTTCCACCCACGGTCGTTGACAGGGCCCTCAACCGTGTCCGGCCCATATCCCGCGCATCCGCCCTCACGCCTTCTCCTCCTTCCCAGAAACATGATAGGGTCCCCCTTGTCCTCACTTATCACCCCACCAGCCTCCACATTCAAAGGATCATCCTCCGCCATTTCCGCCAACTCCAGCATGATGCCACCACCAAACACATCTTCCCTTTACCCCCCCTGGCGGCATTCCGTAGGGATCGTTCCCTCCGGGACACCCTGGTCCACTCCTCCGTCACCCCCTACTCCTCAACCCCCACCTATGGCACCTCCCCATGCCCACGCAGAAGATGCAACACCTGCCCCTTCACTTCCTCTCTCCTCACCGTCCAAGGGCCCAAACACTCCTTTCAAGTGAAGCAGCATTTCACTTGCATTTCCCCTAACTTAGTCTACTGCATTCGTTGCTCCCAATGCGGTCTCCTCTACATTGGAGAGACCAAACGTAAACTGGGCGACCGCTTTGCAGAACACCTGTGGTCTGTCCACAAGAAAGACCCAAACCTCCCTGTTGCTTGCCATTTTAACACTCCACCCTGTTCTCTTGCCCACATGTCTGTCCTTGGCTTGCTGCATTGTTCCAGTGAAGCCCAACGCAAACTGGAGGAATAGCACCTCATCTTCCGACTAGGCACTTTACAGCCTTCCGGACTGAATATTGAATTCAACAACTTTAGATCTTAAACTCCCCCTCCCCCCGTCCCCACCCCGTTTCTCCCCCCTCCCTTTTTTTTCAATAATTTATATAGATTCTTCTTTTCCCACCTATTTCCATTATTTTTAAATCTAAAACTAAAACTTTGTTAGTCTTTCCACCCCACCCCCACTAGAGCTGTACCTTGAGTATCCTGCCTTCCATTCTTAATTAGCACTTTTCTTAGATAATATCACCTTCAACACCTCTTTGATCTTTTTGTCTGTGACATCTTTTGATTATCTGCTCCTATCACTGCTTGCTTGTCCCCACAACCACCCCACCCTCAACTTCTCTCTCCCCGCCCCCGTCCCCCACCTTAGACCAGCTTATATTTCACCTTTCTCCTAACTATACTCAGTTCTGCCGAAGGGTCATGAGGACTCGAAACGTTAACTGATTTCTTCTCCACCGATGCTGCCGGACCTGCTGAGTTTTTCCAGCTAATTCTGTTTTTGTTTTGGATTTCCAGCATCCGCAGTAGCTTTTAGCTTTTTGTTTTTATATATGTTAACTGTGTTCAGAAGACACTCTATGGTCTAAACCCTACAGTCTCACTCTCCTGGTCTAGAATAGAGGCCAGGTTATTAAAGTCAGAAAAAAAAACAGCAAGAAAAGACTGACTTTATTTAGAAAAAAATATATACTTTTGACATTAATACAGAGTTGGTAGGCTTAAGAATTACAGAGACAGAGGGACTTTTCAAGGCTGATTTTAGGTTTCTCACCATCGCCCTCGTTTATTTGCGGAAGGTTCTAAAAAGGGGTTTTTTTTCACACCACGTTGGGTGTAAAATTTCGACAGGACTTCCCCTTTCTAATCCCGACATCCGGGAGACGTTCATATTTTTGTTCACAAACTGGGCGTGACTCTCTCTCTCTCTCTCACTCGCTCTCTGTTGATCTCGGTTCTGGGGCAGAGTCACAGGGAGTTGCCAACAGATGCCAAATATGGACCCGGAAACTGACCACATCCCACACACCCCCCTTCCCCCTCTCTCTCCCACCCCCGAAACTGACAGGGCGCCATCCGGCCGGACCATATATGGAGCAAGAGAATTAGACAGGGGGGGGGCAAAGTCCTTGAGGCTGCATTAAAGTTCCCGGAAGGAGGGGGTGGGGGGAGTAATTTGGGGAGGGGGAGGGGGAGGAGGAGGGGGGGAGAGGGGGGGAAGGGGGGGAAGGGGGGGAGAGGGGGGGAAGGGGGGGGAGAGGGGGGGGAAGGGGGGGAGAGGGGGGGGAAGGGGGGGGAGAGGGGGGGGAAGGGGGGGGAGAGGGGGGGAAGGGGGGGAGAGGGGGGGGAAGGGGGGGAGAGAGGGGGGAGAGGGGGGAAGGGGGGGGAGAGGGGGGAAGGGGGGGGAGAGGGGGGAAGGGGGGGGAGAGGGGGGAAGGGGGGGAGAGGGGGGAAGGGGGGGGAGAGGGGGGAAGGGGGGGGAGAGGGGGGAAGGGGGGGAGAGGGGGGAAGGGGGGGGAGAGGGGGGAAGGGGGGGGAGAGGGGGGAAGGGGGGGGAGAGGGGGGAAGGGGGGGGAGAGGGGGGAAGGGGGGAAGGGGGGGGGAGAGGGGGGAAGGGGGGGAGAGGGGGGAAGGGGGGGGAGAGAGGGGGGAAGGGGGGGGGAAGAGGGGGGAAGGGGGGGGGAAGAGGGGGGAAGGGGGGGAAGGGGGGGGGAAGGGGGGGGAGAGGGGGGGAAGGGGGGGGAGAGGGGGGGAAGGGGGGGAGAGGGGGGGGAAGAGGGGGGGGAAAGGGGGGGAGAGGGGGGGGAGAGGGGGGGGAAGGGAGGGGGGGAGAGGGGGGGGAAGGGAGGGGGGGAGAGGGGGGGAGGGAGAGGGGGGGAGGGAGGGGGGGAGAGGGGGAGGGAGGAGGGGAGAGAGGGGGAGAGGGGGAGGGAGGAGGGGAGAGAGGGGGAGAGGGGGAGGGAGGGGGAGAGGGGGAGGGAGGGGGAGAGGGGGAGGGAGGGGGAGAGGGGGAGGGAGGGGGAGAGGGGAGGGAGGGGGAGAGGGGGGGGAGGGAGAGGGGAGGGGAGGGGGAGGAGGGGGGGGAGGGGGAGGAGGGGGGGAGGGAGGGGAGGAGAGTCATTTGGGGAGGTGGGGGGAGAGTCATTTGGGGAGGTGGGGGGAGAGTCATTTGGGGAGGTGGGGGGAGAGTCATTTGAGGAGGTGGGGGGAGAGTCATTTGGGGAGGTGGGGGGAGAGTCATTTGGGGAGGGGGGGGAGAGTCATTTGGGGAGGATGGGGGGCAGGGGGAGGCAATGGGAGGGGAGGGGAGGGGAGGGAAATAGCCTGGTCCCCAATATTGGGCAGTGGTGAGGGGGTGACTGGGCGGGGCGCCAGGGTGAGTCACTGATATAAAAGGCGGTGAGAGGCTGAGCGCGGAGACTAAAGGAGCAGCATCGCCAGGAGGAGGAACTGAAGAGTTTATTTTTTAACTTCCCTCCATTCAACCCTCCCGGTCACCCCCCCCCCCCCCCCACCACCCCAAACACCCCCCTACCCCACCCCCCGTCCCATGGATCTGAAAGTGGAAGCCCAGAGGGTGATGGCTGTAGCCCTGGGGAAGATGTACAATTCCCGGCTGCAGAGGGGAGGTATCCGGCTGCACAAGAGCCTGTTGCTGTCGCTGGTGCTCCGCAGCGCCCGGGACATTTACCTGAATGTCAGAGCCGAGCAGCAGCAACTGGAGGTCGGTCAGGGGGACAAGCTGGAGGCCGAGGCCACGGAGGTGGAGGATGGAGAGAGAGGAGCCGGACAGGGGGAGGAGTGTGTCCCGCCCCGGGATTGTATCCAGCCCGGGGATTGTATCCAGCCCGGGGATTGTATCCAGTCCGGGGATTGTATCCAGCCCGGGGATTGTATCCAGCCCGGGGATTGTATCCAGCCCGGGGATTGTATCCAGTCCGGGGATTGTATCCAGCCCCGGGATTGTATCCAGTCCGGGGTTTGTATCCAGTCCGGGGATTGTATCCAGCCCGGGGATTGTATCCAGCCCGGGGATTGTATCCAGTCCGGGGATTGTATCCAGCCCGGGGATTGTATCCAGCCCCGGGATTGTATCCAGTCCGGGGTTTGTATCCAGTCCGGGGATTGTATCCAGTCCGGGGATTGTATCCAGCCCGGGGATTGTATCCAGTCCGGGGTTTGTATCCAGTCCGGGGATTGTATCCAGTCCGAGTGTGTCCCGCCCCGGGATTGTATCCAGCCCGGGGATTGTATCCAC
This sequence comes from Cetorhinus maximus, assembly GCF_964194155.1. Lineage (NCBI taxonomy): Eukaryota > Metazoa > Chordata > Chondrichthyes > Lamniformes > Cetorhinidae > Cetorhinus > Cetorhinus maximus. The sequence continues at coordinate 19,457,860 of NC_135906.1, read as the reverse complement.
TGCCACCGGGACAAGGTATCCGAGTGTCCCGGGCTCTCCGTCCCTGAACCTGGGGCCAGGGATCCGTGTGTTCGGCCCCGAGAAGCAGCGAGAAGACCCGGGTTAACCCGGGAGAGGAAGCGGAGGAAAGGCTCGGATCAGAGGGACCCGCCTGACCCCGAGTGCCTGCCCAGCAAGAGAGCCCGGCTGGAGGAGGAGGAGGAGGGGGACGGGGACGGGGAGGGACCCCGGAGCCTGGTCCGTGTGCGGGGCCTCGGCAAAGCAGCGGCCGATTCCCCCAGGGAGCAGCCCCTGTCCCCGGGCCACGTCTGCCGGCACCGAGCACTCGGTAAAGGGGGCATTTGGCTGCGAGTTGTTGTTGCTGCTTATTGAACAGAGACTGAGCCGGAGAAATGCACAGGAAGGTTTCCTGAAACCCACAGGCGGGAATTCTCCAACCTGGGATCATCCCGACCCCTCCTGGTCACTTGGGGATGTGGAAAGTGGGTCAGGGGGCCACAGTGACCAGCATCGCCCCCCCATCAGAGCCAAGGAGGAGGGTAAAGGCTCCGAGAGAGAGAGAGAGAGAGAGGAGTGTGTGAGCCAACAGCAGTGACTTGTATTTCCTGAACTCCAATGTCCTGTTTGGATCCACCCGAGCAGAACCCATGGGGGTGATGAACTGTACCCCACCCTGCCCGGAGGAGCCCTGTGCCCCACCCTGCCCGGAGGAGCCCTGTGCCCCACCCTGCCCGGAGGAGCCCTGTGCCCCACCCTGCCCGGAGGAGCCCTGTGCCCCACCCTGCCCGGAGGAGCCCTGTGCCCCACCCTGCCCGGAGGAGCCCTGTGCCCGCCCTGCCCGGAGGAGCCACACACCATCAGACTGGACTCTTTTTTAAATATATGTGTGTGTGTGTATATATATATATGTGTAAAATCAAAAGTTATTGTCCTTTTTTAAACCTCACTTTTGTATGAACTTAATGTTTTTCTAAATTCGAGGCTTGTTTCCAAAGCCAATAAAAGAAATGAAGCTTAATTGATTCGCTTATGATGGGTCTACAGCAGATATTAACCTTGTGTAGATGCTGTTATGAAGATTTCTATCTCTTTTTTCCCCCCTGTCCCCCTCCACACTTGCCTTTCTGATTTAGGATGGAGCGCTGCAGGGCCTTGCTGAGCTACACACACACACTTTTTAAAATTAGCTGGTTAACCTGGGACCTGGTTGATACCCTAGGTCTGGCATCCTGTTGCTGGTCACTGGAATAAGGAGACGCTGGGTTATTAGCCCCTTGGGGGAGGGATATGAGATTTAGAAAGAACTTGCATTTTTATAGCGCCTGGAGTTCTGAGTTGATGTGGGCACATACATGTTGTAGTCTGGAGCTACGGATAGTGATGGGAGAGGCTCCAACATTCTTCCCATCACATGACTGACCTGGAATCTCTCCCGCTCTTTACCGCCTGCCCTTGGCAGCTGTTGGAAGGATTGAAGGCTGATACTCCACCTGTCTGTTATGTGTGATAAATGTCTGGGCCACCCAGTTCTGGAGTGCGCCTTGAACCCGGAGCTAGAGGTGTCAGCTGTGGCTCAGTCCATAGCACCCTCGCCTTTGAATCAGAGGGTTGTGGGTTCATGTCCCACTCCCGGAAACCAAGAACTGTGATTGTACTCGAAAGAGTTAAAATAACTTGAACCCGGAGCTCTGATTCTAAGGCAGGGGCACCACCCACTGCACCACGAGACCTCACCTTGGGACCTCCCGAAATGGCTTTTACAGTCAGTACAGTCCTGGTGTTGAAGTACACTGCAGCCAGAACCATCCCATAAACAGTAGTAAGCATAATCTGTTAATGATTTGAGGGTTAAATACTCACGGTTCTCATTCAAATGATGTTAGGGAATCTTTTATTCGCTTGAGGGTAGGTGGGTTTCAAGTCCAATATGACTTGAGTGCTAAATAAGAGTCGTATTGGGCTCGATGTTAATTCTGTTTGTCTCTGGATGCTGCCAGTCCTGCTGAGTTTTTCCAGCATTGTTTGTTTTTTTGTTATTTCAGCTCCTCAGCATCCACAGTATTTTGTTTTTATTTATCTCCGTTAGTCTCACCCGAAAGACCGCACCTCTGGCAGTGCCGCCCGCCCTCAGTACTACACTTGGATTGCCTGTATAAAATGATCTGCTGTCTGGAGTAAGGTTACTGGACTCCGATGTGAGGAATGGTTCATGTGGATTGGAGCTTATCCACATGAAACCACTTTTCAGAATAGGAAGAGAAAGGCTGAGGGGTGGGTGTTGCTGAAACGCTGACCATTCGGCTTCTGTTCTCCAATGTGTCGGTCATAATGTATCTCAGCTGCTATTAAACATGGCCCTCACCTACCAGATCAATTCGAGTTACCTCCTGCCTTCTTTACATTTGAGTACATAGAGCATGGCACTGCCTGGTAACAGAAAGAACAGAACGAACCTCTGTCTGACCAGTTAAACAGTAAAATCTAGTTCGGATTCAGAAGCTTGATGTACTGTGTAGATCTCAATATTGTGCCTCTTCTAAAGCTGTAGAACAAACTACAGGAAAATCATCACTAATTTTTGAAACTTTAAGAATGCAAAGTTTCAACTTATTCAAAAACATCTGACCGAATGTGTTGTTAAAGAGTCCAATCATATTCTGATTCTTTCTGAAGTCACATGTACCAACTGCATGTTAGTGGGCTAGTAATAATAAACTGTGACCCCTTTATAGCGCTTTACCTCAAAGAGACGAAACCACTCGGCCACTGCCTTAGCCCCAGTATTATGTGGTCTCTGAGAATGAGGACAACACTTAATGTCATTTCATACCATGCCCCCCAAACCCCCCTCCAATCTCTTTTGTTTAAGAGCCCCAGTCTGTTCAAATTTTCCTTATAGTTACAACCTGTCAGTTCTAGTATCTGTGAATCTCTTTACACATTTCATTTGCGCTCAGAGGTAGGTGCACACGCGCGCACACAGACAAGGCTGACCAGAAAATGTAAGGACTCTGGAGTTGGAGCAGCTTGGATCTGATACAAACATACTGGTCACTATTTCAAAACACATATTGCGCACATGTCAATCTAAGAACCTCTGGGTGAGAGAGCCAGTGGATTTTCCTGCCACATAGAGACTAACAGCAGCACTGCCTGATAATTAATTCCAGTTACAGCCAAGACTCAAACTGGAGACTTTGATTGTCTGTTTGGCTCAGTCTTACACTGGGTGTTTACTTTTCTCAATCGAGACTTGCTGGAGCAACAATAAACCTGTTTACACAGAGGATCAGGGAGGGAGAAGTGTGATAGCTCCCACTGAGTCCGGGCAGAGATTTCCAGGGAACGTCCAGTTGGAGATTAGGTGGAATCTCATCAAACAAGGCCAGCCGGCCCTCTGTACAGACAGTGATAGCAAAGCCCACTGTCCATCATCCTCCAATGACTGAGCGCAGAAAACCAATAGCAGGGATGGTGTAACAAACACAACTCATGAGAGGGATTAGAAAATACAAAGAGAAACATGTGAGGGAAGCACATTTCCAAGAGAACCCCACAATTCTGAGGCAAGGGACCCATGCAGCCTTTGCTAACTCAAACTGGACCTGCAGAGTTTGGTTAGATTGGAGCCACTGGTTATCGCACACGTCTATATCAGTGTCACTCCCTCACCAATCCAGTTGGAGATTAGGTGGAATCTCATCAAACAAGGCCAGCCGGCCCTCTGTACAGACAGTGATAGCAAAGCCCACTGTCCATCATCCTCCAATGACTGAGCGCAGAAAACCAATAGCAGGGATGGTGTAACAAACACAACTCATGAGAGGGATTAGAAAATACAAAGAGAAACATGTGAGGGAAGCACATTTCCAAGAGAACCCCACAATTCTGAGGCAAGGGACCCATGCAGCCTTTGCTAACTCAAACTGGACCTGCAGGGTTTGGTTAGATTGGAGCCACTGGTTATCGCACACGTCTATATCAGTGTCACTCCCTCACCAATCGCACACTTCTATATCAGTGTCACTCCCTCACCAGGCAGAGGCCCAAAAAAAGGATTTGCTTTTCTATGCGCCTTTCGGTCTCTTAGCACATCCCAATGAATAAAGTACCTTTGTAGTGCAGTAATTGTTGGTAGAGTCAGATGTGGTTCCTTTGTGCAGTAGCGCTCTTGCCTCTTGGTCTCTGCGTTTGAGTCCCACTCCTGGCCCTGATTACAAAAAATTCAGGCTGACGCTCCAGTGCAGTACTGAGGGAGTGCTGTATTCTCTGAGGTGCTGACTTTTAGAGGAGAGGTTAAACTAAGGCCCAAATTCCCATGGACCTATTTTGAAGAGTAGGAATTCTCCCTGGAGTCCCAGCCAGCATTTGTCCCTCAATCAACATTACAAAAACAGATTATCTGGTCATCATCACATTGCTGCTTGTGGGATCTTGCTGTGCACCAAATTGGCTGTCACGTTTCCTACATTTCAACAGTAATTGCATTTCAAAAGTGCAAGTGCTTTAAGTGGTCTGGTGGTTGTGAAAAGGGCTGTTTAAAAGCAACTCTTTTTCCTTTTAATGTCAGAAATGCCGGAGTCTGAGTTTCTTTGGAGAGGTTTAGGAGCTATGTGAGTCATATTATAAAATAAGTTAAAACACATTTAGATGGATGCAGGAAATCTGTCAGAACCTGCCCAGCCTGTTCAGCAATCTGCTGTTCCACAGCCCACACCCCAGCTGTCAGGATGTTGGGTATTGTTTGAAGCTCCCCGTGTTGCTGTGTTGTCTGTGTGTTTGTCCCAGGTTCCTGGGAAATACTGCCCAAGGACTGATGGCACAGCTGAGCTGCAGCGGGAATGCTGCTGTGTTGTCATGGGGATGACCTGTTTTTGTATTGTCTAGCGGACTCTGCATTGTAGAGTCTCTTCGCCATCAGTTGACCTGCTGATACCGTGCCAGGACACAGAGACTCCAGTGCTCACAGTACACCACCTGCTGGCACAGGCTTCCTCTTGTGGCAATCCCTATTTTTACATCCACATCCCAAGCTCTACCTCACTCACCCCCACCCACCCACCCCCCGGGTCCTGTTGTGAACTGTTATGACTGTGTCTGGGTGTCTGATATGAAATCAGCCCCAGGAGTGAATGACACAGTGAGATAGGTGTCAGCATCCATCGGACCTGCCACCATGCAGAATGACAGGGACAGCAGGTGCAAGGGAACAATCACTTCCAAATAGCCCTCCAACTTTCCTGATATATATTAATGACCTAGGCCTTGGTGTACAGGGCACAATTTCAAAGTTTGTGGATGATACAAAACTTGGAAGCATTACGAACTGTGAGGAGGATAGTGTTGAACTCCAAAGGGACATAGACATGTTGGTGGAACAGGCAGACAAGAGGCAGGTGAAGTTCAATGCAGAGATGTGTGAGGTGATTCATTTTGGTAGAAAGAACATGTAGAGACAATATAAAAGAAAGAGTACAATTCTAAACAGGGTGCTGGAGCTGAGGAACCTGGGTATGTATGTGCATAGATCATTGATGATGGCAGGAGAGGTTGAGAAAGCAGTTAATAAAGCCTACAGTATCCTAGGCTTCATTAATAGGGACATGCAGTAAAAGAGTAAGGCGGTTATGTTGAACTTGTATAAGACACTAGTTCGGCCTCAGCTGGAGTATTGTGTCCAGTTCTGGACGCCACGCTTTAGGAAGGATGTGAAGGTATTGGAGAGAGTGCAGAGAAGATTCATGAGAATGGTTCCAGGAATGAGGAACTTCAGTTATGAAGATGGGTTGGAGAAGTTGGGACTGTTTTCCTTAGAGAAGATTGAGAGGAGATTTGCTAGAGATATTCAAAATCATGAGGGGTCTGGACAGTGTAGATAGGGAGAAACTGTTCGCACTCATGAAAGGATTGAAAGCGAGAGGGCACAGATTTAAAGTAATTGGTAAAAGAAGCAAAAGCGACATGAGGAAAATCTTCTTCACGCAGCGAGGTCTCGAATGCACTACCTGGGAGGGTGGTGGAGGCAGGGTCAATCGAGGCTTTCAGAAGGCTTTATCTAAATAGAAAGAATGTGCAGGGTTACGAGGAGAAGGCAGCGGGATGGCACTAGGTGAGTTGCTCATTCGGAGAGCTGGTGCAGACATGATGAGCGAAATGGCCTCATTCTGCATTGTAACATGTGTGATTCTGTGAAGATATAATCACGGTTCCTTCATTGTCGCTGGATCAAAGTGCTGGAATTCTCTCCCTATCAGCAGCTACACCACATGGATTGCACTGCTTCCAGAAGGAGGTCCACAACATTCTCTCATCTAGGAATGGACAATTAAAACTCCTCTTGTTAGCGAAGATCACATTTGGAGAATAAAATAAAAATGAAGTAGCCCGTTGAAAGATAAACTCCGCGACATTCTCACCTTCTCCTCTCATGGTGCTGACATGCTGGAGAATGGTATGAGATACCTCAGCCAAAAGGCAAGTGTGGGCAAGTGGATACGCATCAAACCTGGTGAATTAATCCCCTTCCTAGACCAGTTACCTGAGGCTTTGTTGCCAAGGGGTTGCAATTCTGCTTGGATGTGTTCCTCGAGTTTCTAGTCCATGACTTTCTGCTTCCAACCACTCTACCCAGTCAAGTAGCCTCTCCCTTCCCACATCCCCAATATTTTATTCATTAATAAATACAAGACAAGCTGCTGGAGAGGGTGCAGAAGAGATTGACTAAAATGGCATTGTGATGAGGGTCTTCAGTCATATGGAGGCCAGAGAAGCTGCGATTGTTCTCCTCAGAGCAGAGAAGGTTAAGGGGGAAGTTAATAGAGTTGTTCAAAATCATTGAGAGGTTTTGATAAATAGGGAGAAATAGCAGGAGAGTTGGTAAGCGGAGAACACAAATTGAAGGTAATTGGCAAAGGAGTAATCTTTTTAAGCAGCGAGTTATTTTGATCTAGAATGCGCTGCATGAAAGGGAATTTTCAATAGTAATCTTCTAAAGGAAACTCGATAAATACTTGAAGAAGAACATTTTTGCAGGGTTATGGGGAAAGAGCAGGGGGAGTAGGACTAATTGAGTAACTCTTTCAAAGATCTGGCACAGGCACGATGGGCCAAATAGCCTCCTGCTGTTCCATAACATTCTATGAACTGAAGGGAAGAGAGAATTATTTTCCTGCTCCTATGATTTTCTCCAGGGTTCACAGCCGTCATAAAGAGTTTAATTCCTAGACTCACCAGAATAATGCTGCAGGGTCAACTCTCCCATGAAGAGAATCGCTTTCGCCAGGATCAGTGCAGACTGAAGATTAACCCAGGAACTTAATTTACATGATCATCGATGTAAGATTTTCTAAAATGACCACAAATCAGGCAGTGCAATTGTTTCTTCTCTTTCCATTCAAAAATATTCTTTGATATATTTAAGAGTGTTAACCTGGTGCAGTTTTATTACTGCCGCTGAAAATGGGTTCATCACAAAAGAAATGAGCATTTTTAATAAGCGCTACACCTGTGAGTAACTTAACTTAAAATGTCTTAAAATGACTTAATTACAAGCTGTACTGTAGTAATTATAGTTTTGATAAACGTTGGATTGTAGCTTTAAGAATAATCCTGTGTTGTAAGATCACATGATCTGTGTAAACCAATGAGTTAGCAGCACGGAGAAACCCTAGAAGGAATGCTCTTCTTTCGTTATAGGCTTAGATACACACATGTAGTTGCTGCTGCAGTCTTGTAAATAAAGTTAAATGTGTCCACTAAGAAACGTTGCTTGGAAGATCAACTCTATAACAAACTGGCGATGAGGATAAATCAGATCCAGTACTGTCCCTTGCCCAGTGATTGTGAGTATCTAAGTTCATTAAAAAGAAAGGAAGATATACTCATCTGAGATGCCACAGTTTGACAGAATTGATCCCTTTGAACCAGCCACAGATGACTGGTCTCAATATGTAGAATGTCTAGCATTCTGCTTTCAAGCCAACGAAATCATGGGGAAGGAAAAGACGAGGGCGATTCTCCTGAGTATTTGTGGGAGCAGGACCTACAGTTTAATTCGAACCTTGACAGCCCGCTGTGCCCCAGATTCAAAGGCTTTCAGTGAATTAGGAGACCTCATTAAGGGACATTTCCAACCCAAGCCCTCAATAACGATGCAGAGGTTTAGGTTCAACTCACAGAATAGAGCCCCGGGAGAGATCATTGCTACCTACATGGTGAAATTAAAACAACTGATGGAATATTGTGATCTTGCTGAATGATATGCTCAGGAGTCATTTGGTTTGTGGCTTGCAAGTGGATGCTGTTCAGTGAAGATTGCTGGCTGAAGCGGATCTTGATTTTAGGAAAGTGTTAGAAATAGCACTTGCAATGGAAAGCGCTGTAAGAGATTCAAAAGCGATTCAAAGGGCACAAAATGGCGCCGTTCTCTTAGTCATGTGGGAACAGTCAGCCAAAAGTGGCACAAAAAGCTGGGACTCTGGTGTGAAGTGGGAAACAGCAGAGACAGCCCCTGCTAACCAAAAATTTAGAATAAACAGCTTAGCAGCAAATACAAAACCTAATTTTTATCGAAATGGAAACAATCATTAACTCCTAACGACTGGCAATTTTAAAAGGTGTAGAGCTATTTTTGTCACGAAAGCAGACACATATTGAAACATTGCAAAGCAAGATTTAAACAGGCTTCCAAACAACAATCGAAGTCCAATGAAGTCTATGGTGTAGAAGAGCCAGAAACAACCAATTCTGACATTTATTCATTATTCAACATGAAAGTTGGGAAGACAGAGCCAATTATTGTCACAGTGCAAGTGAATGGTAAACCCTTAAAAATGGAAGTAGACACGGATGCTTCTACCTCTGTAATAGGAGAACACACTTTCAGACATTTAAATAAAGGTGCTCAACAATTAAATTTGGAACAAACATTTGCCAAGTTGAAAACGTACACAGGTGAAGAAATCCAGGTAAAAGGTATCACCAGAGCAACTGTTCACTATAGACACTAATTGGCACAGCTACCAGTGATGGTGTTAGAAGGCAGAGGACCAAGTCTTCTAGGTCGAAATTGGTTGAGGGAAATTAACCTTGATCGGCCAGTGAGATTTCAAAAGGAAGCAGGAAGCGATCCTGAGTTGTAAAAGGAACAAGGTGAGGTAATTCAGCAAGAGCCTGGAGAGCCCAAGGACAGGATGAGAAAGGGGTGCGTAAACATTCAGCAGCCTGAAGAAATGAAGACTGTCTTAAACAACGACCTGGAAGAACAGCAGAAGAAACCCAAGGGAATTCTGCTGAGTTACAGAACTCAAGATGAAGTGAGTGAGCTTCACAAAGAAAAGGTAAACCTGTTGAAAGACCTTCACACACACCACAAGGATCCCTCAGGTCAAAGGTTGTACCTCTGAAAAATTACAAAGAGAAACAGAAAGAATTGAACATCTCTCTGAACAAACGGAAGAACCAGTTGGCAGAGAAGATGCAGCAATGTCCAAGGTTCCAGGAGGAAGCCAACAGTTACAAGATGGAGACAGAAGAGCTGAAGGATCAGCTGAATGAAGCTAAAGAGGCTTTGAAAGCAAAAGTTGTAGAACTTTGCAAGATGTGAGTAGATAATGAAATCACAGGTAGCTCAACCACTGAACTAAGACAAGTTGAGATTTCACCTGAGAGAAGTCAGGCCGACAGTGAAGTGAAAAAAAGGCCGAGACTAAATTCTGTGGTAAGAAGAAGAAGATACGAGATGAGCAGTCAGGATGGTAATCTATTATGGGGCGCACGGGTAGTAGTTCCTGCACAAGGCAGGGAACCACTCATAGTAGAGCCACACAGTGCCCATCCAGGAATCTCACGAATGAAGGTGAAAGTGTGGAGTTATCTTTAGTGGCCGGGGATGGATGGCGATATTGAAACAGTGATAAAACACAGTGTGCAATGTCAACAACTACAAAAATTGCACCATTACACCCATGGGAGTGGCCTGGTAGACCCTGGGTGCGATTGCACATTGGTTACATAGGTCCTTTCCTTGGAACCATGTTTCTACTGATTGTAGAGGCTCATTCCAAGTGGTTAGACGTTTATGAGGTAAAGTCTCCAACATCAGGAGCTACTATAGAAAAACTATGCCAGAACTTTGCCATCCCACGAATTGCCAGAGGTAATCGTTTCAGATAATGATACTGCATTTACAAGCACTGAGTTTCATTGTGGGGGGGGACCTAACCCAGGCAAATTAAATCTTAAACCAGTATAAATAATCCCAGAAACATGAGTGTGAGTGGTTTTGGGCATAAAGAAAGGAAAAACTTGCATTTATATAATACTTATCACAACCACCAGGCACCTCAAGGTGCTTTACAACTAATGAATCACTTTTTAAAGTGCAGTCACTGTTGTAATGTAGGAAACGTGACAGTCAATTTGCGCACAGCAAGCTCCCAGATAATCTGATTTTATTTTGTGACGCTGGTTGAGGGATAAATATTTACCAGGACAAGAGGGGGAACTCCCCTGCTCTTCTTCAAGTAGGGCTATGGGATCTTTTAAACCCACCCGAGCAGGCAGGAGGGGCCTTGTCTTAACCTCTCAACCAAAAGATGGCACCTCCGACAGTGCAGCACTTCCCCCAGTATTGTACCGGGACTGTCAGCGTAAATATTTGTGCTCAAGCCCTGGAGTGAGGCTTGAATCCATAACTTTATGACTCGAGGAACAAGTGCTACCATCAGAGCCACTCACTTAACTCACTATGTTGCGGAAGCTCGATTCGCTGGTGTTAAATTTATCAACCGCACCTTCACCAGCAAAGGCTACATTTTCAGGCATTTGATCGAGAGCCAAAACCGTGAGCTGTTTTTGTGTTTGTTCAGTTTTATAAAACCCCCACCATACCCCCCACCACACCCACCCCCCACCACACCCCCACCACATCCCCCACCCACCACACCCACTCCCCACCACACACCCACCCACCCCCCACCACATCCCCCACCCACCACACCCACTCCCCACCACACACCCACCCACCCCCCACCACAGCCCCCACCCACCACAGCCCCCTCCACACACACCCCCCACCCACCACACCCCCCACCACATCCCCCACCCACCCCCCACCCACCACACCCACTCCCCACCACATCCCCCACCCACCACACCCAATCCCCACCACACACCCACCCACCCCCCACCACACCCCCCACCCACCACAGCCCCCTCCACACACACCCCCCACCCACCACACCCCCCACCACATCCCCCACCCACCACACCCACCCCCCACCACACCCCCCACCCACCACAGCCCCCTCCACACACACCCCCCACCCACCACACCCCCCACCACATCCCCCACCCACTCCCCACCACACACCCACCCACCCCCCACCACACCCCCCGCCCACCACACCCCCCACCACATCCCCCACCCACCCCCCACCCACCACACCCCCACCACACCCACCCCCCACCCACCACACCCCCCACCACATCCCCCACCCACCCCCCACACACCACAACCCCCACCACACCCACCCACCCCCCACCACACCCCCCACCACACCCCCCAGCACACACACCCCCCACCCACCACACCCCCCTCCACACACACCCCCCACACACCACACCCCCCACCACAAACCCCACCCACCACACCCCCCACCAGATCCCCCACCCATCACACCCCCCACCAACCCCAACCCATCACAGCCCCCACCACAACCCCCACCCATCACACCCCCCACCACAACCCCCACCCATCACACCCCCCACCACAACCCCCACCCATCACACCCCCAACCACACCCCCCACCCACCACACCTCCCACCACATACCCCACCCACCACACCCCCCACCAGATCCCCCACCCATCACACCCCCCACCAACCCCCACCCATCACACCCCCCACCACAACCCCCACCCATCACACCCCCCACCACATCCCCCACCCATCACACCCCCACCCACCACACCCCCCACCACTCACCCCACCACACCCCCCAACACATCCCCCACCCATCGCACCCCCACCCACCACACACCCCACCACATCCCACACTCACCACACCCCCCACCACACCCCCCACCCACCACACCCCCCCACCACATACACCCCCAACCCACCACCGCCCCACCTCACCCCCAACCACACCCCCCACCAACTCCCAGCACCCCCCTACCCCACCCCCCCACCCCCCCACCACCCCCACACTCAACCCCCACCTCCCCCCCACCAACCCCCCACCCCCCCACCACACTCTTCACCCCACCCCCCACTACCCCCCACCAACCCCCCACCTCAACCACCCATCACACCCCCCATCACACCCCCCACCACTCCCCCCACCCACCACCCCCCCACCACCACCCCCACCACACCCTCCACCCCACCCCCCACTACCCCCTGCACCACCCCCTCCACCACCCCCACCCAGCCCCCCACTACCCCCCACCCCACCCCCCACCACCCCCTCCACCACCCCCCACCTAGCCCCCCACCACCCCCCACCCCATCCCCCCCACCCCCCCCACCACTCCCCCCTCCGCATTCCCCCACTGCTCCCTCCACCACACCCCCCACCACATCCCCCACCACACCCTCCCACTCACCACCTCCCCCCACCACACCCCCCCACCACACCCCCCCACCCACCGCCTCCCCCCACCACACCCCCCACCACACCCCCCACCACATCCCCCACCACACCCTCCCACTCACCGCCTCCCCCCACCACACCCCCCCACCACACCCCCCCACCCACCGCCTCCCCCCACCACACCCTCCCACCCCCCACCCACCCCCCCACCACCCCCCACCTCCCCCCACCACACCCCCCACCTCACCCCCATCATCCCCACCACACCCCCCACCACATCCCCCACCACACCCTCCCACTCACCGCCTCCCCCCACCACACCCCCCCACCCACCGCCTCCCCCCACCACACCCCCCACCACATCCCCCACCACACCCTCCCACCCCCCACCCACCCCCCCACCACCCCCCACCTCACCCCCATCATCCCCACCACACCCCCCACCTCACCCCCACCACACCCCCCACCAACCCCCACCTCACCCCCATCACCCCCCCACCACACCCCCCACTCACCGCCTCCCCCCACCACACCCCCCACCCACCCCCCACCAACCCCCCACCTCACCCCCCATCACCCCCCCACCACACCCCCCCACTCACCGCCTCCCCCCACCACACCCCCCACCCACCCCCCATCAACCCCCCACCGCACCCCCCACCACACGCCCCACCCCCGCACCCACCACCCTCCATCACTCCCCCACCACACCCCCCACAATATAACGCCTCCCCCCACCACACTGCCCCCACCCACCCTAGTTCTGGTCCAATTCCCCCTCCCCATCTCCCAGATGTTATCTTGTCAAAAAGCTTGAACTGCACTTGGTCTTTAATGAGGCCGTTCCTGTGCCTCGCTTCAGTGATAAATTGTAGATTTTCCACTTGCTGCTCCAGCAGATGGAAGGAGATTGTGCGGTTTCAGAGTGAGTAACTCCCGTAGGTTCACCCCCAGCCTTCCACCCAGTGTTGGGTGTCACCTCAAGCTTCCTGTACAATTAATGCCTCCCTTATAGTGCACGAGACCGGTCAGGATCTGAAAGCAGACATGTGGGTAGCTGTGGTTTCACTCACAAACTTGGGGAAAGTAGTGGCCCGGGTGTGAAAGAAAGAAACATTTATATTTCTATTGCAGCTTTCATTACTTCAAGATGTCCCAAAGCACATTACAGCCAATGAAGCACCTTCTGTTTTAGTCACTGTTCTACTGTAGGAGACGTGGCAGCCACACTGAGCTCAAACTCCCCAAGACAGCAATGGGGATTCAGTTTAACCTCTCATCCAAAAGACGGCACTTCTGACAGTGCAGTGTTCCCACAGCACTGACCCTCCAACAGTGCAGCACTCCCTCAGTACTGACCCTCCAACAGTGCAGCACTCCCTCAGTACTGACCCTCCGACAGTGCAGCGCTCCCTCAGTACTGACCCTCTGACAGTGCAGCACTCACTCAGTACTGACCCTCTGACAGTGCGTCGCTCCCACAGTACTGACCCTCCAACAGTGCAGCGCTCCCTCAGTACTGACCCTCCGACAGTGCAGCGCTCGCTCAGTACTGACCCTCCAACAGTGCAGCGCTCCCTCAGTACTGACCCTCCGACAGTGCAGCGCTCCCTCAGTACTGACCCTCTGACAGTGCAGCACTCACTCAGTACTGACTCTCTGACAGTGCGTTGCTCCCACAGTACTGACCCTCTGAAGTGCAGCACGCCCTTGTACTGACCCTCAACAGTGCAGCAGTCCCACGGTACTGACCCTCTGACAGAGCAGCGCTTTGCATTTGACGTAGTCTACTTGGGCTTCAGCAAGGCTTTTGATAAGGTCCCACATGGGAGACTGATAACGAAGGTAAGAGCCCATGGGATCCAAGGCAATTTGGCAAATTGGATCCAGAATTGGCTGAGTGGCAGGAAGCAGAGGGTGATGGTCAAGGGGTGTTTTTGTGACTGGATGCCTGTGTCCAGTGGGGTTCCATAGGGATCGGCGTTGCATGTCCACCAGTCCCTTAAGGTGGTAGGACAGGTAGATAAGGTGGTTAAGAAGGCATATGGAATACATGCCTTTATTAGCTGAGGCATAGAATATAAGAGCAGGGAGGTTATGCCAGAACTGTATAAAACACTGGTTAGGCCACAGCTAGAGTATTGCGTGCATTTCTGGAATTTGCATTATGGGAAGGATGTGATTGCACTAGAGAGAGTGCAGAGGAGATTTACCAGGATGTTGCCTGGGCTGGAGAGTTTTAGTTATGAGGAGAGATTGGATAGACTGGGGTTATTTTCCCTGGAGCAGAGGAGATTGACGGGGGACATGATTGAGGTGTAAAAAATTATGAGGGGCATAAATAGGGTAGTCAGGAAGAAACTTTTCCCCTTGGTGGAGGGATCAATAACCAGGGGGCATAGATTTAAGGTAAGGGGCAGGAGGTTGAGAGGGGATGTGAGGAAGAATTTTTTCACCCAGAGGGTGGTGGGAATCTGGAACTCACTGCCTGAAAGGGTGGTAGAGGCAGAAACCCTCATGACATTTAAGAAGTATTTGGATGTGCACTTGCGATGCCAGGGCATACAAGGCTGTGGGCCTAGTGCTGGAAAATGGGATTAGAATAGTTAGGTACTTGCTTGACCAGCGCAGACTCAGCAGCGAAGGGCCTTTTTCTGTGTAGCTCTCCCCCAGTACAGCCCCTCTGATAGTGCAGCACTCCCTCAGTACTGACCCTCTGACAGTGCAACACTGCCTCAGTACTGACCCTCTGACAGTGCAGCCCTCCCTCAGTACAGCCCCTCTGACAGTGCAGCACTCCCTCAGTACAGCCCCTCTGGCAGTGCAGCACTCTCTCAGTACAGCCCCTCTGGCAGTGCAGCACTCCCTCAGTACAGCCCCTCTGACAGTGCGGCACTCCCTCAGTACTGACCCTCTGACAGTGCAGCACTGCCTCAGTACAGCCCCTCTGACAGTGCAGCACTCCCTCAGTACAGCCCCTCTGACAGTGCAGCACTCCCTCAGTACAGCCCCTCTGACAGCACGGCACTCCCTCAGTACAGCCCCTCTGACAGTGCAGCACTCCCTCAGTACAGCCCCTCTGACAGTGCGGCACTCCCTCAGTACAGCCCCTCTGACAATGCAGCACTCCCTCTGACAGTACCCATAAGAGGGTTGTGGTGATATAGTGGTTATGTTAATGAACTAGTCACAGAATGGTTCGAGAGAAAGACCATTCAGCCTATTGTGTGCATGTTGGTTCTCAGAAAGAGCGAATCACCTGGTCCCACTCCCTGCCTTTTCCAGTCGCTCCACCAGTAAATCCAGAGAACTGGACTAATGATCACAGCAGCTGAGAAATTTAAATTCAATGAATTAGATAAACCTGGATAAAAAGCTAGTCTCAGTAATGGTGGCCATGAAACTACTGGATTATAAAAACCCACCTGGTTCACTAATGTCCTTTAGGGAAGGAAATCTGCCGTCCTTACCTGGTCTGGGCCTACATGTGACTCCAGACCCACAGCAATGTGGTTGACTCTTATAGAATCATAGAATGGTTACAGCACAGAAGGAGGCCATTTAGCCCGCTGTGTCTGTGCTAGCTCTCTGAAGGAGCAATTCACCTAACGCCATTGCCTCACCTTCTCCCTGTAGTCCTGCACATTCTTCCTTTTCAGATAATGATCCAATTCCCTTTTGAAAGCCTCGATTGACCCTGCCCCCACCGCGCTCTCAGGCAGCGCATTCCAGACCCTAACCACTCGCTGTGTGAAAAAGTTTCTCCTCATGTCTCCATTGCTTCTTTTCCCAATTACCTTAAACCCGTGCCCTCTGCTTCTCAATCCTCCCACAATGGAAATGGTTTCTTCTTATCCACCCTCTACAGACCCCTCATGATTTTGAATACCTCTGCCCTCTGGAATAGCCTAGCAAATCATTGAACTGTAATGGAGAAGGCAGCTCACCACCACATTCTCAGTTAAGGATGAGCAATAAACACTTGGTCTTGCCAGTGACACCCACATCCTGTGACTGAATAATAAAAAGGAAAACACTAGAAAAATGACAGAGACAGGTGTCTGATCTGTCCCGACTTGTCTCCTGCTATATCTGTGCTCTCCTCTGGGCTATATTCATTTCCTAAATCTCTTCCGTTACTGTGGAATTCTTGTCCCAGTTTTTCTGACAATTGGCATCCCCCCCTCGCCCACCCACCCATCTCCCCTGCAGTTCTGGACTCAGCCAGGGTGTGTGCCCCCACCCCCTCACCCACCCACCCATCTCCCCTGCAGTTCTGGACTCAGTCAGGGTGTGTGCCCCCACCCCCCTCGCCCACCCACCCATCTCCCCTGCAGTTCTGGACTCAGTCAGGGTGTGTGCCTAGGCTCAGGCAGTTGTCCAATGGGCAGGGAGCACTTGAGGCCTCGCCGGAGATGAATCCATTCTTTTTGCACTTACCGAGGGCAAGCTGATACCTGCCTGGTCTCCACCCAGTGTATTTCAAAGGATGAACGGATTGGCAGGATCCAACTCTTTGGGATTTATGTTGGTCCATGAGCTCCACATGCCTTGGCAGATGCTCTGAGCTCTTTTGGCACCGAGAGAAGGGAGGGAGGACAGGGAAGCGAGCTGCCTGTGTGGAATGTTGGTGAGGTTTCCTGCATAAAAAGGAATGCTGGGATGATTGGTTAAGGATTGCTGCCAATATGTCAGGAGCCTCATTCATTCCATCTTTTAGTATTGGCTTGGAGGGCTTTTGCCATTTGGTGAGGGCCTCCTATTGGATTGGCTCGGGAGCTGCCAAATTCAATCAGGTGGCTGGGCAGAAAAGGGTTTACAATCGGCCAGGCCACAGCAACTCGTTTACATTGGGACAAGGTCAGCATCTTGCTTTCTTATCTGGGCATTGTGTTTTCATATCTTCACTGTAAAGGCTGGAGGGAACGTTCTGGAAACAAGGCTATCCCAGCACTGGGCCCTCTTTATTAAATGTGGAAGTGCCGTACATGTGTCAGTTTCTGCCTGCACAGTGCACTCTGGCTGAACGCAATGATTCACTCACATCTGGTTTTTATGACTCATGGACCTCTCTCTGCCAACTCCTCTTGCGTACAGTGCACCACTGGTAAAAATGCTGCTAATTCATTTCTGCCCAGTTTGTGTCTGTCTCACTGTGCACATAGCAGAAAAGCCAATTCACTCACTGGCGTGCATTTCATTGCCAGAAAGGATTGCTGCAAAGGATTTAGTCACACCCGCCAGTGACTCATGTGGGTCACTATCAGCTTGAACACACAATATGGGTTAGTGCTACACACGGCACAACTGAAGGGACAGTACTGGAGAGGAGGGCAGGCTGTGTCCATGTTAGCAATCTGTATTCTGACAGTCTGGAAGGGGAACATAGTGTTCATCTCCTTCGTGGTCTGTGGAGTGGGAGTAGCTTCCACATGCTGTGGTACACCTCATCTTACCTAGCAGCACCCACACCAAATGAAAACATACAGGATGTACAATGGCACAGCGCACTCAGAAGATATCCTAAAAGAATAACAGAGCAGACGCTCTGATTGAACTTAAATCAGTTTTGTTGTGGGGTCGTCGACACCATTTTTCCACAGAAAGAATTTGGAAAAAAAAAAAATACATTTAAATGTTGGGTCACCATTCGCCATCATTACACCACGGAAACTGACAGCAAATTCTGGGGCTGAGTCTTGCGCTGGTCGGCCTGGACACGATAGGCCCCCGACCGCAATTTCACACTGACTGGCCAGTTAACTGGCAGCCAGCGTGAAATGCACCCTGAGAAAGGCTCAGCGCTGCCATGGTGGGGGCGGGAAGAGGGCGGGCGCTGAGAGAAGTGAGGGTGCGGGCGGGAGCTCCCTGAAGGCTGACAGCTGCTGTGGAGCTGCCTTAGGAAGCTGTAAAAGTGAAATGAACTCAATAAACTGCTGCAAACTGTGTCAACACTGCAAATTCAAGCACCTGACAGTAGACCACATAGCACCTCATCCCTCAAATGTCTTCTTTTATTTTATTTAACCCTGGACATTTTATCCCACCTTGGATGGACTTGGTAGTGAATATGTGAAGGCCGCCTGGCCGATTGGCCCTTCCGCCAACTGTAAGAGTGGTAAAATTGCTGACAATTAGCTCCTTAATGGGCTTAATTGTCGGAGTGCGAGCTTCCAGCTCCCCTGCGTGCCCTCCGGCCATAATGTTGCGCATGAGCGCGATGATGTCGGGACACACACCCAATGTCTTCTCACACGATTTGATGCGATTCTGGGTCAGGCACACACCCACGCATTCAACGAAAAATTCTGGCCCTGGAGTCTGCACATGTGTAGAATAATGCGGAGAGCCAGAACTGGTTCAATGCTTCTCCAGAGGGTGCAGCCCTGAGAAACAAGCATTCACACACACTCACACTCACTCAAATGCACACACACAGACATAAACAAACTAACACTCACTCAAACACACACACACACACATTTACACTGACTCAAACACACACACTCACACAAATGCACACACAGGCATACTCACACTCACTCAAACACACACACAAACGCACACACACACACAGACATAAACACACTAACACTCACTCAAACACACACGGACACAAACATATTCACTCAAACACACATACACAAATACACAAACACACTCACTCAAACACACATGCAGACACTCATTCAAAAACATACTGACACATACACACATTCAAACACACATTCAAACAGGCACACACACACCCACACACACACAAACACACTCACTCAAGCACACTCACACTCACTCAAACATACACACATTCAAATACACACACTCACACAAACACACACACTCAAATACACTCACTCACTCAACACACACACATTCAAATACACTCACACTCACTCAACACACACACAAAGACACTCATTCACTCAAGCACACACACGCAAACACAATGTCACTGGTAGTCTGTGACATACTCTTGGACACAGATAGGAATTTCTACCCTAGATTTGCACCAACTAGCAGCATAGAGTAAAAATGGAATCAGAAAAATGCTGGAAATACTATGATCTTTCATCAGGATGGAGTCTTGCTTGGGCTGGGGTGTGGGCAATGGTCAGTTACCATGTGATGGGGAGTAAATAGCTGCCTTTACACAATTTGCAGTTACTATATAGCTTTATTGTTAAAGCCTCCGTTAATGATTGTTTGTTTACAGCTCCCCCTGCAGGTATTGCCTGACCTTTGCCACCATTTAACTGTGAGGATTATTCTGAGCTCCCCAGTGTCATATTTGAAGGGTACTCCAAAGATGCACTGGGGAAAGCCCTTCGAAGGTTCCCAGGTAAAGTTTTGCATGGCAATTGCCCAGAAGTCTAAACTTCCACTGGAAACCATCCAAAAATGAGATTTAAATCATTAACGTCAGACGGTTCTGACTGTGTTAGATCAATAGTTACCCATGAAAAGTTAGAAGAATTAAAACCTTTTCTAACTTCTGGGTAAAAATTGTGCAGACCCAAACTGAGGCCACCCCACCCCGCCCCCCCACAGGACACCTCCACATTCCCAACCCCCCAGGGGCCTCCCCCACCCTCTAACTATACCCCCAAGGGATTCTCCTCACCCCAGATATCCCAGGGTCAACCCCCACCTCCGACTAACCAACCCATGACTGTATTCCCCACCCCTGAACCCTCCGAGAGATACCCCTCACCTGCACGGGTCTCCTCCCATCCCCTTGGGCCCAACTCTTAACCCACTCACGCCTGAAGCCCAGCACCCCATCCACAACCCAACCAGACACACCCCTCCCTACAGCCTAACCGGACCTAGCCCCTCCTCGACCCAAACACCCCCGTTCCCCCTCAGGCCCAACCTGACCCCTGCCCCCCCCACCCCTGGCCCAACTCCCACTCACCCGACCTGACCCCTATCCCCCATGGTCTGGTCCTTCCTCCCCACTACCCCCTCCAAGGCCCAACCACCCACTCCACTCTGAGGCCTGACCCCTCCCCAATACCCCAACTGAAGCCCAGTCCCCCCACTGACCTTTCCAACCTCTGATCCAACCTCCACCCCTCAAACCCTATCCACTTACCCCAGACACTCAGCTTCTCCCTGGCCTGTCTCGGACCTTTACATTGCAATAGGACCTTTAACTTACCTGGTTTAGGGCAGCTAGCGCCATGAAAAAGGGGGGTGTCCTTCTTCACTTTGACGGAGCTGGACTTTGATGCTGGGCCTTGGTGAGCCTTCTTGAACCGCTGCAGTCCATGTGGTGTAGGTACACCCACAGTACTGTTAGGGAGGGAGTTCCAGGATTTTGACCCAGTGACAGTGAAGGAACGGCGATACATTTCCAAGTCAGGATGGTGAGTGACTTGGAGGGGAACTCCCAGGTGGTGGTGTTCTCATGTGTCTGCTGCCCTTGTCCTTCTAGATGGTAGTGGTTGTGGTTTTGGAAGATGCTGCCGAAGGAGCCTTGGTGAGTTCCTGCAGTGCGTCTTGTAGATGGTACACACACTGCTGCTACTGTTCACCAGGGGGAATGTTTAGAGTCTGTGAGAGGGGAGAGTGTACACCAACTGTGGGAGGAGATTTAAAAGGGGTGCAGAAAGAAATTAAGGTAAAAGAAGCAAAAGCGATATGAGAAAAAGCTTTTCCACACAGCTAGTGGTTAGGGTCAGGAGTGCACTGCCTGAGAGTGTGGTGGAGGCAGGTTCAATCAAGGTGTTCAAGAAGGAATTAAATGATTATTTGAAAAGAAACAACAGGGAGAAGGCAGGAGAATGGCAATAAGCGAATTGCTCGGAGAGCTGGTGCAGACACGATGGGCCGATTGGCCTCATTCTGTGCCGTAACAATTCTGTGATTCTGTTTACAGTGGTGGATGGGGTGCAGATCAAGCGGCTGCTTTGTCTTGGGTAATGTCGAGCTTCCAGAGTGTTGTTGGAGCCGCACTCATCCAGGCAAGTGAAGAGTATTCTATCACACTTTTGGCTTGAGCCTTGTAGATGGTGGACAGACTTGGAGTCAGAAGATGAGTTATTCACCATATCAAATGATTGATCTTCAAGGCCTGGGGTCATACCCACAAAATACACTTTGGTCCCCTCTGCTGGACAGGTGAGGTTATAGCAAGTATAGAACACCCAGGATCACTTCTATGCTGATTGTGTCTCCTAAGCAAATTTACTCAAAGTCAGCAGAGAGAGACTTTACACTTTCTGGATTTTATTCGAAGGCCAGTTGGGGTTGTAATAAAGCCAAGCACCATTAACACTACACACCCTGCACCTCATGGATAGAAACACTGTCCCCTGTCACACTAAGCTCTGAGACCACAGCTTCAAGTGGAGAACAAGAACACATTTTCTATTTTCGAAAGGTCAGGCTTGCTCAAGAGCCAGGCTGTCTGACCCAGAATTGATGACAAGACACCCCAACATCCTCTGACGTTCACAACTAAAGCTTTCCTTCTGGGTGGGAATGCTACAAAGTGAGTCAACTGCCAGGAGAGAGAGGCTGAATAGAATCTCATGGCATGAATCCATATTTAATGATGGTCTCAATTTGTGGGTAATAAATTCAAAACTGTGACAGCCAAATTTATTCATAAGTTACCAATGCAGAAGCATGAAAGCAGCATCACTCGAAGTTAGGGATTGTAGCCACTTTCTTATCTCTCTTTCCTTCCTTCTCTCCCTCCTCTTCTGAAGGTGCTGCTGAGTCTCTCTGTTAGGACACATTTCTACAGAAACTCACACCTATTCCCCCAATTGATCACTCTGGAAGTGAGTTTAGACAGCAGGAGGCAATATGGAAGGCATTCCAGGTTTGTTCTCAGTGTGTCCACACTTCAGCAGGGATAAATGGAGAGTTATCAGGGGTGGGAATCGGGCTGATATTTCCCTTTCCTTCACCCTATGGTACTGAGGAGAAATGTAGCACAGAACAGTAACTGGCTCAGTTCCCCAGTGAGCCATTAGGGCTACGTTGTTAAAATGGTTGAATGATCGGTGTCAGCCCAGGAAAATGGTGTTGCTGATTATGGCAGATTCCCTGTGTGTTCCAATCTTCCTCTGCAGATCTTCATGAGATGGTGAGCTGGACCAGCAACTTCTGATGTAACTGGGATGGTGTTTTGGGACAGGCTAACCAGTGAGCTTCCATGTATAGATTTACTAAAAATCCAGCAATTGGACACTTGAAAGCAACTGGACATCTAGCAGCTCACTGATGGTTTACACGTTCTAGCTTGTAGACTGTTTCTCTCAAGTCTAGTTCTACCTTTGCACATGGTGTTAAGGGAGTATCTCTCAATTGTTGCCTAAAAAATTGACACATTCTGAATTAAAAAGTTTTCTTTCATTTTGGATTTAAGGCCAGTCCAAAAGTTTAAAAATCTGCATTGCTATTCCAGATGCGGCAGGCGATTTCCCAGGTGTACCAATCCATTTATAAACTGTCCCTATTTTACCACTAATTGGATAATTGTAGTCAGGCAGTTATTGCAAATTAAAGGGGAAAGTGGTAGGTGGGAACAAAATTGATTGTATTTATATAACACCTTATCATGTCAAAACATCTACAGTCCTTCACACACAAGTGGTTTTTCAAGTGCTGACTACTTGTATGTAGGCAAATGAATCAGTTCCACATCAGCTACAAAAAGCAATTGGGTTAATGGCCAACTAATTTGTTTTGGCTGATGGAAGTCTGGGGAACTAAAACATCTTGCTCTTCCTCATACTGGAAAGGCAGACAGAACATTGGCTTAACACCTAATCTAAAAGACCGGCCCCTCCAATGATATCTCAGCATAAATCCCTAAATGCAACTCAGTGAGCAGAATCAAATACTGGATCAGCTTTTCAAATGTTACACAGCAAAATATTGCTACTTCTAAGCTAGATTCAGTTAATGGAATTCCCAAAAGAACGATGAGTTGAAAAAGGGAAGAGAACAAACATAAAACTGATAGTATCTGTATTTTTTCCATGTCAATCACAGCTCCACCTCTTGTTGGGAACATCATTAAACACAACTGAAGTGATGTGTAGCCCAGATTGGACTGAGTTGTAAATGATGTTTGGCAATGGGGGACAGGCTGAGAAGAAGGAGACAATGAAGAGGGAACCTTAAAAATGATCCAGTTACATTTCTAATAACATTTGGACAGCATCTGAATAAAGAACCTCTTCCCCTTCTGACATCACAAATTAACCCTTTCTCCTAGAACATAATCAGCATAATAATATTTACGGAACACCTGCCCTTTAGCTTGTAGGATCTGGTTTTAACTCAATTCTTTCACCCCGTCACCAGTCCTTCACACACAAATGGTTTTTCAAGTGGTGACTACTTGTATGTATGTAGGCAAATGAATCAGTTCCACATCAGCTACAAAAAGCAATTGGGTTAATGGCCAACTAATTTGTTTTGGCTGATGGAAGTCTGGGGAACTAAAACATCTTGCTCTTCCTCATACTGGAAAGGCAGACAGAACATTGGCTTAACGCCTAATCTAAAGGACCGGCCCCTCCAATGATATCTCAGCATAAATCCCTAAATGGGGCACAACATTTGCACTCAGGTGAACCAGATGAAGTCCAGCTGCATAGGTGTTACTGAACGATGCGGTAAAAGGGGAGTCATACTCATTGGAAGAAAACTGTTTTTGATGACCATGTTCCGAAAGCTGGGCAAAGTATGAAAGGTCATTGATCTGAAATGTTAATTTGATTTCTCTCTTCAGTGAAGCATGTTTCCAGCACTTTTTCTTTTGTATGAAGGATTAAGTAGAGGTTACAGGCTGGGCTTTATAGTCAGAAGATCAGGGAAAGGACTAATACCCAGGGCAACTAATTTTGTAATCTGTAGGGTGGTACATTTGGAGTCAACGCTACCTACAGTGCCACCTAATTGTCTGGAGGACCAAAGTATTACAACCAACAGGTCTGGACACCATATAGAGAGGCCTGGAAGGTAGAAAATTAAGATAGAGAGCGAGGAAGAAGAATTAAATAATTACACCCATTGCAGACAGTTCACATGTGCATACTCTCTGATTTATTCAGGTTTGGTAAGGAAGGTTCTGTTTGGGATTACAAAATGCACTGGTAGAAACAGCACTGATAGTCCAAAGCCAAAGTATTACATTATCAGGCAGCTTTATCCTGTCACTGTTTGTTAGACTTTGTTACTCAGGTATATCTGGTGAAGGATTCGACCATCTCAATAACAGCATGTATATAAATATCTCAAACAAACTTCCATTAATTTACCAAATTTGTTAAAAATAGAGGAAAGAACACACTGCCCTAAAAACATCTATAATCCTGAAGATGACATTTACCCATATAGTGGCATGCACATTGCACATGCAGTTTTTTTAAAACTTTTAGTACTCTTGTTAATCCACGGCTCCTACTGTATGTTATGTCTGCACGTTCCGCAATCGATTGAAGGTGCACTGAGTGGGATAGTGGAGCGGAGCACCACAGGCCCCCTGATTAAAGTGAGCTCAGCCCCAAAGCCTTTAGAGGTGCACTTCGAATATTGAGTGGAGAAAATGAAACAAGAAGCTTAAAATGCATTTTAAAAATCTCATGCATTTTTTAAAATGTTCTTCTTAAATAATTTCAAAACTTAGTCTATTATAGTCTTCTGAATGAAACAGAATATTAGAAAAAAGAATATTAAATTAAATATTTGGTATATTTCATACATTTGAGGCCTATTTTTTCTGTACTAAAACCAAGATGGGACAAAAGCCAATTTCTGGTCAGTGGTGTGTGAACAAGGGCACATTACATATTTTTACAAATCGTTTTCTTGGGAAGGAGGAGATATGTAAATATATTCAAGTTTAACCATTTCCCTTTTCTTATATAGTCCCCCCACCCAAATAATCAAAAGCTTTGGATGACATTTTGGCAAGTGTAAAGGTGAAGGGTCAATTGATATATTTTATGTTTGGCTTCTCTTCCCCTCATCCAATATCCTGTTCTGTGGCAACAATGAATGTGATGGACACTTTAACCTGCTAACCAAGAGGCATGATGGTTTTTCTCTGTTGGAAATTGGCTTATTCGAACAGAGATGTCCCAAAGTTGCCATCTAGTTGGGTAATTATTATTCTTTCAGCCTCAACATGTTCCCAGTTTAAGGGAATTACTCAGAGTTCCAACTGGAACTTCTCTTTAGGGGACTGACAGCCACAGCTCATCTGAATACTGACAAATGATTGGCTGAAAGGCAATGTTTGTTGACAATAGCTGAGTTTGAGGATACCTAGTTGCCTTGCAGTACCTTATTTAATATGAATTTATATATTGACTGAAGCACAAAATATCTGGGCATTATTTACAGCAAGAACTTACACTGTATATAGAGATGGCTTTTTCAAACAGTGATGGAATCTCAGATCCCCCTTTACTGCAGTCCATCCCTACTTGGGCATTATCATGCAAACACGCATTCACATTAGTTTAGTTTTAATCCCTCATTTCCACTGATGTCTATAATTCTGGAAGTAGTTGCTTTACCAGAGGTGAATTAGCATTGTGCAAAAAATTAGGAAAAGCTTATTGAGTCAGGACAAGATCAACAACAACTTGCTTTTATACAGTACACCTCATGTGCAGCAAGATGTATTGGAGTGTTCTATAGTAAGGAGGAAAGAGAGACAATGGGCACTGACCATGGGAAAAGGTATGTGGGGATGTCATTGACATTGTTAGAACACTGCTATCTCATTTTGACCTTAAGGAGTGCACTTAAAACTAGTCCAACTTAGGGGGAGCGGGGTTTAGGAAGGGCTGTTCCTGTTGTGGCTGTCAAGGCTTGTGGAAATGAAATGGCTTTCAGGTATTCGGAATCTAATTTGCAGTGGACTGAGCCTGCAGAACAAAACCATGTAATAGGATTATTTCTACCAAAATACTTCTGCTGTTACTGAACAGTCTTTGCACAGATTTAAGTGTCACAAATATTCAGAAATCTATAGTTAAGAATTTTTAATTTGAAGACCATGAGCAAAGTCCAATTTTCTAATTCTATTTTAAACACAGTACTTTTAGAAACTTGCAGGGAATTAAATTTTGTGGATATTATCTACAAAGGATTAAAAAAATATTTTTGAGAAGTGTTTACCTGCTCTCTCAAATCCTTCTTAACACTTTTCCATCACCTATTTGCTGGTGGCCATTCTAATTCTACAACTGAATAATGAAACAGCCCAGGCCATAAAGTTAAAATAAATAGCAAATAGAAGTAGTGCTACCTTGATATTGTCAGTGGAGCTCACAGCCTTTTCCAGAAGGAACCAGAGAAATGAGAGGGCCATCACAGTGAGTTTTCCCCAAATGCCCACTTGCAGAGCTGTATTGGTAGAGAAACCCAGGGTAATGTCTCCAGTCCACTCCCTCAAACAGGGAAAGTGAGAGGTGCAGGATGCAACTCAGTAAGCAAAATCAAATACTGGATCAGCTTTTCAAATGTTACACAGCAAAATATTGCTACTTCTAAGCTAGATTCAGTTAATGGAATTCCCAAAAGAACGATGAGTTGAAAAAGGGAAGAGAACAAACATAAAACTGATATTATCTGTATTTTTTCCATGTCAATCACAGCTCCACCTCTTGTTGGGAGCATCGTTAAACACAACTGAAGTGATGTGTAGCCCAGATTGGACTGAGTTGTAAATGATGTTTGGCAATGGGGGACAGGCTGAGAAGAAAGAGACAATGAAGAGGGAACCTTAAAAATGATCCAGTTACATTTCTAATAACATTTGGACAGCATCTGAATAAAGAACCTCTTCCCCTTCTGACATCACAAATTAACTCTTTCTCCTAGAACATAATCAGCATAATAATATTTACGGAACACCTGCCCTTTAGCTTGTAGGATCTGGTTTTAACTCAATTCTTTCACCCCGTTTTCTCTTGTCCTAAACTGTCTGGCTCTGTGGGAACCAACTCTACAGACTCTGGCATCTAGTATCTCATCCAAAGATCCAATTTTGTGCTTATCAAAGTGAGAAATATTTTTCACTTTGAATTGAACACTATCAATTATAGGCATCAGTGTCAGCATCAAGCACTCTCAGGAATCTCTTAGGTACTGAGTAAACCCCCCACTACTCAACTCCAACTTCATAAGGGCGTCCCTTTGGTGTTAATTTTCTGTTTTCCATACATACCGTCCTTTAACAGCTCTAAGTGAGATCGTCAATTAAGTGACAGTGGGGACTGAGACTGCAAAATCAGGCCATTATGTGTGAATTTATGTTTGAATCTGGACAGCATGTCAGCAACATCACAGCCGAACCTCATTCCTCCCCTATTCCAATATTTAGGTTTGCACACTGCCCAGCTGAAATCTTTGGTAGTGATCAGAAACCCTCTGATTTTCCATCTCAGTCCAGTCGCACTTGGTCCAGTTTATAGCTGGATCTGATGTCCCAGTTGTGCTCAGCTGACTGAGCTCAGCTTGGAATGGACAATGGAAGCTGGGACCTACTGCCCTTCTTGGCTCCACACCGCACTGGGTGAAGCATTTATTAACTCTGCTTGTAAATCTGAGTGCGGAAAAGCAGCTTCAATGTTCAAAGTACTTCATTGTTCTTAACAGTGGCTATGATAATTTTCTGTAACTTACCAAGGCTAAACATTTCAAAGTGATTTGATAAATACAGTTAAGGTATTAGCTCTGGTTGGATTTGGAATTGCTGGTGCCAAAATACTACATTACCAATTTTTTTTTTTGGAATAATGAGGATGGAAATCTGATCACATCATTATCGCTGCAAGGAATGTTTGGAAAGTTACACTGATGCTTTGTGGGGTTTTGTGATCATCTTTTCCCAAGTGTTCAGGTGGGAAAGGGAATCAAGTCACATTTCCTTCACTGGGACCAGGCTTTTCCTGACAATGCAGTTCCTTTTGCTAGCTTCCTGCATATTTCCTGTCAGCCTCTGGGGCCTTTCCTCTACGTACCTAATATGCAACAAAAAAAAATACACCAAGTCCAAGAATAGTGAAAAGGTTCCAATGATATTTTTGTAAAGAGGAAAGCAATGCAAAACTGTAACATTTTTTTGATAAGTCGCAGAATTTGCCCTGAACCCTCTCTCCCAATGCATATACCTGTTAAACTCTGCTCCACTAGAACAGAATGGATGAAATTGGTCTTTGGAAGTAGCACCAAGCAGGCAAGAGTGAGTTGCTAGCCAGTTTTACACCTTGTCATTTGGAAACAGTACGGTGGAAAGTAATTTGATCACTGGATTTGCTACCCCCAAGCCAATTTCAGCATCAAAATGTTCCAAAACATGACAAGTTTTCAGTCTGACTACAACTCTGCAATTCATAATCCCATAATCTTTCATTTTATTCACATCTATCACACAAAGTGCGCCCGTGTGACCATGAATTGAAAAAAAGCTTAAGCTATGCAAACAGGAAATGTTATTGAGCGCTGATATATATTATATATAAATATATTTTATATATATATATAAATATATACCCAAGACACTGAGTTGTAAGATATACTAAGAAAATAACTCTAATGCAGTTTTAATTCAATATCTGTACATAAAAACCTCTAACTATATGGGTCTTAAATAATGAGTTGTTGAAAAATATTTAAAGTGCAAAATAGAATGAAATTAAAATTAGGCAGAAGCTGTCAATTTAGAACAAGCAGATTGGCTGAAAAATTCATTCTTTGGCTCAGGCATTCCCCACTTATTTTACCCTAACTCCCTCTTGAACTAGAATGAACCTGGAATATAGATGGAGAGCACTTTCCTCCCCACCTTTCCTGAATGTGCTGGTTCTTTTCTAGGATCCTTCCTGACATCCAGTATTTCACCTAAGTGTGTCAATTGAGAAAATAAATTCAGCATACTATTCTCCCATGGAGGGCATCATTGCCAGGCACAGTCTTTGTCCCCATCCCAGGGTCGTACCTGATTAGGAGCAGGAGCATGGCCTTTTTAACCCTCCCTGCCTCAGTGTTTATCTAAACTGTAGTGCTGGCTGTGAGCAGCTAACTCAGCATAGGCCAAGGATAGAATCTGGGATCTTCCTGATCCATGTGACTCAGTAACCCATCAGGCACAACATTCACCAACAGAACAGCTGAACACTCAGTAGTCTCAATTTTAAAATGACTGATGAGCACTATTACAAGTCCCAAGGGAAAATAGCCCATGTTCTTCAGGTTGTTAAAGTAATGGTGTGTTGGAAGAGCAAGATTATGGCTGGCACATAGTTACTCTATAATTTTAATGTTATTCTGGAGGGGAGCTAGGACCCAACCTAATTTCAGCGAGAAGCAATGTGATAACCCCTGATGGAGGAGTATCAGTAACTGTGGGTTTTGACACCACACAAAGAATAATTCGAGGTTTAGGAATTGTCCAAGGAGTACTCTTTTTAAAACTACTTGGAATTAATTTAAATGTTTAGAGTGCACATGCTGAAAATATAGTTGATTTTGTCAACTGTCATAACTTTATTCTAACATGGTCCCGGCACTGAAATTCTTGCAATGCCGCTGATTAAAGAGGTTATTTAATAATCTCGTTCAGTTTAAAGTTTCACCCAATCAGCTGCCATTTTAGATATGTGCTTAATATACCAGTGGCAGACATGTAGCATACCAGTACCTCTACATTCATTCACCACTGACCAGCATCTCTATTGAGAGATCAGAGAGAAAGCTTTAGTGGCTTCAGGATGTGCCCGGTTGCAGACTGTAAGCAACATAAAGATTGTGCAGAAGAAACAGCAAAAGGGGAGGGCAGTGCCAGAAGCCATGCTACTACACACCATGCAGAATACAGACACCACTATTCCAAGGTCGTCTCTTTCATTTGCAGAATCACGAACCTTGTAACCTCTGCTTCGAAACAAGCAAATACTGTTGGATAAATACCAGGGGAGGAATGACAGTTTATGGAATTGCATAGTCCACTGGATGTGTTCCCAGGTTTTTTCTGTGGGTTGTTAATCACTTAAGTAATACTGATCTGTTAAAAAGAAACATGCACGTAACAAGCGACTGGAAACAACTCTAAACTTCCAGCAAACAAAGGGTACAACAAGTTCCATTCTGCAGCACTGAGAATCCGGCAATGGGTCTCCGACTGCCACACTTATTTGTTCATTAGACTGGTCTCCATTAGAGCAGGTCCATGATTGTGCCACCTGGGATGCCCTGTTATTATCAGTAATCCAGCTTTATTTCAGTGGAATGGCAGACTGAAGTTGTGTTACTGTAAAATCTAGTTATAGTAGCACACCCCTTATTAAAAAAAATACACTTTGGCTACAAAAATGTTGCTCTCTGTGTGTTTAAAGGCATCACAAATGTGTATAAAGTTGTCACTTATAGATATGGTAAATATTTGGATCTTTTCTTGCATGGAGGGAAGGGGAAAAAGCAAATAAGCATTCAAGTGGTAAATGGCTGCATTTAAAATTTACATTGCCGATCAAATAAGTGCAGTAGGTAAAGAGCTGAAACATGTTGACAGTTGCCCTGGACATTGCTGGAAAGCCAGTGACTTGTAAAATGTGGATGCTTTGCTCTTGATGCAGCCATGTTTTACCTGGCTCAGCAGGATTCTGGATGGACTCTACCTGTAAACTATTGGAGACAAGATCTAACCAGTCTGCAGGATCCAGGCGGCAATATCACTCCTTTGCTCTTTAAGTCAACATATTTAACATACTGACAGAACAGTTGGTAGCCAGATCAAACTAACTGCTACTGGTTCCTATGGTTTCACATTAACAGGCTGCGCCTGGATAGGATCTGTCATGTTGGAATTCAATTTGATAGATGTTGTTATTATAAATTTAACATGACAGTATTCCCTTTCCTAGCTTCCTGGAATACATAAACACTATTAAAAGACACAGGCACATTTTCCATCATACACCATCCCTTCTTGGTGTTTGTTTTTACATAATACATCATTTCAGTAGTCTTTCAAACTCTGCACCAGGAGCAACTGAGAGAAAATAATTCCCCTTGAACTTTGCTGCTTACAGAAAAATGGGAGCAGGTCGTTGAGGGGAGAGGGTTCATGTTGTGACAAATGAGTGTGTCCACCTGTTTCAGCTTTGGAAACTCCAGAAATAACCCAACCTATTCCTAGATTCCTTGTGAATATTAGTCCATTTTCAGCCTAATTCAGCAGCGAGGACCCAAATCACATCACAGAGGCAAGCTGATGCAAGTTTCAGATATCAGGTCAGTTGCCAATATTGCGATGTATTTCATTAACCAAAAGTAGTTTCTGTTATTTATAGAGACAGCAGTAAGTATATAAGTTTAAAAATTTGCAGAGTATCTGTATGCAAAGTTTATTACTAAATGAATAGCTGATCAACCGTGGTATTGCTCACGGATAGTGTAGGTTCTGGAGCACAGGCTCAACACTTAGCTGCTAAGGTGGAGCCACATGTTTAACCTGATTTCTCCCCATAACGTGACAGCTCAACTATTTGCTATGTTGAAATTGTCTAAGAGCGGACAGAGGCAAATTGCTAATGAAGGAAGCTTTTTCTGTATTGACTGTCTATAAAATCTCCAGTGCCTGTCTTTGGGGAGAGGCCAGATTATTAAAGTTAGAAAAACCAGCATGAAATGACTGACATTCTTTTTTTTTTAACATAGTTTTGACATTTTGAATCAGTTTATGACGGTTAAACATATGGCTTGTGCTTCTCCAAGAAGAATTTTCACAAGACTGAATGAACATCAGAATTCAAGTTTAACAATATCACCACTGAACATATACACATTACAGTAAGACAAACTGCCCTGTGAGCTATGGAAGGGAATACCATCTCCTGTTTAATGACACCATTTCCTGAGAAGCTTGTCTGCACCTGGAGGGTGGAGCACAGACATGGAACATTGAGATAAATAGGAAGGAGAGAGGTAGGCAGAGCTATTAATAATAACTGGGTCAGCAGGGTTGGAGAGGGGGGCGGGGGGGACCACCTTTGACACTTTACTTTGTCCTAGAAACCAGAGATTTAGTCTGACCTTCAGTAAAAAGTTCAGGACAGAATTTCATTCACAGGCATTTTCTTCCTAATTGTACAAAGTATTCATCTAGTAACTGATAACACTGAATACTGAGCAGCATATAGCCCTTTGCACTAAATTATATTCCATTCCCTACTCTTCAATGTTCTCTCTTCCTGTCCTGCAGGTGCTAACTCATACTGGAGTTTGGTTCCATAGGCACTGGCAGATCTTCAGTATCCTGACCAAATGATTAGTCTTCATAATCAAGTCATCAGCGAGTGCAAATAGATTAGGCATCTGAGAGGTTTGCACAGCTGGTCTTGAACCCAGTCTTCACTTGACATCTACACACACACACACACTACAGGCCAGATAACTACCAAGAATTGAGCCTCAACACATTTCTTTTCACCACCTTTCACCAAGGGGGCCAATAGTTTCACCACCTACTACACCATCCACTGCTTGGGTCAGCTAAGGAAGACAGGCAGTGCATTTACTCACCAACCCACCAGGGTTCCCATTCAATCTAATTTTAAAATGATTTAAGTTAGAACACAAGGTCACTGCAAGAGTTAATGAGCTGCAATCCTCCTCAAATTTAGAACAAGGAAAGAGCAATGGCATTGGCCACAGTCATGTCCCTCTGTAGAATGAATGGCATCCAGAGAGACTATAGAGAAATCTTATTTCTTAATACCATCAGTTAAGATAAAAATAGGATAAGAATTAATTAATAAATAGTTATTAAATCTATTATGATCCTTGTTCTTTCAATATCAGGAAAGAATGTTTACATAGAAGTGGGCGACTGACACATTAAACAAGATAACCCTGGAGATCTCTGTCAGCATTTAAATAAATGGTCTATTGATGTACGAGTGGTGTTGAAGACACATCGCTCAAACCACACATAATTTACAGTAGGATATTCACAAATTGCTCCTCAAATGATCTGCCATTGTAAGACTATGCAGTTCAAGAGTTGTAGACTAGTGCACAGAGTGTCAGGGCACAGGAACAAAGAGTTCCCATATTGTCAGGAAAATTGCCAAACATCCATCCTGGCACTCCCCCAGATAACTGAAAAGTCTACCCTGCAGCAATCTAATTAGACTAAGTTATATTCCATTCCCCGCTGCTCAATTTACTGCCTAAGGGAATGGCTGAGATGAAAATAATCTATTTTCCCCTTTAATTTTCAGGTTGAATTAATTTCAATGCACACACCCAGTAACAATTGCTTGTTGAGATGGGGCCTATTAGTGAGGGAGAGCAGAAAACATTTCCATTTCACAACCATTCACACTTCAGCTGGGCTATTAGGGGCAGGCAGCTTGGTAAAGAGTGAGGTTAGGAAGATTAGTGCCAGCTGCAGTTCAGTTTCCTAGCAGTTAGTTACAGCAGGGCAGGGGAGCAGGTTTCTTGTCCACGTGCCCGCAGCTCAGCTGATAGTTATCTTATCCAGTGGTGAATTACCAAAAGCTGGTTGAAAGGTAATCAGCACACTCTGTAAGGATGGTGAGACCCAAAGTCTGCGATAGAAACACCAAGGTACATGTCCCTGTATTATTCATGTAACCTGCATAGACATCTGCCATTGAGATTCTTACAGCTCTGTTTGTAAACATGTAGCAAGATTTACAATAATTGTGATTTAACATGTGCCAGGAAAGGCCACCTTTTAACTGCAATTGGCACTGATGAAAATGAAGCTCTGAGTGGTTTAATTTTCCTCCTCCAGAGTTTGCCTTTCAATTCTGTTAGGGTCAAGTTTAATGAAAGTAGATAGAGGGCAGGGGAGAAAAAAATATTTTTTAAACAACAGCATGAATATCTTGTTGGGGAGGGGTGAAAATGGACTGTCCTTTTATTATGCCAATTGTCTATCTCTGCTCCTCTCCTGACTCAATTGATGCCAGTCACCCTCAGTCGCCTCACTCAAGTGGTGCTGTAGGCTATCTAATTGTGGGAGTCATCACATCCAAACATGATCCTCTCCTCACCTTCAGTGAACAGTGAACCTGGGTAACTACCCCTTCCTCAACCAAGGTCAATAAGGCCAATTCTAACATCTCAGCTGCCACCCTGACTGAGATCAGCAAACTCATTGTGCACCAATGTATTACCATTCCAATCTGTGAGGATCAGCTCCTCACTGAATCTCACCAAGCAGTTTAATATTGACTGACCTCAGTCATTCAAACTGTGGGAAGAGATAATAGCACAGGTAGAATCTTGGCACAGTGCCATGTTTGGGGGTCACAAGATTGCATAATTGTTCTAAACCTCCTAAACTTGGTGAGGTGTTGGACCTGCTTGCATTGCGGTTTAGTGATATCATGTTAAGATATTAAATATAAAAGTTAAT
Organism: Cetorhinus maximus; assembly: GCF_964194155.1. Taxonomy (NCBI): domain Eukaryota; kingdom Metazoa; phylum Chordata; class Chondrichthyes; order Lamniformes; family Cetorhinidae; genus Cetorhinus; species Cetorhinus maximus. Next base: position 19,422,836 of record NC_135906.1, on the reverse strand, counting down.
CCTGGAAAATCACACTTGAAATGAAATAGTGAAGGGTTGAGCAGAAGTGGTTATTCTACTGGGGAACTGGGGCTAACACAACAGAAAAGACCATAACCTATATCCACAAGGCAAGAACTTTCTCATTTTATGTTGCTTTGTTATTTTTGTGCCACTTGAGGTGAGGAATATTAGCACTGAAGACAGACAGGAACACTCTTCAACTTTTCAACCAGTGTCAAGGTTAAGAAACTCCAATTTAATGCACATCAGGTGCAAACTGCCAACCTAGGTAGAGTGTTTCCACTATACCAGTTTGATTCTTTACAAGCCACCATTATGATTTCTGAGAGAGATTACAATTATTACATAACAAGAGGAAGTTTAGATCTGCACAAGCAAGAAATTGAGTTTAGACTTTCTGCAAACCTCATTTCACCCAGCAAAAAGAGGAGGCTTTCAACCACTTAGCTTGAGGTGCTGATCCCAGGAATAAAAAGACAGTGTTCTGAATGACTGTTGACTGTGTAACTCAGTCTATCAACATGGAAGGGGAAATGATGCATTTTGACCCTTGGGTATCAGAGCATATTTTAGTGTGTTAGGCAGCTACTCAGCAGTGTAACAGTTAGTAAAGCATCATTGAGAATATATAAAGCAGGGGACCTGCACTTAAACCATGGTTCAATCCTGAACCTTTTTGACTTATTGAACCATTTACACAATTGTCATTCATATTTTCTGCAATAACAACTTTCCACAGAGACAAATGGTTAGACACCATGTCAATTAACACAAATAATATTTAAAATGAGAGACAATGAAAACAGTCTTGACACACAGGATCCCTCAGTACATTCACACCTCTTTACAAAGCAGAATCTGACGTCTTCCTTAATTCCTTTCTCCAGCTGAAGCATGTTCACTTTCACCAAGGATGCTGCTGATGTCGCAAGTTGTTGGTGATGCCAATATCAGATGATCGGATGATTGCAGAGTTGGCGTTGAAAGTCAGGGAAGAGCCTATAAACATCTTGTTACCAACTTACAGAAAACATTGGAGCAAAACATGAATGAAAATCTTTTAAAGTTGATGGAATTGCAGTGGTGGATCTTCAGGGAAGTAATGGCAAGATGTAATGAACTTGGACCAGTCTATTGGCAAACCAGGTAATTTTGGGTCTTCCAGTTCAGCAAAGCTGAGCACATGTGCTTCCACTGTACTCAAAGATGGAATGTTCTGGCATTGCATTTTATCGTAATACACACATATAAGGATATAATCATTCCATTCTTGTAAGTTAGGCTTGCAACAACCTCTTCCCTGGTATTAAAGCATATTTCAGCCACTGCATCATACATTCCAGCAATTTCCAAGAGCATTCATTAGATATCTCAATATCGACAATTTTTGTTATTCCTTCACGGGATGTGGGCATCACTGGCAAGACCAGTGTTAATTGCCCATGCCTAATTGCCCTTGAACTGATTTTTAGAGGCCAATCACATTTACTCTTAACTGCCCTCTAAAAAACAGTTCAAGGGCAATTAGGAATGGGCAACAAATGCTGGCCTTGCCAGCGATGCCCATGCCCCATGAAAGAATAAAAAAAACATCAGTATTGAGATATCTAATGCAACTAGACTTTTTGACATATATGTATCAGTATTTCCAATTCATTAAAAAATGTAACTACGTTCTATATAAGCCGCTGAGATACTCACAAAAAACTATTGCTTATTTTTAATTCACAGGCAGCCAGTCTACATCTTGATGCCCGAGGTATGATGCATTGACATAGAATAAAATAATTTCTGTATATAAATCTAGAAATGATTTGCTAAATCTGCAAACACTTAACACATTCATGTGACATTATTTTAAATAAGTTAACGCCTCCATTAAAATAGTTGGCAGGGGAATGTCACATGAACGCATTAAGTGCTTGGCCAGTAATATCATCATCAGTCATTTCTAGGCTTGTTTTTGAAAGAGTTCCTCAGTGCATCACAGTGTTACAAAGGATGCCTTTTTATTCTGCTAATACCCATTCCCATTCTTTCTTCAACAGTGTGTTGGTTAAGCAGAGAGATGACAGACAGGGACCAGTGTAAATGTTACCAAATAACAAAAGATGCATTTTTGAAATTCTCCCTCTTTTCCCCAACCCCAATAATGTGTTCCAGCCTTTTGAAAGCTTTTATTTATAATGTCCTTCAGAGATGCAGCTATCTACTAATCTACTGACAGTTACTGTCTTACATTACTCTTTACAAAAACGTTTTTTTCTGTAATCAAGTTTTTGTCAATTGTGAAATCAAACAGTCATTAAAAAACCCTACAACATGCTTGAAACCAGGACAGAAAGTCAACCTGTCTTTAATGAACACTCCACCCAGTTTCTTTCATTCTTTGACTTAGAAAAGGGAATAATTTGAATTTTGCCCTTGCATCAGTATTGCTACAGTTTGAGTGCCGCCGGATTCAGGTGATGCCATTTGTTGATCGTGGTTAAGTGTCTGCCGGTGATGAGGTCTGTAAAGTGATTTAAGTTTTTATAAAATAACATAAACATTAATTTAAATATATCATTACTTGAGTTGATTTTTAAAGCTCTAAACCACTGCACTCACCCCTCTAGTAAATCCCAAACTAGACTGATTTGAAGTTTTAGGAGTTTGACACAAATCCAAAGTGTTTCCTTTAACCCAAGGTAGGATTTGAGCTGGGACGTTTGCTTAAACTGCATCATCCATTCAACAATGGACAGGAAGGTTCCAATTGATCAGCATTAACTTCCTTACAAGTAGGAAAACCCATGCTTGATTTCTGCGGGTTGAGGAGAGTCATGCTTAGGGGCAATGGGACACATTCCCACTTATAAGTCAAGCACTCACCACAGAGAAGTGTAATGTGGATGGGCTAAATTCTGATTATTTCTGTGCTGTAGACTCCAGCCGCAAGGAACTTGACTGAGACGGAACAAAATCATTTAACATTGGGTCCTAACAGCTTACAGAAAGATGAGACTTACATCACATCAATCTGAACTGAGAAAGGGCTCAGAGGAGGAAAGACCTGGGACATTTTATTTAACTATATCAGTTGGTCTTCATAACAAGGCTGAAATATATTTTTGGGCTTTTCATCACCAGTAAATGAGTAACTGGTGCAGAGTGTTCCAGTAACCACACTCATTTGCATAGTTTTAAAGTTCGATCTTTACTAAGGGTGATGTTCACTTAGCACCCCCGGCACACTTATGTTTGTGAAAGAAAATAACACCTTGAAACACATTTTTACAGAAAGAGCAGGAAAGGGCCTCAGGAACTCCATGGATTGAAAAATCAAGTACAAGACATGGGGCTTTTTCAGAAATTCTTCTACAAATGTCTTTATAACCAGCTAGCCTACTCCCAAAGTGCATTAATCTCCCCCCTCTTTACTGGCACAAACTACAAAGCTTCTTTAAGTTGCATTGCTGCTCATGGCCTTTGCTGCGGTTTACTTGTGGATATAGTTTGACTGTCTGCACATGGCAGGGGTTGGGGGAAACATAACCCCCAGAGAGGAGAAGGGGCTGTACGAAGTTGGGAGGATGATTTGATTCATCTCTTTTGGCTTTTCATTCACCTACTATTGATTAATATAAAGCTGCATTAAGACAGGTCAGCTAGTAGTCAGCGGGGGAATACATGGCATGAAGAGTATAGGACAATTATTTTTTTAAAAGCTGAGGTTGGGGGAACATATTTGTGACTGAAATCAGTCAGAGAAAAATTCAAGAAGATTTCAAACAGTTTCTGTAAACCTAATGATTTTGTGATTTACAAATCTATTCATAGCGTACAGTCAGAATACCACTGATTCCCCAACTTTTATAAACTTTTCTCAATAGTCACAATTCACTTGGATATGTTATAACAAAATTATGTGCCTTTGTAAATTTATTATTTCCTCTGTTCATGCTTATTGATGAGGAAATGGCAGAGACGTTGAACAAATATTTTGTGTCTGTCCTCACAGTAGAAGACACAAGTTACATGCCAGAATTAGAAGATAACCTGGGGTTAATAAGAGTGAGGAAATTAAGATAATAAATTTCAGCAGAGAAAAAGTACTGGAGAAACTCAAGGGACTAAAATCTGACAAATCCCTAGGGTCTGATAATCTACATCTTAGGATTCTAAAACAGAAAGCTGCTGAGATAATGAATGCGCTGGCCATAGTTTTCCAAAATTCCCTAGATTCTGAACAGTCCCAGCAGATTTGAAGTTAGCAAATATAACACCACTATTCAAAAAAGGAGAGAGAAAACAGGGAACTACAGGCCAATTAGCCTAACATCAATGTTCAGGAAAATGCTGGAATCTGTTATTAGGAAAGTCTTAGCAATGCACTTAGAAATGCATAGTATGATTAGAACTAGTCAGCATGGTTTTCCCAAAGGGAAATCCTGTTTGACAAATTTATTAGTCATTTTTGAGGATGTAACTAGTAGGGTAATCAGTAGATGTAGTGTATTTGAATTTCCAAAAGGCATTTAATAAGGTGCCACACGAAAGGTTAATAGACAAGATAAGGGCTCATGGAGTTGTGCGTGATATATGGATAAAGGATTATTTAATGAACAGGAAGCAGAGAGTAGGGATAAATGGGGTGCTTTCAAGTTGGCAGGCTGTGGCTAGTGGAGTGCTGCATGGATCAGTGCTGGGCCTCAGTTATTTACAATCTATATTAATGACTTAGATGAAAAGACAGTGAGTAATGTACCCAAGTTTGTTGATGATACAAAGGTAGGCGGGAGGCTATCTGTGAAGAGGATACTAAGAGGCTGCAAAGAGATATAGACAGGTTAAGTGAGTGGGGAAAGGTGGCAGATGGAATATAATGTGGGGTAGTGTAAGGTTATTCACTTTGGTCATCAGAATAGACAAGCAGAATATTTTCTAAAAGGTGTGAAACTTGTTAACATTAATGTTGAGAGAGACTTGGGTGTACTTGTACAAGGAACACAAAACGTTAGCATGCAGGTACAGTAAGCAATTAGGAAAGCAAATTACATGTTGGCCTTAATTGCAAGGGGATTGGAGTACAAGAATGAAAAAGTCTTACTACAATTGTACAGGGCTTTGGTGAGACAATGCCTTGATCACTCTGTCCAGTTTTGGTCTCCATATTGAAGGAAGGATATACTTGCAATGGAGACAGTACAGCAAAGGTTTACTGGATTGGTCACTGGGATGAGAGCGTTGTCCTCTGATGAGAGGCTGAGTAAATTAGGTCTATATTCTCTGGAGTTTAGAAGAATGAGAGGTGATCTCATTGAAACATTCAGGATTATGAAAGGGCTTGATGGGGTAGATACTGAAATGTTGTTTCCCTTGGCTGGAGAATCTAGAACAGTGAGCACAGTTTCAGAATAAAGACTGAGATGAGGAGAAAGTACTTTACTCAAAGGGATGTGAATCTTTGGAACTCTCTGCCCCAGAGGGTTGTGGATGTTCCATCATTGAATATATTTAAGGCTGGGATAGACAGATATTTGGTCTCTTAAGGAATCAAGGGATATGGGGTGTAGATGGAAAAGTGGAGTTGAAGCCCAAGATCATCCATGATGAACCGTATGGGAGGGAAGCGATGGCGCTGTGTATTGTCACTGGACTAGTAATCCAGAGACCCAGGGTGATGCTCTGGTTTGAATCCTGCAACAGCAGATGGTGGAATTTGAATTCAATAAAAATCTGGAATCAAAAGTCTAATGATGACCATGAAACCATTGCCAATTGTTGTAAAATCCCATCTGGTTCACTAGTGCCCTTTAGGGAAGGAAATCTGTCGTCCTTACTTGGTCTGGCCTACATGTGACTCCAGACCCACAACAATGTGGTTGACTCTTATCTGCCCTCTGAAATGGGCAGTTTCAAGCCACTCAGTTGAATCAAGCCGCTACAAAGTCTCAAAAAAGGAATGAAACCAGACGGACCACCTGGCATCGACCTAGGCACTGGAAATGACAATGGCAAACTCAGCCTGTCAACCCTCCTTGTTAAAATCTGGGGGCTAGTGCAAAAATTGGGAGAGCTGTCTTACAGACTAGTCAAGCCACAGCCTGACATAGCCATCCATAATCATACCTTACAGATAATGTCCTAACCACCCCAGGGTATGCCCTGTCCCACTGGCAGGACAGACCCAGCAGAGGTGGTGGCACAGTGGAATACAGTTGGGAGGGAGTTGCCCTGGGAGTCTTCAACATTGACTCCAGATCCCGTGAAGTCTCATGGCATCAAGTCAACATGGGCAAGGAAACCTCCTGCTGACTACCACGTACCACCCTCCCTCAGCTGATGAATCAGTTCTCCTCCATGTTGAACATCACTTGGAGGAAGCACTGAGGGTGACAAGGGCACAGAATGGACTCTGGGTGGGGGACTTCAATGTCCATCGTCGAGAGTGGCTCAGTGGCACCACTACTGACCGAGCTGACCAATCTAAAATGACATAGCTGCTAGACTGGGTCAGCAGCAGGTGGTAAGGGAACCAACAAGAGGAAAAAACGTACTTGACTTCGTCCTCACCAACCTGCCTGCCGCTGATGTATCTGTTTATGACAGTATCGGTAGGAGTGACCGCCACTCAGTCGTTGTGGAGACAAAGTCCCACCTTCACATTGAGGATACGCTCCATCATGCTGTGTGGCACTACCACCGTACTAAATGGGAAAGATGTCAAACAGATCTAGCAACTCAAGACTGGGCATCCATGAGGCGCTGTGGGCCATCAGCAGCAACAGAATTGTACTTGAACACAATCTGTAACCCCAGGCCTGGCTTATCCCCCACTCTATCATTACCATCAAACCAGGGGATCAACGAAGAGTGCAGGAGGGCATGCCAGGAGCAGCACCAGGCATACCTAAAAATAAGGTGTCAACCTGGTGTAGCTATAATGCAGGACTACTTGCATGCCAAATAGCATAAGCATCAAGTGATAGACAGGACTAAGCGATCCCACCACAACGGATCGGATCTAAGCTCTGCAGTCCTGCCACATCCAGCCATGACTGGTGGTGGACAATTAAACAACTCACTGGAGGCAGAGACTCCACAAATATCCTCATCCTCAATGATGGGGCAGCCCAGCACATCAGGGCAACAGATAAGGCTGAAGCATTTGCAACCATCTTCAGCCAGAAGTGCTGAGTGGATGATCCATCTCGGCCTCCTCCAGAGGTCCCCAGCATCATAGATGCCAGTCTTCAGCCAATTCAATTCATTCCATGTGATATCAAGAAACAGTTGAAGGCATTGAATACTGCAAAGGTAATGAGCCCTAATAATATTCTGGGAATAGTATTGGAGACGTGCTCCAGAACTTGCCACGCTGTTCCAGTACAACTACAACGCTGGCATCTACCTGGCTATGTGGAAAATTGCCCAGTTATGTCCTGTACATAAAAAGCGGGACAAATCCAACCCAGCCAATTACTGCCTCATCAGTCTACTCTCCATCGTCAGTAAAGTGACGGAAGGGGTCATCAACAGTGCTATCAAGCGGCACTTGCTTAACAATAACCTGCTCACTGATGCTCAGTTTGGGTTCCGCCAGGGACACTCAGCTCCTGACCTCATTACAGCATTGGTTCAAACATGGACAAAACAGCTGAACTCCCGAGGTGAGGAGAGAGTGACTGCCCTTGCATTTGACCAAGTGTGGCACCAAAGAGCCCTTGCAAAACTGGAGTCAATGGAAATCAGGGGAAAACTCTCTGCTGGTTGGAGTCATACATAGCACTAAGGAAGATGGTTGTGGTTGTTGGAGGTCAGTCATCTCAGCTCCAGGACGTCACTGCAGGAGTTCCTCAGGATAGTGTCCTCGGCCCAACCATCTTCAGCTGCTTCATCAATGACCTTCCTTCCATCATAAGGTCAGAAGTGGGGATGTTCGCTGATAATTGCACAATGTTCAGCACCATTCATGACTCCTCAGACACTGAAACAGTCCATGTCCAAATGCAGCAACACTTGGACAATATCCAGGCTTGGGCTGACAAATGGCAAGTAACATTTGCACCACACAAGTGCCAGGTAATGACCATCTCCAACAAGAACGGATCTAAACATCGCCCCTTGACGTTCAATGGCATTACCATCACTGAATCCCCACTACCAACATCCGGGGGACTGAACTGGACTATCCATACAAATACCGTGGCTACAGGAACAGGTCAGAGGCGAGGAATCCTGCAACGAGTAACTCACTTCCTGACTCCCCAAAGGCTGTCCAATAAATGTGAAGCCCACATCTCATAAATGAATTTTAAAAAAATAGTTTTCTCCTGCTCCTATTTTTTATGTTCTTCTTATTAAGGTCATAATCCCACTATGGCTGCCATTCAGTCCTAAAAAAAGTGTATTTCAATGAGTTTATAAAGGCCTTTGTGAAATTACTTCTCTGTTTTTAATCAATATGCAAATTGTATATTCATAATATTAAAGAATATCATCAAAACTTTATTTGGCTCCCTTTCCTTCCCTTCCCCCCAGTGTCACTGGGATACCCATTTACTGAAGTCCGGGTGCAAGGTCTCCAGTCAGCAGTTTGCTTGGTTTCAGCAAAGTCTGTTGTGTTGGGCAATCAATGTAGCAAGATCATATTCCAATTTAAAATGTGGGTGTCTCCTGGATCCCCCACACCTGCACAAAAATTGCAAAATACCCCTCTGCCCTTCAATATAAACTTTAACTAATGTTTATCTGCTGATGATCTGCAACTTGTTTTTGGGCCTTAAATAACTTCCAAATAATAATGATTTCAAAATCTAGGCTAGATTTTCCAAGTTATATCTGAAGTTAATGCTCCTGTGCTATCTTTAAAAAACAATCTTTTCTATTTTTGCATAGTGTCCCTCAGGGTGTGAGTTGCTGTGCATGTCTGTTATTGTCATTGATGGTGACTAGGACACTGGGTATATTCCGAAGAAAGAGTTTTGAACTGTTGGAAGGCAGTGTTAAGCTTCAGTTTCACATCTATGGCAATTTGGTCACTGCATTTGACTTAGTCAATGGCAATTTGTTTGAACATCATAATAGTAGGAACGGTGGAGTGTGCCAGTGTTTATATAGGAGTAAGAGGTGCATTAGAGACTGGAGGACATTGTGAGGGAATATGAGGTATGTGGGAGACTGGAAAATATCACGAGTGAATATAAAGGGCTTGGAGGAAAGTAAAGAGATGGGTTGGTCTTAAAAATGACAAGAGAGAAGGGAGGAGTTAGAGCAGATTGTGAAGGTCAGCTTTGTAAAATGGGAGTTATGAATCTATAATCTTATGTTATTTTGACTAATTAACTATTTAAACTATCATGTACCATCTCAAAATAAGCAATAAAGGTAAATATTTTAGCAAGGTGACATTTGTGGTTGGTCTGGAAATGGTAGTTAAAGTAACTAAATGAAGAAAAATTGATGAATGGAGACACACACTGAGACAGACACACAGAGACAGACAGGTCTAAGTCTCAGATATAGTCTGGCATTGGTTGAGGTCACTCTTCTTTTGCAGGCTAGCTTTAATGCTTGTAACTCCTTTCAGGAGAGCAGAACAGTCCAGACTGTGGATTTCTCTTAGGCACAATATTGAAGTAAGGAATGAGCCACCTCCACAGGTACAAAAATTATTTTTAAATTATTCATTCTGAGGATGTAGGCACTCATGGCAAGGCTGGCATTTAGTGCCCATCCTTAGTTGTCCTGAAATGGTGGGACTTCTTGAACCACTAGTTGTTTGATACAACTTGCTGTGGCTTGCTAGGCCACTTCAGAGGCAATCATCATGTTGGTGTAAGACTGGAGTCACAGACTGTAAGGCTGTAAAAAGATGGCAGGTTTCCTTCCCTAAAGAACAACAGTGAACCAATTGGATTTTTATGCCAATCCGATAGTTTCATGTTGATTTCCTTTAGCTATTTTTTTTTAACTGAATTCATATTCTCCAACTGCCCTGATGGGATTTGAATTCACATTCGCTGGGCTATTTGGATTACCAGTCCAGTAACATAACCACTACACTGGTGATGCTCCATCGGAGGCTTTGTTACAAACAGAGGACCACAGCCAACTGAGGTAATATGGCTGCCTTTTTCCTTATAAACAGACATGTAAATGGTTTGACCTGTAAGACCATCACTTCATTGGTGCATTTCAATTAACGGCTCTATATTTTCACAGTAATTTGAAAGCAACTATTAAAAAGGAAACCTTGCAGACTGCATACTGCAGAAGGTAATACAAGGAATTTCTTCCAAACTGTTGGGCTCTGCTGTTGTAACTTCGCCGATAGCGTAGCAGAAGCCTTGCGAACTGGGCAATGGCAGCAGAACCAGCAGCTCTGAGGAAACTCTGGGCCAACAGCTTCTGAAGACACATGGAGTTGCCACCGAAACAAATACAATGGGCTTTGATGGATTCTTTTTCTCCCACAGATACAGAGATTCAGTTTCTTCAAAAATTTCCCCCTCACTGACAATTGCCTCCCTTTTCATTAAAATAATGGTGTCTCAGAGTTCATGAATGCTGCATCTTCCCACATGTTAATTCAGCATAGTGGTTAACAAGATAAGAAATAAACAGACAAACAGAAAAGTCAGTGATGATGATAAATAGGTGTTCAGTTCACTCTGAGTACCTTTCGGCTCAAACAGCTGAACTCCATATTTTCTGAAAATACAGTTAAGCTATCAAATGATATTCATTGCATTGGTCTGAAAATGATTTGCATTTGTCTGCCAAAATCTTCAAATCATAAGTTGCATCCTCAGGTTTTCAGATGATAAAAGCTTAGGGAAGCTGTTTCTAAAACATGCAGTATGTGGCTCATGAAGGACCTTTTTACAGCAGGACTCTGTTATTTTTCATCCACGGTGTTTTCTAATATGAGATTTATTTCAGAAAGATTATAATCCAGAATTTAAAAACTAAAGAGAAAATGGATCGTAGAGCTGTAAGAAATGTATGATGGTATAGTCTAGCTGGTTGAATTGACGGGAAGGGACAATTTACGAGTATGAGGAACCTCTTGAGTTGCTGGTCCATACTGGAATCTCCCAGGCACACTGACTGCAATTTTCATTTATGTGAAAGATTCCTCACTGCCAGCGTGCTCAGAAATTTCAAAACGGTACCAACCTTGGCATGATTGGGAACATGAACAAAATAGATGACCTCACCCCCAGTTGTCTCCCCTTTTCTTCTGAATATGCTAATTCTTTTTGGAGCATGAATCACTAGGCTGTAAAAGTATCTATAATTGTGTAAGCCTAGATAGTGTGTGTTGGGAGACTATTCAACTATGGAGGGGTGGAGCTAATTCTGGTCCTGGTCCCTTCCGATGCCCACACAACTATAGAGTGTTCCAGCAAGAGTAGCAATCTGGAGCACCCCTTCTCACTCCTTGTTCACGGACAGAGGGCCAACAGTAACTCTGAATAATGTCCAGACCGAGATCAGGTGAGTTGATATTTGATTCAATTTGAAATGATGGATTGAACAGTGGCATAATGCTGCATCATGGAGTTTGGGCTGTGCTGCTAGTTGCATTTCAGACACTCACATCACGAGAGGATGCTAAGCAGAAGATTGGTTTCTTCCTTATTCAGGGAGGCAGGAAAATAAAAATCAAAGACCTCACTGTTTTATTGTACCTACAGGGCAGTCACAAAACAGCGATGCCAGAGATCTGGGAACAGGCTCCAAATTTTCCTTCCTTCGTCTGAGAAATAGGAAATGATAAAAAGATACTTAAGGAGAAGGGAGCAGGGGAGAAATATAAAATAACTCCCAAAGAAGAAAAAAAATCAGAAAAATCTTAAGGTGGATGCCAATCTTTATCTAAGCCTTTATCTAATAATGTCTGGCTCCTGAAAATGGGATCAGGACTGAATTGTACTGTCAGTGAAAATGATCAATGTGATGTCTTTAATTCAAAGAAGATTTAGAAATTTTTATATTTGTTTCTTGAGTATAAGTGCCAAATAGAGAAATTAAGTAGGTTAAAGCATCTTCTGTCTGGCAAAACACTGCTTAACAAAACACATTCGTCTCATAGCCAAAATTCATTATAATAAATGATATTACATATTGGTAAACAACCCATTCACCAGGTACGAATTTGTTGCAAGTCTAATTGTATCCATATAGTAACATTCAGAAAATATTGGCAAAATAACACAATAAAACGTACTTCAAAATAAAGTCAGAGGACAGTGTTTATCAATCTCTGACAAACTAAACCACTGTCCAAAAATATATTTAACAATGGGAATATAAACATATGTTCATTGGGCTGACAGCTTTCTTGAAACCAATAAAATTTGACGTTTTTTGTGTAAAGTTTCTTTTTGTTGCCATTGTGCTAGATTGATTGTTTAAATATTTGGTTTGCATTATTGGAGTAAGTTTTAAGGTGGCAATTATAATAATTACATGGTTGAATCAATTTCCTGTTTGCAATATGGGGCTAAATTATAGAACAGGTTTAACAGCACATCATTCAAGGCCTTTCTTTCAAATGATGGAAAAAAAATTTATTTCCCTCCCCATTTGCAGCAGGAACTGAAAAGAAGCTGAACCAAAAGACTAAGCAGGGAGATGGACAGCCTGAGACAATGAAAGAGTTTTAGTTCAAGGCTGGGTTAGAACTCTGCATTTTATAAGACAGCTGGGAAACTATGGCTATTAAAATTATTATTTCACAATTGATTTTCAACATTTTTAACTACTTGATTCGAAAATATTTCTCTTTTATTTGTAATATAATTTCAAAAGCAATTTATAAATTGGGCAGCCTTTTGCATCATTCACATGACTGAGATTTTTGTGATGGCTTCACTTCTGTAGCAAATGAATGTAGAAAGAAGTATAAAAATAAGATTTCTTGATTTCTAGTGGTAGGTGTCAGGAACTGCCCCCCCACTATATATGCTTCTGTCCAAAGATATATTTTCCTTTTGCTTTTTTCACATTGTAATCAGCACATTCCTATCAGCTCCCACAGCACTGGAATATTTTAAGGACAATTTTCTCAGCTGTTATTCCTGCTGATGGCATTGGAAGGTTTCCCCTTGTATGCATCCCTGCTGGGCAGTCTGTAGCAGCAGGTCAAGCCAGAACCTGGGAGCTGAAAGATTCTGGCATGGTTGGTGTTCCTGTTGAGCACACCATCCTTGAAGAAATCGCTCTCCTGGGGAAGAGGATACGATCCTTGTACGAGACAACCAACTGCCCCTACTCCCCTATGCTTAGCCCCACACAAGAAGATAAATATCCTATTTATACTTGAGAGTATAGCAGTATGTAAACAACAAAAACTTTACACAAGAAAGGAGGTTAGGACAGGATCTGCAGCCAAGGAGATCAGAATGACAATGAGTAAAGATGTTACAACTGAAGCTGGAGATTAGAATGCAGTCAAAACTTTACGAGATCACCTCCATTAAGATTCGACACTTGTGTATTTTGAAATTCTCTTTTTCCTGTTCTACCCGCTTTCATATCCCAGGTAACAGAAACATTACTGTTTGCCCCTGCAGTGTCTTATAAGGTGTTTTATATTAATAATTATTCTTCATACATAAATATATGTATCTATATATTTATATATTTCCCAGAAAGTTATAATCTCTATTTTTGGAACTGTATTAATTATAAACTCAAACAATTATCTTATTCTAAGAGAACCATTAAAGTATTTACAGTAAGGAGGATGCATAGCCTCAGCAAACACTTTTATGCAAAAATGTTGTGTTCATTATTAAAGGTCCTGTTGCTGTTTACAGGGCCCTGCATTCCCATAAGTTTTCCTAGTATTTTCCTGCCATTTCAGACATTCTGAAAATAGTGCTGATATTTTACAAGATGCTGGGCAGCTCAGGAGGAGTGATACCCCCTTGCTGTATGTGGGCCCCATGGACAACACACCCGCACATAGCACACAGAAATCAAAGTGGACTCAAGACCCCTGTTTTCATCCCCCTTTGACAGACACATTTGGCTAGTGCACATTCCTGCTGTACCCACAGGTAGTGCGATTGGATATTTTAAGGCTTGTACTTTTTGCAAATGCTCATCTGAGGGCAGTATTGCACTGAGGATGGGGGCTGGGAGAGCTATGTGGGATCTATATCATTGACCACCTTCTGCTGTATTCTGGAGCCACACCTTTAGTATATTACCATCTCCCCAATCTTGCATTAGAATCCATGTTATAAAAAAAACTAATGGAACAATTCAAATTTATTGACTGATTGAAAGCTGATCAAGCAAGAAATATGCACCAGTGCAAGTGTTTAGTCGTGCAAAGCTTGTATGTCTCACACCTCTCTCCCTTCTGCTTGCCGGCCACATTTGGAGGCTTGGCTGCAAAGGATCAGGATGAGTAGCAAAGTGAAACTGATACTGAAAAAAACTTGGGAAGTAAACACAAGCTAATACTCCAGAGAGGTTAGCCTGTGCGTGTGTGGGGTGCACACAGTGATTGATATCACCTCAATACTACCAGCATCTCAGCACACTTCATACTTGCAAAACAGGTACGCATTTACTGATTCAGAAAAGGGATAGTGAGGCTCTGAATGTACTCTTTCTATTTTGTTTGACATCTTTTGTCTGTTTATACGTTTTGCATCACATTCCTCCTTAGAATATTTGCCAGAACCAATCACATGCTCTATGATTAGAAGAGAGTATCTCTCACAAAGTTCACTGACAGGTCCATCTTCCTGGGGTGAGGTAGGGGAGCATGTCATTGGTCTTGAGAAATAAGTTACCTAAAAAGAAAATGCTGTTTGCACTTATTTCTTCTAAGTTCCAAGCATACTGTCCCACACCTTTCTCTTCATCATAACCCTTTCTGCATTGAAACAACACCATTTGTTACTCTAACTCATATTTCTCAAGGACTTCAAAAGATATGGAAACTTTTCATCTCCCTCAGTCTTCGTTTTGCTCTCATAATTTGCAACCCTGGTGTCACCCAACCCCTTCTTAATTTATCTTGCCTTGTCTCTTACTGTACCAATGCATGCAGGATCTGGGAAAGTCATATCTGCCATTTCTAGGGCAACTCAATGTTGATTCGTGGTGAGGATAAATGGTAACTTCAGAAACAAAGTCAACATATCCTGGGCAGGTGGACAATGAGGGTAAGAAAATGAAGGAAACACAAAGGATTGTCCAAACTGGCTGGTTGCTGGCCGGTGTTTGATAGCATTCAGGAGTATTGCAAACCAGGCACCAGCATGAGATTTTAACTCATTCAAAACCTGCTCACTTGTTCAGAGTTAAAATTGGGCCCTAGATGTCAGGTTTTTTGCCTCACTCGTTTTGTTAACAGACATAAGCAACTATTAAGCTTTTAATGAATCTGCAGCGAACTAAGATCAGAACTTGCGTTACCATCCCTCCCAACTCCCCATCACTGGCTGTTACAGGGTTTGGCAATAATTGGAGCTCTCTTGGACACTGCACTGAGTAAAGCATGCAGAATCCACAAAACCCTGAATTAAGGAAGAGAGATGCAGGGAAAGAAAGCAAGTTTGAAAAACAAACAATCCTAATGGATTGAATCATAAAGACACAGGAGATAGAGTTTCACACAAAAAGCATGCACTCCGTTTTGCGTAGTGGGCTGGTATCTTTTGCTTGCTCTAGTGTTCATTTTGAATGCCTTACAGAGTGATTCACCTTCCTCTGCTCCTCTCATCAATCCAGAGGCCCTGGTGAGGAGCAAATGTACCCAAACTTGTTCAATTTACAGGTTTGAAAAAGCAAAATTACAAATGAAATGGAAATGATCTCACAAGAGTTAAAAAGTTAATTATTGTTCTGGCAACTTTCTCCTTTAACCATCCCATCGCTCCCTCCCACTCCCTCCCTCCCCTGTACGTACGCAAAATCAAAGTGCTCTTGAACAGGTCATGCTCTTTCCATAGCGTGAGAGCTTCATGAGAATTCCATGCTGTGATAGGCTGTTCTGTTGAGGTATGAACAACAGAACTTCCAAGTAGGTGGATTTCTTATTTTTTTCTTCTTGTTTGTCATTGCTTAGAGCCCACTCCTCAGAGATGTCAGTAGCATCGCAGGCATTTGGATGAATTTATGTGACTGAACATGTTGTGCACTGGATAACCTTCATTCCCCATACAATATCAATATATATTAACAGGTAACGGATGATAAAACTCATCAATGAAACCAAACAGTTTCCAAAGTCCTTTTAGGATTTCGTTTACTTCTCTTTTCCTCTCCTTATTTGTGTTGGAGACAGCTAAACCTGTTATAAGGACCCACATGAGTCCTATTTTTTGTTATGCCCCCATTTTGATTTATTTTTACACATGCTCCAAACCCCCACCCCAATAAAGATTAGTTTAAAATTTTTTTCAGTTTTTTTTTCCTTTCTCCTATTTTTTGTGTTTTTTTTCAAACTTTTTTTTAGAAGGCTAGAGCTCCTCAGGTCTTAAGAGGCCCAGAGAGTCCCCCTGACGTGCTTGGCAATGTAAGACGAATGTTGGGGCTAGCACCAGTCATCCTCATCAGTTTCACTGTAGGGTTCATGCATTCCTTTCCTTGTGTCAGGTCCTTTTGTTTTCGTCACCCCGAGATTGTGATAGTACCCGTTGGGTACTCGTCGCCCATGCCGTGAGGGGGACACGGATGATGACGTCACCCGAGAAGTCCTGGGTGACCTTCCGGAGCTTGTCGCCATGGCAGCCTCGAAGGTCAGAGTTTCCTCGCTTGGCACATCATAGTCAGGGCTGCAGTAATAGTCATCATTGTGAGACCCCAGGAAAGGCTCAGATACGTGGGAGCTGGGAGTGGACCAGCGGCTGCTGCTTTGGCGATTCAGTCGAGGGGACTCATTGCGGGGGACAGTGCTTCTCTCTGTGGCGGGAGACCTGCTGCTGCTCTGCCGCTCTCCCCTCTGATGCTCCGGGGGCGGTGGCGAGTACCTGCGTGGCACGGGGGTTGGTATCCTGCTCTGCTGTGACGTATTCATGGCTTTGCGGACCACTGGGGAGTAGGTGACATGCGGCCTAGGAGTGGAGGGAGTCTGGGGAAGTTGCCTGCGTCCGCGCCTCGGTGTGCTGGTGCCAGAAGTGGAAGGTACTGGACTCCCACTCACAGAACTACTGCCCTACATGAAAATTGAAACAAAGCAAATCAAAAAATAAAAAACCAGGAGAAAAAACACAGACAGAAAAACATCGAAGAAAGCAAAGAGACAACAAAAGGAAAAAGGGGGAAGCAACGATCACAGAACAAAAAGTCAAAAGAAAGTAAAAAGAGAAAGTGACGTCTGTAAGTCAAGGGGTTAAAGAGAGCAGACATGATTTTTAGTTTACATGGGTTTAAAACCATATTGTTAGGCCATACACATTAAACAGCTTGGAGTCTATTGAGATAAAATGGGAAATACTATGAATGCTGGAAATCCAAAACCTAAGCAGGAAATGCTGGAAGTATAGATATGTACGGAAATGGGAAAGGTGGGATCTAAGCCAGGATCAACTAGAGAAATCTGATGTTCTCCCCTTCACCTCTGGACTTGCATATGTCAGCCCTTAAAAAGGGGTAAACCATGCCTTAACCGTGAAGAATCCTGCCCCCTTGAAAAGTTAACTTATTGTCCTCTTCCAGGTGTTGACCAACCTACTGTGCACTTCTGGAACATTTATTCTTATTTCAATCACAGCTGAATCTGATACTTTAGAGGAGATTTTCCTGGATATGTCCAGGTGTAGAAAATATCAGAAGTGTAAAAGTGTAAAAGAAGTCAGACCAAGAAGGGGAGTGGAACTCACTGGATTGTTCCACAGAGAGCCAACACGGACTTGATGGGCCAAATGGCCTCCTTCTGTGCCATAAACCACACAATTCTCCTTTCATTTGATAATAGTGGAGAGCATTGTAGCAGTTCTTCTGCAGATACATGACCTGTGTGAATTTATGGCATTGACTATATGTGGCTATCTAGTGTACCTGTACACAGATACAAAAAAATCTCCCTGTGAAATCTAAAACCTCCTTTATGAACTGACAAAATCCAGGGGCTTTCTTTCTCTCCTGTCTAAGATTCTCTTGTTATAATCCTGAGCCACACAAATTTCCTCTGATGTGAATTCGATAAAAAATAGTGACAGGGAAAGGCTCTTTGGCACAACAATCCTCCTTTTCCATATATCAACCGCAATCTACCCACTCTCTCATCAAATCCCTTTCTCTCTTTAGAAACATATTGAATAATCTTAAACCCAATTATACTGTCCACTTCAACATTGTTTTGATGGTAATTAATTCTACAACTTTGTGTGAAATACTCCTAGCTTTTTCTCATTGCCCTAACAGCTAGGTTTTTCTCCAGCCTGACAACTCTCCAAAATCTCTGCACTCCTCCAATTCTGCTTTTTTACACATCCATCACTCTACCATTGGCGGCCATGCCTTCAGATGTCTAGGTCTTAATCTCTGGAATACCCTCCCGAAACCTCTCTCTCTCTTCTTTAAGATGCTCCTTAAAATCTACTTATTCAACCAAGTTATTGGTCACCTGTCCTAATATCTTTTTATATGGTTCAGTGTCAAATATTTTTGATAATCCTCTTGTAAAACTCCTTGTGATGATTCACTATGTTAAAGGCACTGTATAAATGAAAGTTGTTGTGTAGCCTGATATCTGAAAAAAAGAAGAGTAAACAAGTCTGGGATGTGGACAATGCTGGCAATTAAAAACTCTGGTGGTTTCTTCCAATAGTTCAGTGGGTACACTGCCTAGTGTACTACAGAGTTGAATGGACCAGCTCTCAGTTTAAATTCCTATCTATATTCAGTCAGCTGATCTTAGGTTAAGTGTTTGGGTTGAGGAGAGAAGTCAAATCAGCCAGGATTCTTGTTGCTGATCGTATCCTGTTGAAATGTGCTAACCTGCCCGTCAAAACTCATCCCTCTAAACCTTCATTCTCCTATTGAACCCCATCTATCCATTCCCATAACTCTCCCATTGAACCTCATCCTCTGTTACCCTAACTCTGCAAATCCCATCCGACAAGCATCTGACCCTCATCTCTCTAAACCCTAATTCTCCTATTGAAACCTACCCCTGAAGTACACCCTAACTTTACCATCACAGCTAATTCCTCTGATACTGTCATCAAAACTCATCCCTCTAGAGCTGATTCTTCAATTGCACCTCATCTCTCTTGTGCCCTTGCTCTCCCACTGAAGTTAATTTCTTTAGCTTTTTAAATTCTTTTGTGGAGTGTGAACACCGCTGACAAATCAGCATTTGTCACACATCCCTAGTTGCCCTTGAGAAGGTGGTGGTGAGCTGCCTTCTTGAACCACTGCAGTCCCTGTGGTATAGATACACCCACAGTGTTGTTAGGAAGGAAGTTCCAGGATTTTGATCCCACAACAGCGAAGGGACTATGATATACTTCCAAGTCAGGATGGTGTGTGGTATGGAGGGAAACTTGCAAGTGTTGGTGTTCCCATGCATCTGCTGCCTTTGTCCTTCTCATGGTAGAGGTCGCAGGTTTAGAAGGTGCTGTAGAAGGAGCCTTAGTGAGTTGCTGCAGTGCATCTTGTAGATGGTACACACTGCTGCCACTGTGTGTGGGTGATGGAGGGAGTGGAGACTATCTATTACACTCCTGGCTTGTGCCTTGTAGATGGTGGACAGTTTTGGGGAGTCAGGGAGTTACTCATCTCAGAATTCCCAGCCTCTGACCTGCTCTAGTATTTATATGGCTGGTCAATAATAACCCACAGGATGTTGATAGTGATGTAATTCAGTGATGGTAATGCAACTGAATGTCTAGGGGAGATGATTAGATTTTCTCTTGTTGGAGATGGTCATTGCCTGGCTCTTGTGGGGCTTGAATGTTACTTGCCACACATCAGCACAAGCTTGAATGTTGTACAGGTCTTGCTACATACTGGCACGTACTGCTTCAGTATCTGAGGACTGAGTATTGAACTTTGTGCAATCATCCCCATTTCTGACCTTATGATAGAAGGAAGGTCATTGATGAAACAACTGAAGATGGTTGGGTCTAGGACACTACCACGAGCAATTTCTGCAGTAACATCCTGGAGCTGAGGTAATTGGCATTCAACAGCCACAACCATCTTCCACGGTGCCTGGCATGATTCCAACCAATGGAGAGTTTTCCCCAATTCCTACTGACTTCAATATTGCCAGGGCCCCTTGATGCCACACTCGATCACATGCTGTCTTGATGTCAAGGGCAGTCAATCTTACCTCCCCTCGAGCTCTGCTCTTTGGTTCATATGTGAACCAAGGCTGCAGTAAGGTCAGGAGCTGAGTCGCTCAGGTGGAACCAAACTTAGCATCAGTGAGCAGGTTGTTGTTGTGTAAGTGCCACTCAACAGCATGTCGATGACACCTTCCATCACTTTGCTGATGTTTGATAGGAGGCTGATAGGGCAGTAATTAGCTGGGTTGGATTAGTCCTGTTTGCTGTGGACAGGACATAACTCGGCAATTTTCCACATTTTCAGGCAGATGCCAATGTTGTAGCTGTACAGGGACAGCTTGACTAGGGGCATGGCTAGATCGAGAGCACAGGTCTTCAGTACTATTGTCGGGATGTTATCAGGGCCCATAGCCTTTGCAGTATCCAGCACCTTCAGCTGTTTCTTGATATCACATGGAGCGAATCGAACTGGCTGTAGACTGGCATCTGCGATGTTGGGGACCTCAGCAGGAGGCCGAAATGGATCATCCACTTAGCATTTCTGGCTGAAGATAGTTGCAGTCTTGTCTTTTGCATCCTAACGATCTCATTGGAGCTTGTCTCTTTGCTATCGCAGCTCTTCCCTCTAATACCCTAATTGTCCTATTTAAACCCATCTTTTTAGTACCCTAACTTTACAATCAAAATATCTCTCAAACCCTAACACCCCACTCATAGCCCTTCTCTCTAATATTCTAACTGTAACATTGAAGCCATTCTCTGTAGTATCCTAACACTCCTATTGAAGCTCATTATTCTAGTACCCTAACTCCCATTATAACATCTAATTACACTTTGAATATTTCCAATGTGTTTTCCTTCACTATCCCATCTGGTAGATCATTTGCAACATTTATCACTCTACCAATGAAGGATATTTGTTTATAATTTGTTTATAACCTATTTATAATACTTTTCACCAATTTGGCCTCCAGTACTACACTCACATCTTAATGTAAAGAAATATTCTGGGTTTATTTTATCAACAACATTTAACACTTTTAGACTGTGGAGCTTGTCTTTATTCTGTTCTCTCCACATGCAGCAACTCATCAAGGCTTCTTCAACAGCACCTCCCAATCCCGTGACCTCTACCGCCTAGAACCACAAGGGCAGCAAATGCATGGAAACATCACCACCTGCAAATTCCCTTCTAGATCACACAACATCCTGACTTGGAACTATATCACCGTTCCTTTATCGTTACTGGGTCAAAATCCTGGAACTCCCTCCCTAACAGCACTGTGGGTGTACTTACACCACATGGACTACAGTGGTTCAAGAAGGCAGCTCACCACCACCTTCTCAAGGGCAATTAGGGATGGGCAATAAATGCTGGCCTGGCCAGCGATACCAACATTCCAAAAATGAATATTTTTTTTAAAAAATCATCACCTTACATTTGTCAGCAGTCCTCCCCAGTCTCCTTCAGCATAAGCTGATACTTTGTTTTAGTCCCTTTAAAATATTAAATATCTCTGCCACACTACTTCAAAATCCTGTAGGATATTGAGAAACTTACAGAAACTGAACATTGAGTTAGTGCTAACCTTCCTGCTGAAAAATGATTACTTATGGATTACCTATGAATACCTTAGTTCACACTTTACTTTCAACTGCACTTTTATCTTTTACAATTTATGTGCCATTGTCAGGATCTTTTGCTATCCTTATCTCTTAGGGCCTTATTTGCAACTCTGAAGGTGCTTTTAATGTCAGTTTCTTAGGGACAACCTTACAGCCACCTCAACTGAGATCAGCTAACTCAGTGCACACCAAGGATTGAACCTTAGGACCAAACATCAAAGCAAATCTGAGTTCAGATGCTTTATCACCTTAACTCTCAGACAGGATTTCTAAGGACCCCTGTATGTTCATTATTTTAAAAATAATTTACAATGCAGGATCATAGAGAATTTATTTTGGTCTATGTTTCATATATTCTGAAGACAAGCTTCATGGCTGATACTGGTGCTCAGAATGCAACATTGTATTGAAGAATTAAAAAATGTGAAATTATCTCTCAATTACCGAGTGGCAATAGTTAATGGTGCAACACACAATATACCCTTGCTATGAATAAAATGGTAAAACATTGTGGATTGGCCTTTTCGGTTAATTAATTATATTTTGACCAATTAGACCACCTACAGGATGGTAGTCCTTATGTGGCACTCCTGTGACTATTAATTAGTCAATTGTATCCCACATACAAAGGACAAAATAAATGAGAATCTCAGAATAAGGTACAGACAAACAAATATAACGCTTAGGATAAGACAAAATTAGGCACATGTATAAAAAGACATGATGATAATAGGTCACAGGCTTAGTCTGAGCAACTGATGGAAGAGTCTTGCTGGATGCAGTTTTAATTGCTTACTGGGCAAAGAATGGGAATTTTCACTTAATCCTTGTATGCTAAGATATAGCTTCAAGAGTGGCACCGATCAAGAGGTGCAGTAGAAAAGCATGAAAGTGTTTTGCTGGCCTGAATAGTTTTTGGAAGCTGTAGATCAGTGGCTTCAATTTTCCACATATGGTGACTCTGCTTTATTACCTGCTATTAGTGATGGAGAGGTAAAGGCAGCCTGCTTTTGCAAATGTAAGTGAAGTATGAATATAACAGACAATACACAAAAAGTAGGTTTAACTTCAAATTAAACTGTAAGAACAGGAGAAGTGGAGAGTTTCAAAAGGAGAAATGGAACCTGTTATCTCAAAGTTCTTCAAACAAAAAGTGAAATGGACTTCTGGGCAAAGAGTTAAAAATCTTGGCAGTGTCTAGGAATGGCATGATGGGGGACAGTAGGTTTGTTCTGAATGGTCCAAATGGCCTTCAACAGCTGCATCTATGTTGCAACCCCTTACTGCATCAGCCCAAGAGTACCATCATCAGAAGAGCCCTAGATTAGGTCCTAGGTGAGGGACAGTGTTGAGATGGAGGAGGAAATAAAGAAAAATTAGAGTTGAGAGGTGGGAGGAAATGATGAAGTTATATTGTTCCACAATTCCCGTATCTCAGGTGTGATGTTAGGATAAGGCACCAAGTGAACACCAAGAGAGATCTTACAAACCGAGAAATCACTCTTGTGCACCTCCCAGTGGCCTGTTACAGGAAATCATTGGCTCAGGATTGCGTGCCCTGGCTGCTTGGAATTGTGTGCCAGCAGAAGATTTAAAGAGGGGAAGAAAATAAAACACATCATGAGATTTCTTTGATTGTGAGAGTCAGTGCTGATAAGTAAAATATATAACTTACATCTTGTGTCAGCTTCAAACACTCACAGGCCAGCTTCAGGAGGGGGTGGGGGATATAGGGGGAGAAGGTGTAATCAGAAGCATGGACTGTACTCATATGCATCTGATTGGTACCAAAAAACTAGCTTGGCAAGTGAAAATCCATTCAGTTCAAGAGCACAAAGCAAACATTCAGCCCCATACCATGTAAAGAGGGTCCAAGCTGCTAATGTGATAGAACGTAAAGTTTTGCCATGTCCTGCAGTGAACCTGAGAAGCACAAGTCCAACCCAATCCAAATGTACAACACTGCGAAGGACATCAACTAGACGTTCCAGTTGATACTGGTTCATCAGTAGATATGATCATCAAAAGCACTGGTGAGCTATTTCCCATTAAACCTCCCGCTCCCCTCCCTCCCCACACTACACCACTCAAACAGTTTAAACTTATACATATGCCTACAGATTCCTTCAATTTCTATCAGTTTTTGAAAACATTCAGTCATACCCCTTTATGCACTAGCACAGGACAATGAAGTTTGCTTAACTACAACATTGGTAACTGCTCTCAATCTTATCAAAGTGGTCTGCAATGTATTCATTCCTACATAATTCAACTTTTGAATAAATGTATTTGTTTTACAAAGCGTTGTTAAACTGAAGAGTTACCAAATTAAGTTTCAGATTGATAAAACGGTGCATCCCTCTGAACTATTCACAGACGTATTCTGAATAAGTTGGCTGTTGAAGAACTGGCATTATTCAAGAAACTTAGCACTGTCAAGAAAGTAGGTAACATTTTTGTGTCTCAGCTAATTTAACACCACAGTCCCAACTGCCTCTTGACAGATGCTGCCCAACCTACTAAATGTCTCCAGCATTTTGTGTTTATCTTTCAGATTTTCAGCATCTCAGTACTGGAAATTTTGTTTGGATTTTACTTAAAGTTGGTTTAAAAGACTATGCCATATCGCAATTAAGAAGTGACAAGTGAGCAGCATACTGCTACTGCCACAAGGAAAAAAATCCCTCTCCTAATTCTCCAAGTTAGCTGATCTCAGCCAGGATGCTGCCTCAGTCTCTCCTGGGCTAAGAAAGGAATAAATTAGTCAGGTCTCTTGTTTCTGATCATAGTCTGGTGAATTATGCTGGAAAATATATTGTGTGACCAACTGGTGAGGAGAAGAAGAAACTCATAGTTGAATAGCCTCCACATTTTCTGTCTGTGCTCAAAAATGATAAAATGATGAGGTTCTAGAGGGGAAGCTGAAATCTGAGGAGCAAAAGTCAGCACCAAAAGAGGAGAGGGGAGGAAGGAAATCTATTTTTTCTGACAATTGCCCTGGGCTGTATAGGACATGTGGCAACTCCACCCAGCTGGGTGACTTGCTGTTAAACTCCTGTTAATGGCATTATGTCAGCAGCTGGAAGCTACATGAAAATGGTGCAGGAACGACTTTCCCAATGAGCATACGGCCAGCCACCCACAATTCTACCTCCCTCCCAGCGCGATGCTTCTGTCTGGTAGCTCCAACTGAGGCACAGGTTCACTGGGTGAAAGGGAGATTGATGTACCCACCACTCCATGGTGCCGTGCGTTGGTATCCATATGTAATGCAATGCCTACACCTTTACACATACTTAAATACTGTAACTACTGTAAGTTCTTTTTGGCACAGATTATTGATCAGTGTTAAGGCAATTGACTAAAACCTTTGAAGGGTACAAATTAGCTGCATTTGTTATTGTATGATCATTTAATACACTCGTATCCAATTCCCTGCATTCTTTTCATGGTGGTGTTAACCTGTTTAACATCTTCACCAAAGTTCTGGGGAGAATAGCTGGACATAAGCATGTTTAGCACCCATCCAGGAACACTGCTGCCAGTAATTTCTACCTTTACTGATACTAATTGTGGCATAGAGTGCCTTGATAAATGTACGAAAATGTAACAGTAATCTTTTGGATGCTGGTATCTTTGGGGAAACTCCTATCTCCTGGGCTGGCCAGATTTTTTTTTATCTTTAGCTCGTATTGTGAGGAGAAGCCAGAAATCATATAGTGCTTTATCACAACTATCAGGAAAATCTCAAAGTGCCCGGCATACAATGATTTACTCTGAAGTGCATTGACTGTTATATAAGGCTCAAAGAAACGCTAACATTATGGTTGTGGAACTACTTGAACATCAGAAGTAGCTGTCAATTCCCACATGTGAATTGAGGCTTTTTAAAATTTTATACTAATGCTTAAGAACTAATTAAAACACAATTTTGCATGACAATTATTTAAACAATTCATGTGTTCTTTCTATTGTTTATTTTCTTCCTAATCCCTTATATTCAATTTTCTATCCTTTAAAAAATAAATGAATTCTAAGTTTCCTGAATAATTCACTCTCTTCTACCAATTTCAATAATTTTTTTCCATCTTTCGCGATTTTGGTGAGATGGGGGGAAACTGGAACCTTAGGAGCAAAAGTCAGCACCAAAAGGGGTGAGGATGAGGACAGAAGTCTATTTCTGGAGGTGGATGCAAAGTACAGTAACTGCTCTGATTGGCTAAGAAGCAATTTTAAAGGATGAATTATCAGGCAAACAATTGGCCAAAATCTGAAGATTGACAGGGCTGGGTCATAGAATCCACCTTGTTAATCTCTGAAATTTTTTGGATTGAAAGAGGGAGAGGGCAGCAGATGAACAGATTTAAAGTAATTAGTAAAAGAAGATATGAGGAGAAACTTTTTTATGCAGCAAGTGGTTAAGGCCTGGAATGCTCTGCCTGGGAGTGTGGTGGAGGTAGGTTCAACTGAAGCATTCAAAAGGGAATCAGACTGTTATCTGAAAATGAAGAATGTGCAGGGCTAGGGGGAGAAGGTGGGGGAATGTATTAGGGGATTTGCTCATTTGGAGAGTGCAGACATGATGGGCCAAATGGCCTTCTTATGCACTGTGTAATTGTGTGTGTGTGTGTGTTGGGAGGGGGGAGGGGGGTGGTGGGGGGGTGTTGGTGGTGGTGGTGGTGGTGTGGACCCTTTCAGAAGAACAGCATTCAAATGGATAAAAGCTTCCAAACTTTGAAAGGTTCAAAAAGTTTTGAAAGATAAACCAAATAACTATTGCAACATGCTTAGATGATCTCCTTCTCCTAATGGGGCACTTCTATTGAGTAAGGGAGGGGAAAAAAGTGTAACTAAACCGATGACATGCTATGAAATGCAAGTGTTTGTGAAATATCTGTTATCAATATATTTAACCTGCATGGCCTAACGGCTTTTCAGAAAAGCAGAAGGCAGGAGGGACAGCATTCATGGTATAACTTATTGGATCTCAGTAAAACAGGAAATGAATAACCATACATTCCAGCCATTTCATTGCAACATTTGGAGCCCAATAAATTCAAAAAAGCCACCATGCAAAAAAGTTGCCTAAATCATGCTCCTGAATGTCTCCAATTCCCATTCAGTTCAGTGGATCAATTCCTAGTTAAAGTGACTTGCTTCTTCCAATTGACTCTTACAGAGGATACCATATCAATACACATGCCTCCTCAAGGACAGGCCCCTGGGATATATGACCATCCATCATGCTCTACAGTTGGCTAGTAGGAGTTATATTTCATGTTGGGGGGGGGGGGGGTGGGGAGATGTGTTGGGGCAGAACGATGAAGGGTAACTGAGGATGAAAAGTTTGTATGGACATGGTCAATATCTGTTTTCTCCTCATGGAGATGGAAGGTCACTGCTCTGTGCTGGGTTACATTTTCTTAGTCCGGATGATGAATATCAGTAGGTTATTTGGCAATGAGAACATCATAACTCAGCCTCACTAAACCTCCATCTAATGACAATGCTGCGGTGATTAGATGCAAACAGATAGTGGTTAGGAGTAGGTACCTGGGATGATTTTCTCTCTAGGTCAGTTGATTAGGGATAAATGTAAAGTCTCTACTGTCAAACTGGCTGAGTCAGCTAACTCATCACAAACTGATCCGACATGGAACCAGTCTGAGGAATCTTGAAATGACATGATCTGACACTCGATGGATGGATTGTTGTCAAAATATCTTACCCTTAAATCTCTTCTCTTTTGGGTAATTTATCATCTTGCTCTCCTCTGTTTCTTGCCCGAATCCACTAGCTAATGACAGTTGCTGCGTGGATTTATGTTATCTTTTATCATCTCAAAATTATCACAAATCAGTCACAAGTTTCACTGCTCATTTACACTAGAAATTGGCTTAGATAGCAACTGCATAAATACCAGTCCCACTAACTGGTAAGTGGGATTTGGTCCACTTCTCGTACTGAGAATATATGAGTAATTTAGAATCCTTTTCATTTAATAATCATTTACAGCTTACCATTTCCTTCCTAACAAAAATACTTAACCATCAATAGGAAGTGAATAGAACGGTAGTATGCTTCAAATTTACTGAAGAGTCCCCAATGCTTTGTTAAAGATCCCATTGCGCATAAGAAAAACTACAGGACCATAGTTTGCCGATGTTTGAAATCCTTGGACCAAAGAGTGTTTCCTCCTGCTGTCTACCTCACTGAAAGAAAATCCACGAATGAGATAGGTTCATTACGTGGGATTGGGGATGTTAACTGTTAAATGCACTAAGCTTCGCTGGTGTTAAGTAAAATGGATGGAAGTGGGATTATTTATGACAAAAGTTGACTCCGGGGGTGTGATTACAACAGATTGGGGTTGTATTCACAGTAAATTAGGGGTGGTATTTTGATGACTCTAAATTGGGGCTGGGGTTGTGATTATAGCAAATTCAAGTTGCAGTTATGTTTTGGTGATTATTGTAGTTTGGGGTTGGATTGTGATTATTGTAGATTAGGGTTGGATTGTGATTATTGCAGGCAGGGGTTGGATTGTGATTATTGTAGATTGTGGTTGGATTGTGATTATTGTAGATTAGGGTTGGATTGTGATTTTTGTAGATTGGGGTTGGATTGTGATTATTATAGATTGTGGTTGGATTGTGATTATTGTAGATTAGGGTTGGATTGTGATCATTGCAGATTGGGGTTGGATTGTGATTTTTGTAGATTGGGGTTGGATTGTGATTTTTGTAGATTGGGGTTGGATTGTGATTATTGTAGATTGGGATTGGATTGTGATTATTGTAGATTGGGATTGGATTGTGATTATTGCGGGCGGGGGTTGGATTGCGGTTATTGTAGATTGAGATTGGATTGTGATTACTGTAGAGGGTGTTGGATTGCGATTATTGGGGATTGGGGTTGGATTGTGATTATTGCAGATTGGGGTTAGATTGTGATTATTGCAGATTGGGGTTGGATTGTGATTTTTGTAGATTGGGGTTGGATTGTGGTTTTTGTAGATTGGGGTTGGATTGTGATTATTGTAGATTGTGGTTGGATTGTGATTATTGTAGATTAGGGTTGGATTGTGATCATTGCAGATTGGGGTTGGATTGTGATTTTTGTAGATTGGGGTTGGATTGTGATTATTGTAGATTGGGATTGGATTGTGATTATTGTAGATTGGGATTGGATTGTGATTATTGCGGGCGGGGGTTGGATTGCGATTATTGTAGATTGAGATTGGATTGTGATTACTGTAGAGGGTGTTGGATTGTGATTATTGGGGATTGGGGTTGGATTGTGATTATTGCAGATTGGGGTTAGATTGTGATTATTGCAGATTGGGGTTGGATTGTGATTTTTGTAGATTGGGGTTGGATTATGATTTTTGTAGATTGTGGTTGGATTGTGATTTTTGTAGATTGCGGTTGGATTGTGATTATTGTAGATTGTGGTTGGATTGTGATTATTGCAGGCGGAGGTTGGATTGTGATTATTGTAGATTGGGATTGGATTGTGATTATTGTAGATTGGGATTGGATTGTGATTACTGTAGAGGGTGTTGGATTATGATTATTGTAGATTAGGGTTGGATGGCGATTATTGTAAATTGGATTGTGGTTACTGAAGATTGGGGTTAGATTGTGATTATTGTTGGTTGGGGCTAGATTGTGATTATTGTAGATTGGGGTTGGATTGTGATTATTGTGGATTGGTGTTGGATTGTGATTATTTTAGATGGGGTTTGGATTGTGATTACAAATGATTGAGGTTGGATTATGATTATCGTAGATTGTGGTTGGATTGTGATTATTGCAGGCGGGGATTGGATTGCGATTATTGTAGATTGCGATTGGATTGTGACTACAAATGATTGAGCTTGGATTATGCTTATTGTAGATTGGGGTTGGATTGTGATTATTTTAGACGGGGTTTGGATTATGATTATTGTAGATTGTGATTGGATTGTGATTATTGCAGGCGGGGGTTGGATTGCGATTATTGTAGATTGCGATTGGATTGTGATTACAAATGATTGAGCTTGGATTATGCTTATTGTAGATTGGGGTTGGACTGTGATTATTTTAGACGGGGTTTGTATTATGATTATTGTAGATTGTGATTGGATTGTGATTATTGCAGGCGGGGGTTGGATTGCGATTATTGTAGATTGGCATTGGATTGTGATTACTGTAGAGGGTGTTGGATTGTGATTATTGTAAATTGGGGTTGGATTGTGGTTATTGCAGATTGGGGTTGGATTGTGGTTATTGTAGATTGGTGTTGGATTGTGATTATTGAGGTTTGGGGTTGGATTGCAATTGTTGTAGATTGGGATTGGATTGTGATTACTGTAGAGGGTGTTGGATTATGATTATTGTAGATTAGGGTTGGATGGTGATCATTGTAAATTGGGGTTGGATTGTGGTTATTGCAGATTGGGGTTAGGTTGTGATTATTGCAGGCGGGGGTTGGATTGTGATTATTGCAGATTGTGATTGGATTGTGATTACTGTAGATTGGATTTGGATTGTGATTATTGTAGATTTGTATTGGATTGTAATTATTGTAGGTTGGGGTTGCATTGTGATTATCGTGGATTGGGTTTGGATGGTAATCATTGTACATGGACGTTGGATTGTGATTACAGTATTTTGGGATTGGATTTTGATTATTGTAGATTGGGGTTGGATTGTGATTATTTACATTGGGATTGGATTGTGATTATTGTAGATTGGGGTTTGGTTGCAATTGCAGTAGATTACGTTGGATTGCAATTATTGTAGATTGGGGTTGGATTGTGATTATTGTAGATTGGGGTTGGATTGTGATTATTGTAGATTGGGGTTGGATTGTGATTACAGTAGATTGGGGTCAGATTGGGATTATTGTAGATGGGCGTTGGATTGTGATTAGAGTATTTTGGCGTTGGATTGTGATTATTGTAGATTGAGTTTGGATTGTGATTATTGTAGATGGGGGTTGGGATTGTGATTATTGTAGATGGGTGTTAGATTGCGATTACAGTATTTTGGGATTGGATTTTGATTATTGTAGATGGGTGTTGAATTGTGATTACAGTATATTGGGGTTGGATTGTAATTATTGTAGATTGGTGTTGGATTGTGATTCTAGTAGGTTGCAGTTAGATTGTGATTATTGTACATTGGGGTTGGATTGTGATTGCAGTACATTGGCATTGGATTGTAATTATTGTAGATTGGGGTTGGATTGTCATTATTGTGGATTGGGATTGATTTGTGATTACAGTAGATTGGGATTAGATTGTGATCATTGTAAATTGAGGTTGGAGTGTGATTATTGTAGATTGGGATTGGATTGTGATTACTCTAGATTGGGGTTGGATTATGATTACTGTAAAGTGGGATTGGATTGTGATTATTGCAGATTGGTGTTGAATTGTAATTATTGTAGATTGGGGTTGGATTCTGGTTGTTGTAGAATGGGGCTGGTTTGTGATTATTGTGCATTGGGGTTGGATTGTGATTATTGTAGATTGGGGTTGGATTGGTAATATTGTAGATTGGGATTGGATTGTGATTATTGTAAATTGGGGTTCGGATTGTGATTATTGCAGATTGGGTTTGGGTTGTGGTTATTGTAGATGGGTGTTGGATTGCAATTACAGTATTTTGGGATTGGATTGTGTTTATTGAAGATTGAAGTTGGTCTGTGGTTTTTGTAGATTGGGGTTGGATTGTGATTATTGCAGATTGGGGCTGGACTGTGATTATTGTAGTTTGGGAGTATATTGGAGTTGGATTGTGATTATTGTAGATTCGGGTTTGATTGTGATTGCAGTAGATTGGAGTTGGATTGTGATCACAGTAGATTGTATTGGATTGCGATTATTGTAGATTGGTGTTGGATTGTGATTCCAGTAGGTTGCAGTTAGATCGTGATTATTGTACATTGGGGTTGGATTGTGATTGCAGTACATTGGTATTGGATTGTGATTATTGTAGATTGGGGTTGGATTGTCATTATTGTAGATTGAGGTTGGATTGTGATTACAGTAGATTGGGGTCAGATTGGGATTATTGTAGATTGGCGTTGGATTGCGATTACAGTATTTTGGGATTGGATTTTGATTATGTAGATGGGCATTGGATTGTGATTACAGTATTTTGGGATTGGATCGTGATTATTGAAGATTGGGATGGATTGTGATTTTTGTAGATTGGGATTGGATTGTGATTATTGTAGATTGGGGTTGCATTGTGATTATTGTGGACGAGGTTTGAATTGTGATTATTGTAGATTGGGGTTGGATTGTGATTTTTGTAGATTGGGGTTGGATTGTGATAATTTAGATTGGGATTAGATTGTGATTATTGTAGATTGGGGCTGGACTGTGATTATTGTAGCTTGGAGTTTGATTGGTAATATTGTAGTTTGGGGTTGGCTTGTGATTATTGTAGATTGGGATTGATTTGTGATTACAGTAGATTGGGATTGGATTGTGATTATTATAAATTGTGGTTGGAGTGTGATTATTGTCATTCGGATTGGATTGTGATTATTATAAATTGTGGTTGGAGTGTGATTATTGTCATTGAGATTGGATTGTGATTACAGTAGATTGGGGTCAGATTGGGATTATTGTAGATTGGCGTTGGATTGCGATTACAGTATTTTGGGTTTGGATTTTGATTATGTAGATGGGCGTTGGATTGTGATTACAGTATTTTGGGATTGTATTGTGATTATTGAAGATTGGGATGGATTGTGATTTTTGTAGATTGGGGTTGGATTGTGATTATTGTAGATTGGGGTTGCATTGTGATTATTGTGGACTAGGTTTGAATTGTGATTATTGTAGATTGGGGTTGGATTGTGATAACTTAGATTGGGATTGGATTGTGATTATTGCAGATTGGGGCTGGACTGTGATTATTGTAGTTTGGAGTTCGATTGGTAATATTGTAGTTTGGGGTTGGATTGTGATTATTATAATTTGTGGTTGGAGTGTGATTATTGTAGATTGGGATTGGATTGTGATTACTCTAGATTGTGGTTGGATTATGATTACTGTAAAGTGGGATTGGATTGTGATTATTGCAGATTGGTGTTGGATTGTAATTATTGTAGATTGGGGTTGGATTCTGGTTGTTGTAGAATGGGGCTGGTTTGTGATTATTGTGCATTGGGGTTGGATTGTGATTATTGTAGATTGGGGTTGGATTGTGATTATTGTAAATTGGGGTTCAGATTGTGATTACAGTCTTTTGGGATTGGATTGTGTTTATTGAAGATTGGAGTTGGTCTGTGGTTTTTGTAGATTGGGATTAGATTGTGATTATTGTAGATTGAGAGTATATTGGAGTTGGATTGTGATTATTGTAGATTGGAGTTGAATTGTGATCACAGTTGATTGTATTGGATTGCGATTATTGTAGATTGTGGTTAGATTGTGTTTATTGCAGATTGTGGTTGGATTGTGATCATTGTAGACGGGCGTTGGATTTTGATTATGGTATATTGGGGTTGGATTGTAATTATTGTCGATTGGAATTGGATTGTTATTACTATAGTTTGGGGTTGGATTGTGATTACACTAGATTAGTATTGGATTGTGATTATTTTAGATTGGTGTTGGATTTCGAAAGCGGTTGATTGGGGCCTGGCTGTGATTACAGTAAATTGGTGTTGCGTTGTGATTATAGTAGAGTAGGTCTGGGGTTTTGATCACAGTAGATTGGGTTGGGTTGTGATTATAGTAGAGTGGGGCTGGGGTTTTCATTACAGTAGATTGGGGCTGAGTTGTGATTGCAGTAGATTTGGTTGGCGTTTTTAATTACAGTAGGTGGGATTTAGATTGTTATTAGTGACATCATTGGGAAGATCTTTTTGACTTAAATTGTGCAGCTGATTTCCCTACTTGCCCAGGTTTCTAAATTTCCATGATGGATATATGGATTGTCTATTGTTGCTTTTGTATCCAAGGTTTGTGAACCTTGCAGACCCACCTGTCTATGGGGGACACACTCGCGGCCCGCACTGGGAGATCGGGACCATCGCCTGTCCCTCGATCGAGGTCTGCTGTACTCATGCCGTTCCTGCGAGTAGCGCTCCTTGTCTGATGATGTGTGGTGATGGTGGTGATGATGATGTTTCCTATCCTTGGGTCTTCCTCGCTCACGATCCTTCTCCTTTGGAGGGAGGTCACCTGACTGTGTTGTGGTACTGAGGTCTGTTCCAAGCCCTATATCAATAAAAGCTGATCATTTAGGCAAAGACAAAGAGATCGGAAAATGTTTAGAAAGAAGGGTTTGCAGTTTTACAGCACGTATCATTTCTCTCAGAAGTACTTCAAAATATTCATATCGAAGAAATTATTTTGAAGTTAGACAACTGTTGGCATTTATTTTTTACACTGATTTCCTAATGAGCCTTTCCTCAGTAATTCATCGTCAAAAACTGGAAACGCAGGCCAGCTGCATAAATAAAAAGAAGTGACAGAATAATGGATTTTGACATGCATCATTTGTTTCTGTGGTCAGATAGCACTCAACACTAGGTACAAAATTATGAGGGGCCTGGATAGAGTGGATGGGATCGGCCTATTTACATTAGCAGAGAGTTCAGTGACTAGGGAACATAGATTTAAAGTGATTGGTAGAAGGATTAGAGGGGAGGTGAGGAAATTTATTTTCATCCGGAGAGTTGCAGGGGTCTGGAACTCACTGGCTGAAAGGCTAGTAGACAGGAACCCTCAACTCTTTTAAAAGGCGTCTGGAACCTGAAGTGCCATAACCTGCAGGGCTAAGGACCAAATTCTGCAAAGTGGGATTAGACTGGTGGCTTGTTTTTCAGCTGGTGCAGAC
This sequence comes from Cetorhinus maximus, assembly GCF_964194155.1. NCBI lineage: Eukaryota > Metazoa > Chordata > Chondrichthyes > Lamniformes > Cetorhinidae > Cetorhinus > Cetorhinus maximus. The sequence continues at coordinate 19,388,104 of NC_135906.1, read as the reverse complement.
ACGATGGGCCACGTGGCCTCTTTCTATGCTATAAACTTTCTATGATTCAATGTTGATTAAGCGTAAATTGTTGATATAGGCCATGGCATATATATGAAGAGCCCTGATACCATGTGCCATCTGGAATACCTGAGAATGTCAGGAAGATATAATAATTTTCATAATGTTATTAGAATTTATAGTAGAGTAATAGTGTGGTCTGTGTCTACGGGTCTGTGTATGCAAGGGACTTAATTGAATTAAAGGCAGCTGGTCTGAAGGTTTTGATGTATCAGAAGATAAGCTAGGTTTGAATTGTTAAGTAGGTAAGCATCGGTGAAGTATTAGAATGTGAGGTATAAAGGGAGCATTTGTATTTTTAAATAAACCAGACTAGCTTGAATTCAAAAGAGGGTATGAAATGTTTCAACTAGCCAGGAGAAGTTAAGAAACAGTGTGTTTATTTGTCCCAGAGATTACTGGTAAAATTGGTACTATGATAGATTTTTATTATCAGAGAGGTAAAGACCAAAGACATAGTGAAACAATGGGAATTTGCATTCAAAGGGGAAAATATGTATAAAGGAGAGAAAGCTGTGTGCAAGGGAAAGAATTATAAGAGCTAACAAGTGTGAAAAACCTTCAGCCTCTGTGCCCAACCTGCTGTCTGCAAGAACTGAAGTTAAGAAAACTCACTTTGAATTCAGAGTTCAGGGTGTCGTGTTACTTTGCCTGGGTCTTTTAAAATTTGTGTGTTTTTACTGTTGTCTTAATGGAGGTATAACTGGGAGTTAGATTAACTAGGGGAGCTAGGAGTTATCATTGTAGCAATTTGTAAACCTACTTCTGTGTTTAAAATCAGTTTATTTTTATTAATAAAGATTTAATTTAGTTCTGTAAAAAACCAATGAGACTTGGTGGTCTTATTACTACTGAATTCAAAGCTCGCATCTCAAAGTAAATACAAATTGCAAATAGTTGTGGCAGCTGCTTCAAGTTTCCCTCTAGGATTGGAACAGCTTGGCATTTACCATCTGCCTGCCATAACAACACTGAATCCAACACTGTGAAAGTTCTGCATCCTGACCAGCTTGATGCCTCCTTTCCAAAGGAAAAGTGATGAAACTGCAGATCTTTGCAAACATAAGAGTTTGTTTGATATTTATGTGTACTGCAAACTGCCTAATGTATCAGGTGTCCCCAGACTGGCTTGGTTCCAATAGCATGGAAACTTAATGCAATGATATTAATCACTTCTAAGGCAAGAAGCTCAAGTTTCATATAGGACTCGTGAAAATGTAATTTGGGAAGTTGAGGTAGTGAAGACAGTTCTCTTCGGACATGACCATGTATGTGTGGAGGGGTTTATAAGGTTTTGATAAAACATCTCGGGTTTTGACCCCTCATGAACTTGTTTTCGTCAGCTGTATCTTCCACCATTGTGAGAACCCCTTTTACCAGTTATTGAACAGAGATGGTCAATAATGTATTTAAGAGGAACGGAATAAGGAACTTCAAAATTTAAGAAACGTGGAAAGATGGTTTGATTATATAAACTCAGCATTTTTAACTTGGTTATCAGTACCACTTCTCCCAAATTCCTTTTCTGAAGCAACACACCAAATAGTCTCGATCCCATTTATGCGAACATATGAACATACGAATTAGGAGGAGTAGGCCCCTCAGCCCCTTGAGCCTGCTCTGCCATTTAATAAGATCATGTCTGATCTGATTGTAATATCAACCCCACATTCCTGCCTGCCCCCAATAATCTTTCACCCCCTTGTTAATCAAGAATCTATATATCTCTGCCTTAAAAATATTCAAAGACTCTGCTTCCACCGCCTTTTGAGGAAGAGAGTTCCAAAGACTCACAATTCTCTGAGAGAAAAAAATTCTCCTCATCTCTATCCTAAATGAGCAACTCCTTATTTTTGAACAGTAACCCCTGGTCCTAGATTCTCCCACAAGAGGAAAAATCCTCTCCACACCCACTCTGTCAAGACCCCTCAGGATTTTAAAGGTTTCAATCAAGTCACCTCTTACTCTTCCAAATTCCAGTGGATACATGCCTAACCTGTCTAGCATTTCCTCATAAGACAATCCGCCCATTCCTGGTATTAGTCTAGTAAATCTTCTCTGAACTGCTTCAAATGTATTTATATCTTTCTTTAAATATGAAGACCAGTACTGTACACAGTACTCCAGATGCAGTCTCACCAATGCCCTGTACAACTGAAGCATAAGCTCCCTACTTTTGTAATCAATTCCCCTCACAATAAATGATACCATTCTATTAGCTTTCCTAATTACCTGCTGTAGCTGCATACTAACCTTTTGTGATTCATGCACAAGGACACCCAGATCCCTCGGAATCTCAGAGCTCTGCTCTATTTCAATGGCTTTTCCTGATAAATCACTCTCTGTCCATTACCCTCTGACTTGTTTGGATTCTTCATTTGCTCCTCACTTTTAAACAATGTTCTCTTGATTTTATCCTTTAGTCAATATGTATAATGGGTCTAACCTTATCAGTCTAATTTTGATGTAACTTTCATTAGGCTATTTAAAATCTCATTTCTAGCAGAAAGTTTTTCATATGAAAATATATATATTATGATAAGGTGAAGCTTAGATGAATAAGCAAAGAAGAAGTTTTATGGAATACACTGGTTCCTCAGATATTGGGACTGCTGCACTTTTCATATGAATGAAGATAAGCAACAAAGGATGTTCTGTGTCAGGCTGTATTCCCAAGATCTTCTGTGTTTGTTCCTCCCCAGATTTTTTTCCTGTTTTCCTTCCTTTCCCAAGAAGTACTAGGGTAAGATTCTATGGCTGTAAGGTGTCAACCGGCTCCTCACCTGAACAGGCATTCTTTACATTGAATGTTAGAAGGCTATCCAAACTCAATCTCATCCTAAACCAAACTCCACACACGTGATTTTCCAGAAGGAGTCATTATGCAATGATCCGGAGTTGGATTTCTGACTGTATTTTTACCCTTCCTAGCTGAAGGAGATGGAGTTGTAACTTTAATATTGCCCTAGTTAACCACAGCTAAATCAGCATAGATCAAGGATGGAACCCGAGCCCTGCTTGGTCTGTATGGCTTAGCGCTACACTAAATGATGCAGTCATCATCTGAGTCAAAGGAGCTACTCCTCCTGTATGTTTCTGGGGTGTGAAATTAATTCCAATTGGAATTGACACAGTGTATTAATAAGTCAAATGTTTGGGTTAGGTCCCTCAGGGAATATCTTTCTGTACTGTCCGAAAGTTTTGCTGTAGAGTTTCAGTAGAATGATAAAAGCTTACCCGTATCAGCATCTGTATATCGGCTCAGTGACCTTTCAGAAGTCCTGTGACCCCTCTCCCTGCGGCGATGGGGCCTTTGTGATTCCTCTGGGATGACTCGCTCTAGCGAATAGTCATCTAGACGCATGCCTTTGGAGCGCTGATGGCCCAGTGTGGATGCTGATCTCTTAATTGGACTCGTATCTTCAATAGTCTGTGACATAAAAGAAAATCTATATTACTTAAAAAAACACACTGAGGTAATTAAAAAGAAATTCATGAAGTTAGTGTGAAGCATGCGAAAAGCAACAGGATTGCATTGAAATGCACAACACATGGAAGGGTAACATATTATTTATACGTCAGCTGATCCCACCTTCACTAGACAAATACAGCAGGTTCCTCCACTACTAAAGAGAAGCCTGTCATGCTCTCAAATACCAACCCTTCTCCTGGGACAAAACATTAAACTTATCACATATCTTATACATACAATACATACATTTATTTATATATATATGCATATTTTATATTATAAAACTATATATCTTATTAAAAGTTTTAGGTCTGTGCATTGTTCTATCTACAAAACCTTACTTCCTGTCACCATGTTTTGACACAAAGTTGTGTCAGCTTTTTAAATTATAAATTCCTACTCCACATTTGTAAGGAGAACTGCCTGGCTAAACCAGTCATATAAGAATTACAACCTCCTTCCAGTGATGGCATTACAGTGCCTCCATTCAGTCCTCATCATAAACGTAGACACTGTCATTTGTCATGGAGAAATTAACAGGAAGTGTGACGAATATATAATATTGTTACATATATTGAAGATACGTTAACATACACATACAAAGCACTCCAATGCAGTGTTCAGACACAAACTATGCAACACACTGCACATACACTATCTGTAGATATAGATACAGTTTATGAACTTATTGCATGTAATATATATTCCATCTAGAAACAGCTGATATAATGCTATTACATATTCTACCTATGCATGCCGCTTGGTTTAGAGACAGGATACAAGATACCTATATGTACATCATATAAAAAAGTTATAGATAAGTATGTGACAAATTTAACCTAACTCACCAAGTGGAAATTCCATGGTATCAGGTGGAAGGCTGGTCCACAGTCCACCTGATGTTGACTTCAATGGAATGCAAAATGGGGTGCAGTGTAAAACTAGCATTGCACCTGATCTGGTCAATTCCCTGGGTTAGGTTACAATAGCGCCCAGAGTCTATACATATATTAAAAATCTTATACTTAGCACACACTTTCTGTAAATATCAGACTTACTTTGCAGAAAACAGGATTGTGTGGAAATGCATAACACTTGGCGAGGCGGTACATATTATTTATATGTCAGTTGAACCCACCTTCACTAGACAAATACTGGTTCCATCTTTACTAAAGAATCCTGTCATGTTCTCAAATACCAGCCTCTCTCCTGGGACAAAACTTTAAACTTATAGCATATCTTACACTAACAGTGTCATATATTTCTATTTATATATATATATATATATATAAAAATAGAAATATATGACATTGTTAGTGTAAGATATGCTATAAGTTTAAAGTTTTGTCCCAGGAGAGGGGCTGGTATTATATATATATACACATATATGCATATTTTATATTATAAAACCATACATCATCAAAAGTTTTACATCTGTGCATTGTCCTACCTACAAAATCACATTTTAAGTTACCCTTTGATCTGTCATGAGCAGCCTCACAAAGTTAGTATCATCTAAACATACCTTATTTATCTTAGTTATAGATATATTATCTACTTGTGCATTATATATGCTAACCAAAATATATACTGTACATACACTGTAGACATACTACCTAAAAGTACAGTATATGTTGCCTATACATATATGAACATTACCTATGGACATGCTGTCTATACAAAAGTTATCTTTGCATATTTTTAATATACTATATATAGATATACAGGCTTTATGGACAGTATATATGTTTCCACTGCCCAAAAGCAGGAGAGTTTTTGTGTTCCCACTATCCAATAGCAGGAGAGTTAGTGTGTTCCCACTGCTCAACAGGAGTGTTGTTGTGTTCCCACTGCGCAATAGGAATGTTAGTGTGTTCCCACTATCCAATTGCAGGAGTGTTAATGTGTCTCCACTGCTCAATAGGAGTGTTAGTGTGTTCCCACTGCTCAATAAGAGTATTATTGTGTTCCCACTGCCCAGTAGGAGTGTTAGTGTGTTTCCACTGCCCAGTAGGAGTCTTAGTATGTTCCCACTGCTCAATAGCAGGAATGTTTGCGGATCTCCTGAGCCCATTGCAGGACTGTTTTCCTCTCCCATTCTTACCTTTTCCTTTAAGGCACGGTAACAAGACATGAACATTGTTATTGTTCAAAGAGCATCATGGCACTGTTAGCTGTTTAAAAAGCAACATGGTACCAAATCAACAATCCCTTTTGAGCTTAGTGGTAGACCGGTATAAATAGTGTAAGATATTTGCATCGCTTCTAAAACATATTGAGGAATAGGGAAAAAAGCTGTGTGGACAGGTGCCCCTAATTTACAATATCAAAAAATCCAATCTGTAATGACCTGATGAAGGAGAAAATGCAATTAATGCTGGATTTGTATTTGACTTCTTGAACATTAAGCAGGAGAACAGATCCTGAGAAGTTGAATTCTCTATCCACTTGTCATGTTCATTATTTCTATTAGATTACAGCTGATTGTATTCTGTATTGTATATGTGATTTTTCCTGGTGTAGCTAAAACCTGATTCTGAGACTGAACACACAAGGGGTCGATTTTCATCAGCCAGGGGTGGGGGATGTGAGAAGTGATTGAAACACTTAGCTGATGAGACCTTTTGATGGTCAGGTCACATTTGCATTCAACTGGTGAGCTGCCAGCACATTCTGAGCACCAATAGGCAGTTTGCTGTTTGGGTGGATGAGCAATCCAGTGGACCACTCATTGAGCATAGGCCTACAGCAGGGGCTTAAAGGAGGGCTGGGCCAATCGAGGGGGGATGATTAATATCGGGGCAGATATTTGCCTAAAAGGTGCCAAATTTTTTTGTGCTCTCAGATTTGTTTCAATGATGCCTATAAGGAACACTCTTTAACCGTTTCTAACTGTGTGCACTGGACAGGTCCAGAGCTCAGCAGGCACTGTACTTAATGACAACAAAATGTAATTGGGATCTCAATGACATTATATGACCTCAATTTACATTAAATAATGAGGTTTTTGCCTGTTTCCAACACATTTTGATATCGGTCTATCACTAGCATATAAATTGAACTTTGTTTCTTCCCTCCCCATATGACAAAGGTTTTTTTCTTACATCAAAGCTATTTGTTAAACAGTTAAAGACCACGCCACATGCTGGCGCTGCATTTTTAAGAGGTCCATCATGCGTTAACATTCTAGCAAGTTCTCAGGAACATGCAATTCTTCAGCTGGTTTCTCAGCTGCCTACAATCTCCTAAAACAAAATGAAGTCAAGCTTTAAAACACCTGATTGGATACAAAGCCCTTGGCATGCACGCTATCGAAAGGGCACGTTCAGTTGTCATCACATTAGATTTGTTTTTAAAAGAAATACACAATAGAACCCTAATAGTTCACTGGATAAGTACATTGTCTGGTGTGGTGTGAGCCATGAGATCAGGAAGGATCCAGATTCAATAAATGGACTGTATTGAGTTATCTCAGTCAGTGAGACTGGGACAATTAGTCACAGGTACACGGCACTGCCACAGAGTGGATGCAGTTTCGAACAATGTTCTGCTCATTTCCTGAGGCGAAGGGTGAGGTGCTGGTGGAGCCTGTGCCTTGCAGCAGGAACTGATTGAAGGTGTGCTGGGGAAATTTGAGGGGATAGTCACAGCCAGGTGGGCAAGTCCTGGCACCACTCAGCTTATAAAGGGAACATGTAGCTGCTCCCTTTGCTGCAGAATATCAGACTTGATGGACAAAGGAAGAATGGTGAAAATACCAAAAAATATTAAAAGAAAACTCACAAGTTTCTCCTGCCTGAATACCTGTGACACCTGCCATCAACAAAATTAAAAATAACTTAAAATACTTTGTGTATTAATAGGCATGCAAATACTTAACACCATATTAGTTGAAAAGAATACCAATGGAGTAATTTCAAGAAATCAAGTTGTTTAATTAACATTGCAGATTAAAGGGCCATTCTCTTCATGAAGAAAATGCTTGGCAAACCTTTTGTTCTTTGGGGAAGAGCAGTGTGATTTGTATGTCACAATTATACATTTCAAAGTAATTTACATCATTTTGTTTTATTTTTGCATACAATTACTTGGGGGAAAAACGTGATCACTTTTCCTCCTACTTAGACATTGTCCCTTTAACAACTGAACAGGCCCTTTAAGGGAGACACCAGCAAGTTCCACATTTGGCAAAATGAAACTTAGAAACAGACAAGAGTAATCGAAACATAAGAGAAGAGACTAAGACAGGGTACATACACTGAGGTTATTTCCACGGTTCCGCACTTTTCTCCTCTGCTAACAGCGACAAGAGAGGGTGCACACCGAGAAGGGTAGAAAAAAACACGACAAACAAGGGACAGGGGAAGCAGAGACACGACAGAGGTGACAGGAAATGGTAGCAAGAACACCCCACATCAAAAAGAAAAGGGAGACATGAGAAACACAGAGAAATAAGGCAGCAGCAAGAATGTCCAGGGTGTGGAAAGACACAGACAATGAAGTTTTGTCAAAATAACACAGTTGGGGTTTTAAAAACAAAACATGAAAAAAGAGAAGGGGAAGAAGGAAAAGAGCACAAAGATATAACAGTTATATACAATAAGCAGGTAGAAAGAACAGAATAGAAAACATCTGGCTGTTTATATTCATTAAAGAGAAGTGGTTAGGCCAGGCCAACAGGAATTTTTCAATATGAAAGAACGATTAGTTTTTGGGGAGGGATTAGAACATTATTTGAGAATTTGCGTTCCATTAAAACAAATCATTTTTTGGGAACAGAAAAGATCATCACAGTCGATTTATGGCTGGTCCCGCATTTCAAATTATCCCATACACAATTTCAGCTGCTCCCTATTCCTTTTCTCTGCCAAATCTCTTTAATTCCCTCTTTCCACACCATTGGCTTCTAACAGCTCCTCAACAGACAGTTTGTTCCACTTGGGAAATAAACTGTGGGGTTGTTAGGACTGTACCCATGAACCTGCATATGGAGTTAGCTCACAGATCAGCCATGATCTCATTGAATGGCACAGAACAGACTCAATGGACTAAATGGCCTCCTCCTATTCCTAAAATAGAATTTTTGCCTAATTTGCTCAATGGAAATTGGGATGTGTTCAGGTCAGACACCCATTTCACACTTTTTAGGATAATACTCTTCATTGGTATCATTCCCTCCTTGCCAAATGTGTTACGTTAAAATTGGAACTTGATTGTCAGAATTAGGTACAGAACAAATAGGATGTAACATTACATTCATTCATTCTCTGCGTCACCATAAAATTACTTCTCCTTTTCCACTTGTCTTTTGTGGATTTTCTGAGTGAGAATGATAATAAAGTACCAACTAGTGCTAAAGTTTGGATATTGGTGTGGAGTCACACACATTAAAAAACTGGTTTGAAATTTCCCCAAACTAGTTTCAGTTACAGCTGGTACAGAAGACTCTTACCCTGTCATTTGTGTTAATTGTACTTAACTTACAGTTCAGAGGTAAAGGAAACTTTTAGCAGTGAATAATGAGAAACCCTGATTGATGTTTTCCTCCCTAACCTAGGGATTCTGAGGGTAATTGAAATGTTTCCCCAGTGCTAACAGTGAGTCTAGTAATGATATAGAGCAGGGATTGATTCATGCCTTCTTGGTCTATGTGGCTTAGTGGCAGACTAGGCAGTTTATTTACAACCAATACCAAATCTCTAATATAATTTATTCAACTTCCTCTGTCTATGTATTTACAGTCCATTTTCTGATCAAGTAGCTGGGAAGTAAATCTGCTTCCAGTCTCTGCGAGCCTTGTTCTTGAACAGGCAGGTGGGTAGGAGATGTAGAACTGTGCAACAGTGACAAATCCTTTTCTCTTTCCTTCATTGTGACATATTGTAAAGGGTCAGATTTTCATTATGTCTGGTATTGTGCAGTTCCTATATACCCATGAGCCTACATATATATAGGTCACAGTCTATGAAGAGTAACGGTTGACTACATCTGGCATTTGACCCTGAGCTGAGCTTGGAACTCCAAATCCTCTCCATCACCAGGACCACTGTAAGATACCCTATTCTTGTATAGACATAAAGGTGGGATTAGGATTTGTTTTAATTTTGTACAATTGAAAAGCAAGATTTATGCTTTCTTTTTAACTTGTTGATGAATTGTGGATTTGTACTGTAGCTAGAAATAGTGAAATGGTTAAATTGCTTATTCCCAGGATGCAGTAGGGTTTGAGATATCAGCACACCATTTCGTGGACTCGGCTGTGGAGATGTAGTTTGTGTGATTTGTATCTGTTGATGAAAGCTTTGTCAACACAATTTACAAAGATAAGCTCTAGATGGTTGACATCTGGTGTTTTGATAGGAATCTCATTTCTGGGGAGTCTAGTTATCAGAGCAAAAATCATCAAGGGCAGGATGCGTGGCTAGAGACATATAAAAACTTTAAGCTCTCCTTCACAATTGGTAAAGAGAACCAAGAGGAAAAACTGAATAATTGCATTTATCTCTCTATATGACTACTGCTTAAAGAAATTGAGCATATCAAAGACTTGGTCAAACACAATAAAAAGTTTAAGTTGAAAAATTATAATTAGTACCAGATTCTTACACCACCTACTTCCAGCTCCATAACATTGCCTGTCTTCACCTCCATCCCATTCACTTACAGCTGAACCTAATCAACCCCCAGACAGCCATTCCAATGCTCCCTGGTCAGTTTCCCATCCTTCACTGCCATAAATTTCAGTTCATCCAAAACCCTGCTGCACATTTACTATTCCACACCATCTTTGGCTCATTGATAACCTCTGTCCTTGCTACCCTACACTGGGCCTTGATACCATAACACTCCAAATTTAAAATGCTCATCCTCATGTTTAAATCCTTTCATGTCCCCACCCCTCCCTATCTCTATAAGCCCCACTCCGCCGTTCAACTCCCCTGAAATTTTGCTCCTCTGATTATGATCTCTCAAGCACTCCCGCTCCCTGCACCCCAAATTGGTTGCCATGTCTTCCTTCAGCCACCTAATGCCACATGTTGGAACTCCCTTCATAAACCTCTCCAATCTTCCTCCTTTTTTAGGACACTCCTTAAAACTGATCTCTTTGATCAAGCTTTTGTTCACCTCTCCTAATAACTCCTTTATTGGTTCTTATGTCAGATTGCACTGTGGAGAGCATGGATAAGATATTCCCTAACATTGTATCCAGCACAGATAATTTATTTACAATGTCAGGAAGATATAATAATTCTCATGATGTTATTGGAATTTATTGTAAAATAGTGAAATCTGTGTCAAAAGTGTGTGTGAGAGACTTAATTGGGTTAAAGGCAGCTGGTCTGAAGGCTTTGATGCAAACATGGTAAACATGGGGGAAGTTTAGGAACATAGGTGTTAAGGGAACATTTGCATTTTTTAATAAACCAGACTAGATTGTTTTCAAAAGGAGTGAAATGTGCCAACTAGCCAGGTGAAGTTTATAAACAGTGTGTTTATTTTTCCCAAAGAAACTTGGCACTATAAAAGTTTTTATTATCAGAAAGATAAACTTCATATACATAGTGAAACAATGGGAATTTTCAATCAAAGGGGAAATATGTATAAAGGAGCGAAGGCTATGTGTAAGGGTAGGCATTTTAAGATCGAACAAGTGTGAAAAGCCTTCAGCATCTATGCCTCAAGATGCTGTCTTCAAAGAACTGAAGTTAAGAAAACTCACTTTGAATTCGACTGGTTCAGGGTATCATGTTTCTTTGCCTGGATCCTTTAAAATCTGTGTGTTTCACTGTTGCCTTAACAAAAGTGTAACTGGGAGTTAGATTAAGTAGGGGATTTAGAAGTTATCATAGTAGTAATTTGTAGATCTATGTAGGTGCTTAAAAGTCATTTTTCTTGTTAGTAAATGTTTAATCTAGTTTTGTAAAAACCTATAAGACTTGGTGGTCTTATTACTACTGAATTCAAGGCTCGCATCGCAAAATTTATACAAATTGCAAAACAAGTTGTGGCAGTTATTTCAAGTTTCCCTTTGGGATTTGAACAACTCAGCATTTACCATCGGCTGTGCCATAACAACAAGCAAAGGTAAAAGGTGTAATGGTCTCCTGAAGAGAAGTGGAAGTGAAAGAACCTGTTCCTCCATTTGCATTTATTCTGATAATTTACACAGTCAACTTAATGGGAATGTGAACTATACTGTCAAATAATCTGTGAGGTAGTTTGTACTTGTGTCTGATCTACAATAGCACTTTAGTAATGTGAGTTTGGCAGTAAAACATACCCAACCCTCAACATGGCTGCCAGAGTTTCCAAATATTTACCTGAGTGATAGTTTTGAAATAACCAAGCTTCAACTTAGTCCTGTGCATAAGCAAGAAGTCTGGTTGGACTGGCCTATTTAATTTACTAAATGTACATAACGTGCAAATTAGAATCCACATTGAGAAGCGCACATTAAAAACTCAAAAATTAAATTGGTGCTAAACACAGTGTAGAGTGCATGAGTAATGTATGATTAGTCTGTTAAAGAAACTGCAGTATCACTGACGCCATAATCCAAAAAACAAGTTGTTCCAGAAACACACACTTTTATCATGGTTTTTCAATTAGTTTTAAATGAAATCATTACATTATAATATTTTTCACTATTTAACGTGGTACAATAGGCACTGAGATGGCAAGAATGTTTGTTTCTTGGGTGTGTAAATATGTAATGGCATGGTCTAATCTGTGCTATGATGAGATATTTCATGTTGATAAATGTCACTTCATCATGAAGATGACACTGGGTAACTTGTTCAAGATGTTATTATGATGTACCCTATGTGTGACCATACACTGTACACAGGACACGGAATGTACATAGAACCAAGAATGTACATAGAACCTTAGAACTGTACACAGGACCATGGAACTGTACACGGACCAAGAAACTGTGTACAGAACTATATGGAACCTATACTGAGTCATGCAACTTTACCTCAACAAGAGCCACTGCCTTCAGCAGAGGAGGAAATAAATGGTCAGGCTGAAGGGAGTTGAGGGGTATGAAAAGTCCAAAATATGTTAGCAGAAATGTTTCGCTTTTACTCCAAGGAGTTTAGAAACATTGATTGGCTGGTGTAAAGCAATAGAGAGTGGTATCCTTTTCTTTCATGAATACAAATAAGGGTGGACACGAATTTCATAATTCACAGTGAAATATATATTCTGGGAAAAATAACACCCATAAAGAGCATTCCAATTAAGGGAAATAACAGATGTGAAGATCAAACAAATTGGTAAACAGTAATGAGTGGATGTGTAGAGTAGACTAGGTTCACCAGAGTTTGTTTGAAGTTGCACTTAACATCCAGACAATGACACATTTATCATTGAATTTTATTCAAGAATTAAGCAGGTTCCTTATATATATTGCTAATATGCAGCAGGATGTCAGGTCACCTCTGAAGAAGAGTCATAAGGAGTTGAAACTTAATTCTGTTTCTCTCTCCACAGATGCTGCTAGACCTGCTGAGCTTTTCTGGCATTTTCTGTTTTTGTTTCAGATTTCCAGCATTTCCAGTATTTTGCTTTTATGTCAGATCACCTCAACTGGTAACATTAGGTCAGATAGTTGTGGGTTCAAGCCCTAGAGATTTGAGTTTACAATCTAAGCTGCACTTGAATGCAGCGCTGAGGGAGTCAGAGGCGATATTCTTCAGGTGAGATGATAAATCTCGACAACACCTGTCTGCCTGTTCTGCTGGGTAAAGATCCTCTGGCCCTATTCAAAAGAGCAAGGTGTTGTGCCAGACCTCAATCAATGGGGGAGATGGGGGCGTAGTGGTAATGTCACTAGACTAATAACCTAGAGGCCCAGACTAATGCTCTGGGGACATGGGTTAAAGTCCCACCATGACAGCTGGCGGAATTTGAATTCAATTAATAAATCTGGAATATAAAGCTATGCTCAGTCATGGTGACAATGGTAATGATCACTGGTTGTTGTAAAAACCCATCTGGAAGGAAATCTTCCATCCTTACCTGGTCTGGCCTACATGTGACTCCAGACCCACAGCAATGTGGTTGACTCTTCACTGCCCTCTGAAATGGCCTAGAAAGACACCCAGTTCAAGGGCAACTAGGGATGGGCAACAAAATCCGGCCTTGACTGCGAAGCCCACATCCCATGACAAAACAAAGACAAAAAATAGCACCAGTTTCTGGAATGTTATTAAGGCAGAATAACTGGAATTTGCCTACTAACAACAGTCACTAGACTTTAAAAGTAGTTAATTAGGTGAACGTGAAGAAGAGTCATAATGAACTCGAAACATTGGGCTGAACCTTAGCTATGTCAGATGGGCTGGGCAGGAGCAGGCGCGGAGCCGATCGCCACCCACAATCGGCTCTGTGCCACCATTTTATGCGGGCGGACCAATTAAGGTCTGCCCAGCGTGAATCATGGCTCCCAAGAACAGCGGGAAGGGGTGGGTGGTGGCAGGACTCCAATAACCGCTGGGTCCAATGGCGACCCGGCGGCCTGTTTAAAAACTGCGCAGGCAGCCTTTCAAAGGCTGCCAACGATGGCGCACAGAAGGATGTCCGAGAGCACTCTCGGAGAGGCCAGGCAGGAGGGCAGGTCGGCGGGGCAGTGTGCCCCGAGATTTTCAGATGAGTGCCTCACTGCCCTCCTCGAGGAAGTGGCTGCACGGCGCGACATCATAGCACCAAGGGATGGGAGGAGGAGGCCCCCCCCCAATGTGACGAAATGTGCCTGGGAGGAGGTGGCAGAAGCGGTCAACTTCCATGATATGGTGCAACGCACCTGGGTGCAGTGCCGCAAGCAGTTCAATGACTTCTTGCGATTGGGAAGGGTGAGTACCGTGTTGGCATGGGTCACCTAACACAGCGGTTAGGTTGGACCACCCTGGCCACCACCCCCCAACTCAGAATTTTGTTATTGCAGTCAACAACTAGGCATGGGCAATAAATGCTGGCCCACCCAGCGAAGGCCACATGCCGTGAATGAATGAATGCCTAGTTGTTCCTGAGAGGGTGGTGGTGAGCTGCCTTCTGTAACCGCTGCATGCGGTTTATATGCATCCACAGTACTGTTTTGGGGGTGAGCTCCAGGATCTGGACCTAGGTATAGAGCTGGAATGCCGAAACATTTCAAAGTCAGGATGTGGACTGACTTGTAGGAGGGCTTCCAGGTGGTGGGGTAGCCATCCATCTGTTGCCCTTGTCCTTCTAGGTGGTAGTGCTCCTTGGTTTGGAAGGTCTTGCAGTGTGAGTGGCAAATGTGATGGAGGCAGCATCTGGGCAAGGGGGTCAGCCCTGGCTGCTTGGAGTGAGTGTATGGCAGTTCCAGGGTCACGGACTAGATGAGCCCTGCAATGTTTCACTCAGGTTGGGGTGGCAAGGCTGCAATGGCAATCCAGGTTTAGGGTGCACTAATCAATACTCCTCCCTCCTTTCAGGAGAGGACCACACACAATAATGCGGAACAGATGCAGACTGGCAGAGGGCAGGCCCACCTACTCATACCCACCAGATACGAGCAAGAGGCTCTCGAGCTGGAGAGGGGCCATGCGCCCAGGTCTACGGGCAGTGGTGAGGTTGGGGTGACTGAGAGGTAGGAGTGCTGTGTACTGAGGTCACAATATCCGTTATTGCAACCATTCCACCGTTGACTGTATATTGACTTCAACATCCAACATGGGTTTCCTAATGATAACGGAAGGAGGAGCACATCCTCATCTGGGTGCCAGGCATGCACATTAACAGTGTTACAACTTTAACTAATCAAATGTCCTTGTTCTTCCTTTCAGCCTCATTGGAACACGCCCGGACTCAAGAGGCAGAGGGACTGCCACTGACCCAAGAGCCCTGAAGATATACACGCATCAGCGTCACACCATCTCAGCCAGGCAGACGCCAGCACAGATACCAGCACCTTGATGGGGATAAGATCGTCGGTTAGTGTCCTGGGGCACAGTGGTGACTTCACACTTGCTTGAGGTGCAGGCAGAGACAGAGAGCGCCGGCAGTCGGAGAACTGCTGTGGACCAGAAACATGCTCAGTCGGTGGCTGATGATGTGCCACTGGAGTCGTCCCTGAGGCAGCAGATGCTGGAAGTCCAGCAGGGTCTGCAGGAGGATCTGGCGGAGATACATGAGGGAATGCATACCATGGTCTCCGTGATGGAGGAGTCCATGCGGAGCATCAGCAATGGACTGGTCCTCATGGCCGAGCGCAATGCTTCCTCCATAGAGAGAGTGGCGACTCTCATGGAAAGGCTCCTCCAGGAGAACAATCAGGGTTTCCTGGGGATGCGCTCGGGCCTGCAAGCCCTCACAGCAGCATTGAACTCAGCTGGTCAGTGTCAGTGTGAGAGATGGAGTGAGGTCCGAAGCGACCTCACGTTGGTGCACGAGCTGCCTGTCACCTCTGCAGGCTCCTCTCAGGGTACTCCGGATGAGGGCAGCAGCTTCTCCGCCTCTCTGCCAGTGACTGTGGCATCCGATGAGGCTAGGGCGACTGGGGAGATGCCAGCCGTGCCACTGGCCTCTCTCTCCCAGGTGGGGCCAGCACAGGCTCCATGGGCCAGAGGATGCCCGCCAAGATCATCAAGGTCAACAGGACAGCAGAATGAGCAGGCTGTTTCCAATGTCAGTGCCAGTGAGGGCACTTCACAGTCACTTCAGGTGCAGGTGGAGACAGAGAGTACCCATCGTGCTGGCAGTCAGAAGACTGTTGGGGACTAGGAACATGCTCAGTCGGTGGCTGATGATGTGCCTCTGGAGCAGTCCCTGAGGCAGCAGATGCTGGAAGTCCAGCAGGGTCTGCAGGAGGATCTCTATAACGGCCCTTGTGGAGGCATGGTTCCTAATGTAGCACTGCTCGGCCTCTGTTCTTAGAGGGTGGAGGGGTGTCATGAGAGCACCTAGACGTAGCACCCGCAAGTGTAAGCATAAATCACCTTAGGCACAACACATTTAAGTTGCTTCTCATTCGGTGTGCAGCTCAATACTTTTAAATGTACTTTCATTTCTGTTTTGTAGTGTGTGTGTGCAATCGTTAAATGTTTTAGTTCTCAACAAGCCTCTGGGTGCTTCATTACTTCTGCTGGTGAATGGGAACCCATGATGTTACGAGTGACTTGTTTGCCATTGAGCTTTTCTGACAAGGCACATAGTTAATGTTCCTAATCAGACAAATATTGCTCTCAGGTATCGAGTAGAGAGCCTGCAGCCCTGCATTGTATTGGAGGTTCATTTGTGGTGGGCTAGCTGAGGGATTGTTGGATCAAAGCCTCCTGGGTGTCCCCGCCTTCCTGGAGGTTTCCCGGGTCAGCGTCCATCCCCTCAGCGTTCTCCTGAGCGTGCTCGTCCTCGGACTTACTACTGGGCTCATCATCTTTGGCGGCCAGGGCATCTGCGTTTACATCTTCTTCTTCCAATGCGTCCCCCCTTTCCAGCATCAGATTGTGGAGAGCGCAGCATGCAACCACTATCAGTGACACACGATCTGGGGGTATTGCAGTGCACCCCATGATTGGTCCGGGCATTGGAAACGCATCTTGAGAAGACTGATGGTTCTCTCTACCACGGCCCTTGTGGAGACATGGCTCCTATTGTACCACTGCTCGGCCTCTGTTCTTGGATGGTGAAAGGGTGTCATGAGCCACCTTTTGAGTGGTTAGCCCTTGTCACCCATCAGCCATCCATCCAGCCGGGCTGGAGCACTGAAGAGCCTCGGCATCCAGGAGTGTCTCAGGATGTAAGCGTCATAGGAGCTGCCTGGGTACCTTGCACAGACTTGCAGAATCTGCATCCTATGGTCACACACTGTTTGCACGTTCATGGAGTGGAAACCCTTCCTGTTGATGAAGGCACTCGGCTCACCCACTGGCACCTTAATGGCCACATGTGTGCAGTCAATTGCACCCTGGACGCGGGGGAACCCAGCAATTGCTGCAAAGCTTCTGGCTCACTCCGCCTGGCTGGCCTTGTCTGAGTGGTAGTGAATGAAAGTCAATGCACACCTGAACAGAGCATCTGTCACCAGCTTGACACAACTGTGGATAGCTGATTGGGAGACTCTGCAAAGATCACCCACCGAGCCCTGGAAAGAGCTGGAGGCATAGATGATGAGGGCAGCCGTGACATTCAGCGCTACTGGCATGGGGTGGTCACCCTCAGAGTCAGAGCTGATCTCAGGGCTGATTATCTGACAGATGGATCCCTTGAGAGATGGAGCCTCCTTCAGCATTGCACCTCAGACATATTGAGGTAGCTGCATCGCCGCCCGTAAGCCCTGGCAGCAGGATAGTGGCGTTTTCTGTGGCCCCTTCTGCCTTGCACTTCCTGAAGGCCCTGCGCCCCTTGTGCCTGTGCCTGTCCTCCCAAAGGTGGCTCCCCTGGAGGCTGAATATGGACACCTGGCCTCCTCCCCCTTCTGGCCCTCTCTTCCTCCTCAGAGGAGGTACTTCCAGTGGAGAGCACAATCCCCATTCCCAGGGTAAGGGAAGGCTGTCTGAAACCTGCAAGGCTCCAAGAATAGTGTTTCCTCCAGAGTCCTGACCTGAAGCCTCTTATTCCTGTAAAAGCAGCTCTGAAGAGATTTGAAGTTCTCCTGTTCACACCAGCAAGTAGCAATAAGTTTCTAAAGTAAATAACTAACAACTCGCATTCGCGAGCCCTCACCCCTTTTATCCCGCCCGTGGATGAGATTTTTAAAAATGTGGCCTACCTGCCTGCCCGTTGCGCCCGTGCGACGCTCTGAAAACAACACAGGCTGTGAAAAATCACTGTGTATCGCTGCCTCAAGGGCCTTAAGTGACCCATTATTTAATGGCAGGTGCGCCTTGGAACTCATAGCGCACCCGCCCACTGAAATATCGCAATGGCACAGTGACATCGGGTCGCATGCCCGACGTCATCGCATGTCATTTTATGCATCAGCGTGCCGGGCCCGCCCCCACACACCGACATCAAAATTCTGCCCATCAACTCTGTTTCTCTCTCCACAGATGCTGCTAGACCTGCTGAGTTTTTCCAACATTTTCTGTTTTTATTTCAGATTTCCAGCATCTGCAGTATTTTGCTTTTATCTTAGTATTTTTTCCAGGTTGTTTGGAAATGGGAAATGTTTACGCAGAAGGAGAATTCCTTTCCTGCCCTACTCAGTTACAGCTTAGAGAGGGTTATGACCTTACCTGATGGTATAAGATTGCTTTGATATAAGAATGGAGAAAATAAGCAAAGTCTCCCCACTTGAGGTGATGATCACATTTAAGTTATCTTAAGTTTGAGGTTCTATAGTTGCTCAAAGAATGCTCCAAATTGCCAAATCACATTAGATCATTTTGCTAAATTGATTCGGAGTTTTACACAACGTGGGATACAGCAGCTTTCAACATTAAGCTTATGCTAATTAAGCAAGTAGTCATTATGAAAGTTCGTTCTCGTCACTGATGGTTCAAACGCGGATTATCTGTTTATTGTATCTTCATATCTGTGTTCACAAAGCTTGACGGCCTTTCAATGCTTGGAGATTAAACATGCATATAACAGCATCTTTTGATAGGAATTAACCCTTTCATCACAGAAGCCAATGAATCACGAGTTTAAAACAGAACTAAGTTTCAGATTGTATGGACTTAAATACATATATTTTCTGGATTATGTTTTTTCCAGGAACAGTACCACTCTCTGATCATAAGGCAGGCAGTCTGGTCCCAGTTTCTCCAATTTTAATGTCAATGGCAACAATTCATGTATTAAGTCTTAGTACACATTTGACTATGTTCCCAGCGTTAGACTGCCTTCTATGGTTGACCTCCATGCTCCACCATGAAACAGGAGCAAACTCAGTCATGAAAAATGACATACTGGACACCATAGTAACCAAGCACACCATGACAGAGTAACAGATTAATAAAACACTTCATTGCAACACAGGAATGCCCCACAGTTGTAATATTTTGAGAGTTAGAGCTTCAATCATTAAATCAGCACTTAATTTTATTATTAAACCAATAAATAAACACCATGGGCAGAATTTTACAGCAGCGGGATTTTATGTTCCCGCCAAAGTCAATGGAGTTTAGAATGACTCTCTGCATTTTACGGCCCCTTCCCTGCCACGACAGAGCCATAAAATTCCAGCCCATGACTGACTATAAAATGGGAAGAAACTCTCCAAAAATTGATTTAGAAATTTGATTTAAAAATATTTAGAGATCTTAGACTGCAGTGGGTTTAGAAAAAAATGACCATATCTGTGAATGTTGGAGTAAAAACATTGGCCAGGGTTTTCCAATCCCGTGGCCCCCAAAGTCAACGGACCTTTGGCTGGTCCTTCAAATTTTCCATCCCACCCGCGACGATTCCCACCACGGGCAGGACTGGAAAATCCTGGCATTCATCTTATTAGGGAAGATCTCCAAGAATTGTTTCTGTTAGTAAAGCCATCACAAAGGTTCAGAACAATAAATTGCTGAACAATCTATTAAAAAAAAACCTGTTTCACACTATTAATTGTTTGTGAGGACACAGCTCTATAGCCACAGTGAACATGCATTTAAAGAGCACTGTCTTTATCAATAGTAAGAGCAAAGAAGGCCTGATGACCTTATGCATAAACAACATGGTGGCATTTTGTCAATCCTGGTGCATTGTGAATTGTTTCATTATAGCAAGTGGTTGGCAAATGTGAAAAAAACAAGTAGCATGCATGAAGCCCACTTCACCCCTTCAGCCTGTTCCATTTTTCAGCTTAGCAATGATGATGCGGGAGTTATGTCAGATTGGTGTTGGACCTAGGGATAACATTGCTGGCTTTAAGAATGACAGTGGAATTTTAGCAGAAGCAAAAATTCAGATTTAGATTTTTTATAATCTAACTTAACCCACTAACTGTGTATTTACGCTGAGATCAAAGGGCCTGAAACATCTTACTTTTTTATGTATTATAAGCTGACAATTCAAGGACTCAAAATGAGGGAGTGGTCATAACAAACATGGTGTAGGCATCAAGTATGTTTTGTAATAACTGTGTTTAAATAGGTTCAAACTTATGATCAGCTTACTTAACAGCCTTTAACTGTAACAACTATCAAACTGAATTTGATGACTATTGCCTGATTTAGATTCATATAATTTTCACCCTTCAAGATTTTCCTGCAAGATGTCTCAACCTGTTTTCCTCTCATCCAGTTCGTTTTGTCAGTGTGACTATGTTAATTCATGATATTCAGTGAACTCATTATCACATCAAGTAAAAAAGCAAGTAGAAAGGAATGGTTGCGATGTGACCACTAGAAGGCATTTATGATTAACTCAGGGAACCATATGATGCTCATAATTATTCATTCTCAGTCAGAGAATGAAATTGAGCTGAAGCCACTAAGGCCAGGCATGGATCTCTGCAATGAGTAAAAACTCTACCAGATTTAAGATGTGAGGCCTGAACCAGTAGTCCCAAGGTTTGCCCTAAATTGAGACTTTGGCCTCATCTCAGTAATTTGGGCTCTCTGCTGGCACCCATTGTGTTTCCAGAAGCAGTTTGCCCATTTTTTGGGTTGCCTCCCTCAGTGCCAGTTGTCCTCTAGTAAGTCCTGGGAAGAGGGGGCTGAGGTGGGGAGGGGGGGGATGGAGGACAATGGGAGAGGGGCAACCGCAAGTTGGCCGCAATCCTCAGGGGTTACTTCTCCTGGCTCCACATCAAATCTTAAGAAGATATGTTTTCCTTACTTTTTTGATGGTGGCTGCTGCTTAGCCACAGCAACAATTGAAAAATCATGAGGAGAGCAAGCACAGATGTTGCCTGACCTGCTGAACATTTCCAGTATTTTCTCTTTATAGGCATAATATGCAGTTTAATCATCACTATCCACTAGGAGAGGAGACCTAAATATAGACATTAGGCTCCTCATTCACATATGTAAGGAGCCTAAAGCATGTTTTATGCAGTTACAGGGGGTGCTTGAAAATTGAAAATTGAACCAAATTGGTGTTGGATGTATTTTAAGCACCCTTGGAGTGCAGAAGGCAGTACTATGAAATTGATACTTCTTGTTGCTATTCTGCAAAAAAACACGGCACAGAAGTGTTCAATTTCTCACTCACTAGGTAGGTGCAGCATGCTCAATCTAATTGGCTGATAGAATATGTGCTGGACTTGGGGTATCACTGTGCTGCTTTCATCAGGGCTTTTTGAAAAGATGGCTGATCCAACCCTCTTAAATTTTCTAAACATGAGTGTGAAAATCTTCCTAAGAAAGCAAAATGAACAGCAAGATATAGAGGGAATTAATCAGAATGAACAAATGTGAGAGAAACATTAGTGAAAAGAAAGCATGAAAAGGAGAGCAAGAGAAAGGGGGAATGTGTGAAGATGGTGAGATTAAGTGCAGGAAATAAGTGAGGGAAAAGGAGGCAAGAGAGAGTGCTTCAATGCCAGAGAAGAGAGTTTATTTTTTCCTTTTCAGCCCAGGAATAGAGGTGTTCAAAGTCATGAGGGAGCTGGACAGAGTAGATAGGGAGAAATTGTTCCCACTCATAAAACAACCGAGAATGAGAGGACACAGATTTAAAGTGATTTAAAGAAGCACGTGTGATTTGAGAAAAAACTTTTCACACAGCGAGTAGTTCAAGTCTGGAATGTACTGCCTGGAAGTGTGGTGGAGGCAGGTCCAACCAAGGCATTCAAGAGGGCACTAGATGATTATTTGAATCGAAACAATGTGCAAGGGTACAGAGAAAAAAGCAGGAGAATGGCATTAAGTCATGATGCTCATTCAGAGAGCCGGTCCAGACATGATGGGCCAAATGGCCTCCTTCTGCGCTGTAACATTCTGTGATTCGTGAGGAATCAGTATTTTCAGTTCTGTTAACATGCAGATTTAATATAGTTGACAGCTTTCCTCTTTTAATCTAAAGAATATTTCTGTTGCCCAAATCTATTTGTCATCCTTCACTTCTCAGAGCAAATTATGGCTTTCCCTTTTTATCTTTTTTTGAAGATTTTTTTCTATAGGAATTAACTTTCTTTCAGAATTACAAACATCAGAATACCCTGTGATCATTTTTCCTATCAATATCATTAGCATAAGAGAAGCCATTCAATGCATGGTTGAATGTCTAGTTGGATAAGCGTTTCTAGAGATCAAAATTGCCCAAAATGGTGGTTTGTCAATATATTTAAAAAATAAATATTAGTAGTGTCTAGAAGTTCTACCACTAGATGTCACTAGCTTAAATTGTAAAGACGTTTGCCAGAAGCTATTTACAGAGCGTTGTGTAACTTTGGGCCTGATTTTAACTCACTCAAAACACAGTTAAAATCAGGCCCTGAGTTAATGTTTTCAGCTGGCGAACAACAAAACAATAGAATAATCTCCATTACAAATAAACACCATGACTGACTATAAATTGGGAAGAAACTCTCCAAAAGCTCCCACTTTTAACAGAGGCATAAACCACATGTGTATGAAAAGGTGTAATAATGCAAACCATGTATACTGTAAGCTTGTGCTTAGCTGTGACCATTAGGCAAGATAAATAACAACTTTAACACCATGGGTATACCAGCACTGTGGATGTACCTACACTACATGGACTGCAGTGGTTCAAGGAGGCAGCTCACCACCACTTTCTCAAGGGCAATTAGGGATGGGCAATAAATACTGGTCTAGCCAGTGATGCCCACATCCCATGAATGAATAAGGAAATAGTAATGAGAAATGCAAAGCCTTTTAGCTGCATTAAATGGAAGGCCTACCCATCTTCAAAAAAGTTGTGAAAGAATTTCAAAGCATCAGTGTTAAGATGGTGATAGACTTCGGAGTTCATTGCAGTTTGTAACAACAAAGATATCACCTTCAAAATATCATCTTAGGCACCATCTATAACTGCTGTAATTTCATTCGAATACAGAGTACTTGGGGAAGATGAAATCATGGTCTATATAGATTTTCATGTACTTATAAGATTTAGAAGAACATCCCAGTTTGATATTTGGTCTTTACTAAGGTATCTAGTTTTCATCAAGGTGGTGCAGAGGTCACAAAAACTGATTTTAGTGTCTTTGAGCTTGGGAAGGCAAAAATTAATTTGTCCAGAGTTCCTAGTCCCAATCACTGCCTGGTGGTTCACTGCTGGAATGTCTGCATTCATGGTGTCTAAAGATGGCAGGAGGAGACTCAGTTGGATGAGTGACTCCTGCAGAAATGTGGCCATTGGATGATTTTTTTTAATGCTCTCGCTACCACGCTAAACAGTCTGGAAACACAGACTAGGCACAGTTGTGAAGATTTTTACCATCCTAGCACCAGAGGAGGAGAGAGGATTTTGATTTAAAGTCTTGAAATAATCATTTTTTAGGTAAGTGGGCTATTAATGGCTTATTTTAATGGAGGAATAAACACCATTTATTTTAGAACAGTGCACAGGAATGTACAAACTCATTCACTCATTGTTATCACAAACAGGTATTTCTAGGTTGAATTTTTGAGCATATTTTTGGGAGTGGGGAGAAATAGGTAATTATCACATCATTGTTTCAAAAAAAAGACAGTAATTATCAATAATCTTTTAGTGAAATATCTTTGTTTACACAATGTTTTCAACATTTCTGTTTGGAATATGGTGTCAATGCGGCATCATCATCAACAGCACGTGATTTGAAGATCGAAGGCCAACAACCACGATGAGAGTCTTCACTGAGTCAATTATGTTCAAGATCTTAAAGATTCACTGTCAACCACCAAGAGGAAATTGTATGGCGTAGATTGTCAAAAGCACTCCTGTAGTGTTAGTAAATGAGATACTATCCCTTTTCAGGAATGCTCAAGTAATGGTAGAGAACTTAAAAAAGAAAACTGAAAACATGCAGATAAAAAAAACCAACAATCCCTCTTGTAAAACAATGATCTCACTTTAACTCTTTCAGTGCTGCATCACCCAAAGATAACATTTTCTTTTGAAAGGAGCATTTTTTCTTTGTCAGGAATTAACATTTGAAGTCGCCCCTTACCTTTCCTTAAATCTAACTTAATGATTTGGGCCTTTTTGAATTGCAGTAAAATGCTGGTTCCCTGATTAGATCTATATTCACCTATTCCAAAATTAAATAACATTTCAATATAGATTCAGGCAGAGAATGTTCATCCTTTCTCCCTTTAAATTGGTTACACTCAAACAGGCAGGGCCCAATGGGCAGGATCCAACTGACAGCATACAAGTAACATGCACAATGTGCAAGCTGCACAATATTTTAAATAACCTTCAAGGATATGATCCTCATATGAGACTTTGAATGAAAATCATGTCTTTGAAAGCTAAGCATTAGATGCCTCTCCACAAAACTGGTTGTTGATTAACACAGTGATTTCTAGTTTGCAACACAGGAATTTATAATCTTAATTGCCCTTTAAACATTTTATTTGTTACTAGTTTTCTCCCCTGTAAATTTACTAAAAGAACAATTCATTTGGGCATGTTTATAATTTAATGATTTCTATTGTGATGCGTTAAATAGAACTCATTGAATACATTGGCACTGGTTGCATTGAAAGAGTTAAAATAACGGAACATGATATAGGATGCAGCAGAGTACATCTCACTGAGCTCACTTGGTTTTCTGCAGGTAGCCGTGGCATGGAGGCTGCTCGACTTTGGCCTTCCATCGGGAGGTAATGGTCGCTGTCCGAGTAGCCGTCCCTCCCCATTTCTTGCATCTCCACAGCCTGCAATACAAAGCCAAATTTGGGGGGGTATTAAAGGGGAGGAAACGTCAGCCTCAGCTGGAACTGAGTGAGCTAGAAGGCTCCTCATACTATTTGCTTTTCCTGAGTGTAAATCTGTAAGGTGTATACCCTGCTACATGCTTGATGTGTTGACATAAAACAAACATCAAAAGAAAGAAAGGGGTATGATTATAATTTAGAAGGTGCACACACTAGAGAATTAACCCATACACTAGATGATTTGCCTTTTCATTCTTGGAATGTTGGTGCCACGAGCAATGCAGTATTTATTGCCCATTCAGAGCTGTCCTGAGAAGTTGGTGGTTGGCCGTTTTCTTGAACTGCTGCAGTCTGTATGATGATGGTATTCTCATCAATGCTATTAGGTAGCGAGTTACAAGATTAACCATTCAGGTTCATAACTAAGATCTAGGTATTTACATTTATTTTAATTATTTATTTTAAATCTTATGGTAAACTTTCTTCTCATTAGCTTCGGAGACATTTCCCTAGTTTCTGTCCTCAGGAACATCATCAAACACTTCCAGGTCAGGCAAAGCATAGCTTAGATACAGAATAATGTACCCTCTGCTGTACTACAAAGTGCTATTTAACCTCTATAGATGCCAGTGGGATGTTTCCATTCTCCGCGCCATTATCCTTCACAAAAGTGCTATTTTAGTGCCAATTTTACTATTTAGGAATTATGAGTAGGACTGGGGCCCAGTTAGCTCAGTTGGCTTGACGGCTAGTGTATGGATCAGATTAATGCCAACAGCACGGAATTCAATCCCTGTTCTGGCTGAGGTAGACCCAGGGCCTGCCTCCTCACCCTATCCATAGTAAAAAATTCCAGCACTTCAGTGTGGTTCAACGAATAATTGCTAAGGACCTGCCTTCGGGCAGTGAACTCAAGAAGAAGAATGAGCAGGACTATGGCAATTGTGAACAGAGTTGAAATTGACCTAATACGAGAGCAAGTGCTGCAGAAACTGGAAGTCTGGAATTAAATTTGAAAATGTTGGAAATAATGAGGCCTAGCAGCACTTGTGGAGAGAGAAACAGCATTACATTTCGTCAGGATCAATGACAAAGGGTCATTGACTTAAAGTGTTAACTCTGTTTCTCTCTCCACAGAAGCTGCCAGACCTGCTGCACATTTCTAGCACTTTCTGTTCTTATTTAAGATTATTGTAAACTCACATCATGTGAAATTTTTTCAGCTGTCAGAGAAAGGAAACTTTCATTCAATTGAGTGCGGGCTGGATTGAAACATGGTAACAGAGGTAACAAGATAGTGCTCCATCCCATGCTTCTTTGTGGTTAAATGTCTAGCTTCTCGGTGGAAACATAAAGTTCTGCAGTATTGTTAAAGCTGTCAGTTAGTTGACATTATGAGAGAATTCATAAACAGGTATACACAGATGAGTACTGATGGTTCTGTGCTGGTGAGCAGACGCCAGCTCCTAATCAGCATTAAGACAGAGATCACTCTCCCTTGTGGCAACATAGATACTCACTCATAGCGTTGCTGGTAGTAAGAGTACTACCCACAGCTTCTAAGTGCAGTCATATTAACACTGAAATATGACAAGCTTATTATAATATATTTATAGAATGCCTCAACTCATTGTTGGAATGTCTGAAAGTGCCTCATATAATGAATTGCTTTTGGAGTGTTATTATGTAAGCTATCACAACATGGGCTACATAGAAAATAATGGTTACCTAGAAATAATTACAAGTTAGTAACCTAACTGGTGGGGTGGGCGGTACAGATATCACTGAAAATTACAAGAACAAACCTTGAGTGGTGAGATCAAATGCCTTGAGACCACTCTAGGATAACACTTATTCTTGTAACATATACCCATTTAGTTATTTTGGGATGAATTTGATTGTGTTCTGGGTCTATCCTTGCATTGAGCAGCTTCACTGACGTTTATTGAGAAATAATTTGTAGCTATCAGGGAACTCCTTGGCCAATATATGTTAGATTGCTGTGTCATATGATTAGTTTATTCTGTAGGATATAGTAAGACATTACAGGTGAGAAGGTGTACACGTTTACATATAGCAAGTTCCATTATAAATTCAGAATTTATAATGGAAAAGTTGATAGGAAGTATGGACAATCATAATTATACAGTCAACCTTCCCTGAAGTTTTAAGTGAAAGTTTTAAGAAAGTGCAGACAAAGTGTAGTTCTCAGCTGAAGTTGGAGTGAAGCCAAGGGATAACTGAACTAGGGGTACAGATTTAATGCAGTCTCCATATTGAAAGTCATATGTTTTGTCCATATTTTGATATTTCCATTATAATTCCTGTGTGCATACTTATAATAGTAAATGCCTTGGTAAACATGTCAGGTTAGAATTACATTCTAGCACCAGAGGAGGGATCACAACACTTCTACTGGGGGAATAGATGGGGTGGAGGATGTAATATTGTCCAAAATGTTTACAGAGGCAGTTTTCACTATAATGTGGACATAGGAATTTATGATGAAAAAATTTGACAAGTGCAGATTTTTAATATATTATAGATACATAATTTTTATATAGCATTCACTCTCTATACGAATCACATTTGCTTCTTGCAATATTTTGCTGTCACACAATCTCCACCATGCTTTGTTTGTTATATCCTGTATAAAACAGAGTATCCTCTGGCTCATCCTGAGCAACACTATGGGTGATCTGCGAGTGGTATATTAACACAGAACATAGTGCATTTTATGACATGCTGCTGAAAAGATCTGAAAGGCTAGACTGCGGCATAGCACATTAATCCATATGGAATGAGGTAATGCTGTGTTCTTTTAGGCCATACAGCCTTATTTTCCTTCCCCATACCTCATCTATCCTCGCTTCTGTGCTCAGCACACCCAGCTGATGATGGTAAATGAAAATAAACTTACGAATTGCCAACTATATAATTTCTGCCTCAACTGACACCAGCACATAACAGTCATTCTGTTGCTGCTTGTATGAAGCAGCATTCACACTTGTCTATATAACAATAATCACTGCATTTCAAAGTAATTCACTTTAAGTTAATGCATTTTAAATTGATGCATTCCAAATGGTGTGGTGAGATACGAAATAAATGCACTTCTTTAATATAAAGAACAAATATTTTGCAGAGTTTTAGGTGTAACTCATGTTGGTGAAAAGTCTATCATAGAACTAGAAGACTTGATTGGATAACTGCCAGTATTCTAACACTTAATGCTGATTGATGATATTTTGGCTCTCAAATTGTCTATGAGGGTTATACAAAGCACACACAAAGTACTACAGCCACATAATGAGTCCAGCTACCGAATTGCACTGGGAGGGATTCAGCAGCAGGTCAAATATTGGGCCACTCAGCTGGGAACTAATTTTAGTTGCTGGACCTAAAAGAAAGACGAAAAATAATAAAGAAACAAATAAAGTGTTGAGAAAGATATAGGTACTTGTTGGGCATTCAAAAGTCTTTCAGCAGAGCACAAGTACATTGGTATTCATGATTGTCCATGTTTTCCAAGTCAGTCATGCTGTCAGGTCATCGTGGGAAGGTGTGGAAAGACAGGTGCCTCCCAACGGGAAGGATGAGAAGCTCAGAGGGTAAAGTTCAACTTGCAGCTCAGACACAGCTCCACACAACCACAGAGCAGCTTTGGCAGAGGCTTGGCTGAGTTTTCTGGAGCAGCCTAATTCTCAAAATAAAATGAAAACACTAACAACTATTTTTAAGGAGTCAGGAATACTAGCAACAGTTCAAATATTTACAATAAAATGTCTCAAATTACTTTTAGATGTTTACTTTAAAGCCTATGGTATTGAAAATGCTGAGTCATTCTGAAACAAGAAGCTTCAGGCTATCCAACCTAACATAAGGTCACAAATAGTCTGTAGGGAAGAGGTGTAAAAGGCAGCAGTTTTCTGATTCTGCCAGTAAAAGGCATTTAAATTATTGTTAATGAACCAGTCTAGAACTGGCAGAATTCAGTATAGGTGTGACGAGCAAATTTTTGCCAGGATTGAAACACATAAGCACAAGATTGTAAAGTAAGCAATTTAATTGTTATGGTACCAAGCAATAAAACTCTGAGATATGTATTGCCAATTTATACCTGAGAGTTTGGCCGTGTGTCTTCTATTTCCTCTGAGCGACCTCTTTCAGGACTCCAAGCCCCTGTCTTCTGAAACATTTTTTGAGCTCGGTCTGTGACCCAAGATTGACTCTCCTTCATAATCCCATCTTGAGCACTTTGGGAAAAGAAATTGTGCATTTAATAAGGACATTAATAAAGAAGCTAGAATTCAATATTAGACAGAGCATCTGAGACATCATCTGCACAATGACATATTAAAGGAGGGCATAGCTCAGACCTTCAAGTAACAGTAGTTTGCCCTTCCAGTAATATGGAAACCTAGGTGGAGATGAGATTCTCGTGTAATTGGAAAAAGTGTGACACTTGTGACTGAGGCTTAGCAGGGTAACTACCATGACAAATAAGAGCAGGAAAAGAGGAGTGGAAAATCATATTCCAAGGGAATTACTAATTATTTTGCATCTGGTGCCTACATCCTTCTAAAACTGATAAGTCCCCAGGTCCTGATGGACTTCATCCTAGGGTCTAAAAAGAAGCGTGGCTGCTGAGATAGCGGATGCATTGATTTTAATTTTTCAAAATTCCCTAGATTCTGGAAAGGTCCCAGCAGATTGGAAAATAGCAAATGTGATTCCTCTATTCAAAAAGGAGGGAGACAGAAAGCAGGAAACTACAGACCAGTTTGCTTAACATCTGTCATAAGGAAATCACTGGAATCTATTATTAAGGAGGTTATAGTGGGGCACTTAGAAATTCTCAATGCAGTTAGGCAGAGTCAACATGGTTTTGTGAAAGGGAAATCATATTTGACTAATTTATTGCAGTTCTTTGAGGAAGTAACAAGCAACGTGGATAAAGCAGAACTTGTCAATATGATATACTTAGATTTCCAGAAGGCATTTGACAAGATGCCACATCAAAGGTTACTACACAATATAAGAGCTCATGATGTAGGGGATAACATATTAGCATGGATAGAAGATTGGTTGGCAACAGGAAACAGAGAGTAGGCATAAATGGGTCATTTTTGGGTTGACAAGATGTGATGAGTGGAGTGCCACAGGGATCAGTGCTGGGGCCTCAGCTATTTACAATTTATATCAATGACTTGGATGAAGGGACTGTATGTATGGTTGCTAAATTTGCTGATGACATAAAGTTAGGTAGGAAAGTAAGTTGTGAAGAGGACATAAGGAGTCTGCAAAGGGACATAGGTTAAGTGAATAGGAAAAAAATTAGCAGATGGAGTATAAGGTGGGAAAATGTGAACTTGTCCACTTTGACAGGAAGAATCGAAAAGCAGTATATTATTGAAATGGGGAGAGATTGCAAAACTCTGAGGTACAGAGGGATCTGGGTGCCCTGGTACATGAATCAGGAAAAGTTAGTATGCAGGTACAGCAACTGATTAGGAAGGCAAATAGATTGGTACCATTTATTGCAAGGGGAATGGAATACAAATGTAGGGAAGTTTTGCTACAGTTGTACGGGGCATTGGTGAGACCACATCTAGAGTACTGTTTACAGTTTTGATCTCCTTATTTAAGAAAGGATATAAATGCGCTAGGAGCAGTTCAGAGAAGGTTCTCTCGATTGATACCTGGATTTGGGACGGGGGGGTTATCTTACAAGGAAAGGTTGAGGAGGCTGGGCCTGTATCCATTGGAGTTTAGAAGAATGAGAAGTGAGCTGATTGAACATGTAAGATCCTGAGGGGACTTGACAGGGAGGATGCTGAAAGGATGTTTCCCCTTGTGGGAGAGACTAGAACGAGGGGCCACAGTTTAAAAATAAGGGGCCTCCCATTTAAGATGGAGATGAGAAGAAATTTTTTCTCTCAGAGGGGTCTTTGGGACTTTCTTCCCCAGAGAGCAGTAGAGGCAGGGTCAATACATATTTTTAAGGCAGAGGTAGATAGATTCTTGACTAACAAGGGAGTCAAAGGTTATCGGGGGTAGGCAGAATGTGGAGTTGAGGCCACAGTCAGATCAGCCATGATCTTATTCAATCGCGGAGCAGGCTCGAGGTGCCAAATGACCTAACTTCTGCTCCTACTTCGTATGTTTGTAAATGTGAAGCATCCCCTCATACAATGACTGTGCATCTGGGCAATGATTTATTTACCGTGGATCCATCTAGGTGAGGGATGTCAGTATCAAACAGAGCAACATGTTCTTGCTTATTTTGCAATGGATATGTGTATAAACACTCAGATTAACTCTGGACCTAAAAAGGATAGAACAGGGTACTTTCCAAAAGGTGATAAGCTAGAAATAGTGGAGGTCCAAAAAGACTTGGGGGTTGGGTAGACAGTTCATTAAAATGTCATGAACAAGTACAGGAGATAACCGAAAAAGCTAGTGGAATGTTGGTTTATACTATAATTGAATGGGACTGATAGGCTGAATGGCTTTTTCTTGTTTAGTGCTTTCTCAGCTTCCAAGGGAGAATATTGGTGTTCTTTTGCCTACCTACCCATATACCCCTCCCCTCCCCTTTTGGTCAGTCTGCAGGTTTCTATCTATTCTACTTTGGAACCACTTGTTGCAAAGATGAGGAGAGTGGCTTGGTGCAGTGTAGAAAGGCATCAAACCTCACTTTCATTGCCTTCTTATGCAGGCATTGTTCAAAACAGGAAAACAGCCCCAAAGTAGATCACAGGTACAAATCGCAACACTTCATTTTGGTGCTCTTATCTTAAAATATTGTGGGTTTTTACAGAATCTTTTGTTATTGCCCCCCTTCTGCCCCCATGACCTCCCCACACTTCATTGTACAACTCATGCTGGGATATGATCCCATGGGCAGTGGCAGTTCTTTGCCATGTTGCCCAAGTGGCCAATCTTTATGCATGGGCTTGGAAAGCACCAAAAGACTTGTTGACTGCTGGAAGTTACAGTTGGCTTCAACCATGTCTTCACCTGATATTCACACTTAAACATTCACCTCCAACACTGGTGCACCATGGTAGCAGCGTGCACATCTACAAGATGCACTTCATGAACTCATCAAGGCATCAACAGCACTTCCAAACCTGTGATCTCTACTGCCTAGATCTAGAAAGACAAGGGTAGCAGGCGCTTGGGAACACCACCACCTGCAAGTTCCCCTTCAAGCCACACATCCTGACTTGGAAAGAAAATGGCTCAACACCACCTTCTCAAAGGCAATTAGGGATGGGCAATAAATGTTGGCCTTGCCAGTGAGGTCCCCTTCCCATGAATGAATAAAAAAACTGCAGTTTCCAGCAGGGGTTTGCTGAATAGCAACCCCAAGCAGAAAATTTGCCTGACATAAGCCACGCCTACCAGGTGAAATAAGACCAACTTTAGCAATCTGCAAACCAAAATGTAGAGAGGGCAATAGCCGTTGTCATTTTGACTGAGATTCAGAAATCAATCTGATCCTTCCTATCTTATTAGAATCTCAGTGGGAAGTTTTTACTTCAGGGTAAACTGTTGAGTAAAAATGATTTTTAAGAAGTTGTTTGCAGCATAACATCAGTAGGTATGCATGTTCTAAAACACTGTGCAACAGCTGGAATGTCTGCTGTAATGCCACAACCACAGTGCAAGCATATCACTGGGTATGTGCAGAAATGAATATAAAGTCACTGTTAAGCAATTATTTTATCAATATCTTAATGTTCATTACTGTAAGCAGCTTTTAAGTAACAGCAGTTTTTTGATCAATCCTGTAAGAAAAAATATAGCTTTAACATCTCACACAGAAAAATACTGTTAATTACAATCTTGTTCATTCAGAGCCATTCATTGGATTCTTTTATTATAAGCCAACCAATTGTTGGATTGAATATGCAAAAAAACTTGGGGAAAAGAGTAGTGAGAATATGGAACTCGCTACCACATGGAGTGGTTGAGGCAAATAGCATAGGTACATTTAAGGGGAAACTAGACATACATATGAGGGCGAAAGGAATAGAAGCATATGCTTATGGAAAGAGGCCTGTGTAGAGCAGAAAAACCAGCATAGATCAAATAACTGATCAATAGGGCTGAATAACCTGTTTCTGTTTCTATGCTGTAACTGTTTCTATGCTGTAAATTTTGTGCAACAGTTTAGAAGTATCTACTCTAGTTAATTCAATTAGAGCATTTAGAAATATTTTTTGGATGGGGTCCAGCATCAACAGATAAAATTGGATTCTCAAATTCAGCTAGAAAATAGTAATCGCAGTAACAACTAGGAAACGTGGGTATAAATCCCAATTCTCACTAGATTTACAATAAATGATAGGAGAATTAGAGAGCAGTTGCAGAGAAATTTGTTTCATCTAGTGGGTGGTGGAAGTCTGGAACCTTACTGCCTCAGAGGGTGGTAGAGGCAGAGATCCTCATCACATTTTTTAAAAACTAGGATATGCACTTGAAGTGTCGTAGCCCACAAGGCTATGGACCAAGAGCTGGAAAGTGGGGTTATTCTGGATCACTCTTTCTTGGCTGGCATAGACATGATGGGCTGAATGGCCTTCTTCTGTGCCATAAATTTCAATGATTCTAAGATTCTAACTAGGCACTCAAGTATAAATTACAATACTAACTAGAAACTGAGTTAAAATCCCAATTAGGAGATTCGCATATACATTCAATTCCTACAAGGAAACACGAATACAAATCCCAATCACAACTGTCAGACCTAGGTACAATTCATAGTCTTGACTAATTCTCAAATACATAGGCTTCTCCTATGGAGCCCCATCTCATTAGTCTCAGGAGAGAAACTCATTGGGTAGGGTCAGAGCGAAGGGTATGGTGAAGATCCTTTTGTACACTGGTCAGTGTTTTCCAGTGTTTCAGATAGTGATATCAATCATGTCAATGGAGATTGATTGGTGTCAGAACATCCATTCTCCTGATTCCTGAGAACAGTTTAGATCCAGTGTGGTAAGATGGAGAAAAATAAAATATAAAGGAGTAACTTACAGATTAAAAACTGAAAAAAACAGGTCTGTACATTATACTAATTCACATTAAACCAGTGTTTTCTTTTTGCATAATTGTTCTAAGGGTTTTTGTCAAGGGTTTGCATTTCATCCACTGTCCCATTGACAGCTTTATTCCACATCATGTGATCGCTGTAATATGTTACATCTATGGACTTAGCTGTTTTAAATGATAATTCATCAACATTGGAACTTACAGGCCATTTCCAGAGATGTGCTGAGGGTCTGGTAAGGCATTCTGCCCTGGATCCATCTCCTGCGTGGGCGAAGGTGGCTCCATACGCTGAAACAGTAATGGCGTTCGATTCTGTGTGAGATATAACATGGCCTAGGGCTGGCATCAGACAGACTTATGGGAATGAAGATACAAGATTCAGAATGTTATGATGCCAAGCGAAGATTCATTTACCTCCCAGGTCACTCCTGATTCTGGAAAAAGGGGGGTCATTTAACACTAAGTTCTGCGAGAAATAATCTGTATTCCTGATACCACAAATAGCAGGAAATGACCTTTGATATTGCAGCTAGAATTATTATACCACAGTAAGCAATCAGGAAACAGATTATGTTCAGTCACAATATTTTCAAAATGCATTAGAAAATTAGAGTTTTTATTTAAAATTTTATCCAAAGCTCGTAGCAGGTTTCAACTGAAGTTGTAGGGGTATTATAGGTGGTCTCAGATGTCCTGGGCTAGGGAAGGAAAAAAAATCAGACAGGATTCTCACTAATCAATGTCCAGCAGATCCTTCTGCAAAGCGTGTCTATGTGAATCTTGGTGGTGGCTGGTTCAGCTTCAACAGTGATATGGTTGAATAGCCCCATGGCACTTACTTGTTAAATTCACACATGAAAAAGGGCCAAGTGAGCAAGGTTATCAGAGGATGCTCATGGAATCATGCCCTAAATGTGACTGGCTGCTTCAGGATATTCAGAGAAAAAACTATCTCATCACGATGGACAATTTATAAATTTGCTCAAAACATATTTCCAGGTAAGGGAAATGAAACTGTCACCAGGTGAGATCACATAAGCTTCAACATACTTTAGAAAAATGTTCTACGGTGAGGCATCCGACAGGAACACAAGAGTGATTTGGCCCGGTTTTGCTTCTGGTCTTGTCATACAGCTGTAGGGAGAAGCTGAAGAGGCCAGAATCTTTTTTCAGATTGGGCAGGATTGGCAGGGGGGGGGGGCGGGGGGGAGTGGGAGGAGGAGGAGGCATTTGATAAGGTGCCACATCAAAGGTTATTGCGGAAAATAAAAGCTCATGGTATAGGAGGTAACACATTGGCATGGATAGAAAATTTGTTAGCTAACAGGAAACAGGGTAGGCATAAGTGGGTTGATTTCTGGTTGGTACAATGTAATGAGCAGTGTGCCACAGGGATCAGTGCTGGGGCCTCAACTTTTTAAAATTTATATAAATGACTTGGATGAAGGGACCGAAAGCATGGTTGCAAAATTCCTACCAAAGATAGGTAGGAAAGTAAATTGTGAAGAGGACATAAGGAGGCTACAATGGGACATAGATAGGTTAAGTGAATGGGCAAAGGTCCGGCAAATGGAATATAGAAACATAGAAAATAGGAGCTGGAGTAGGTCATTCGGCACTTCGAGCCTGCTCCACCACTCAATATGATCATGGCTGATCCTCTACCTCAACGCCGTACTCCCACTCTCTCCCCATAACCCCTTGACACCTTTAGAGTCTAGAAATCTATCTATTTCTTTCTTAAATATAGTCAGTGGCTTGGCCTCCACAGCCTTCTGTGGTAGAGAATTCCACAGGTTCACTACCTACTAAGTGAAGGAGTTTCTCCTCATCTCAGTCCTAAATGGCCTACCCCGTATTCTGAGATTGTGACCCCTTGTTCTTGACCCCCCAGCCAAAGGAAATATCCCTGCATCCAGTCTGTCCACCCCTGTCAGAATTTTATACGTTTCAATGAGATCCCCTGTGAACTCCAGTGAATACAGGCCCAGACCTATCTCTCCTCATACGACAATCCTGCCATCCCAGGAATCAGACTGTGGGAAAATGTGAAATGGTCCATTTTGGCAGGAAGGATAAAAAAAACTCACTATCTGAAGGTGAGAGATTGCAGAGCTCTGAGATTCAGAGGGATTTGGGTGTTCTAGTGCAGTTATAAGGCTATATGCAGGTACAACATGTAATTAAGAAAGCTAATAGACTGTTATCATTTATTGTGAGGGGAATTGATTACAAAGGTAAGGTTATGCTTCAATTGTACAGGGCACTGGTGAGCCCACATCTGGAGTGCTGTGTACAGTATTGGCCTCCTTATTTAAGGAAAGACGTAAATGCATTAGAAGCTGTTTAGAGAAGGTTTACTAGACTAATACCATGAATGAGCGGGTTGTTTTATGAGGAAAGGTTGGAGAGGTTAGGCTTGTTTAGGAGTTTAGAAGAGTAAGAGGTGACTTGATTGAAGCCTTTAAGATCCTGAGGCATCTTGTCAGGGTGGGTGTGGAGAGGATGTTTCTTCTTGTGGGAGAATCTAGAACTAGGGGCGGAATGTTACGTCCTGCCGGCGGGCGCGTGCCCGACCCGATTGGGAGTAAAATAGTGCACAATGACGTCGGGCAAAAGTCCCGATGTCATCGTGCACTTGTGCGATTTTTCGTTCAGCGGGCGCACGCCAGAGTCGGCAGCACGCCCGCTGACAATTACAAGGCCTATTAAGGCCATTAACCAATTAATTTAATCCTATTTTTTGCTGCCATCCAACCTTACGGTTGGCGGGTGGGCGAATAGGCCAGGTGGCCTTTGCATTTTTGAGGAAACCTTATCCACGGGCGGGATGAGGTTTCCAATAGTAATTTTTAAAAAATAAAGATTTTGAAACATAATTTTTAATATATCCCTGTTCATGTGACTGAGTCACATGTGGGGACATGTTTCCTTTATTTTTAAAATCTTTATTTTTAATTTAAAATTCTTCAGCTCCCTGAGGCAGCTCTGTGACTTCAAGGAGCTTTCAGTGCACACTCCCCTGCACATGCGCAGACATTAGCACTCATGCTCCTCCCGCCCCCATCTTGCAGCAGCGCTGAGCTTCTCAGCATGCGTTTCACACTGGATGGCCATTAATTGGTCAGCCAGCATGAAACCATGGTTGGAGCCTGATCGCTGGTAATGGTCTGTTTCGCGGCCATTCCCAGGACCGCCCGCCGTGCCCGTCCAATGAAAGGAAAATCCTGCCCCGGGGTCAGTGTTTAAAAATAAGGGGTCTCTTATTTAAGACAGAGATAAGGAGAATTTATTTCTCCCAGATGGTTGAAAGTCTTTGGAACTCTCTTCCTTAAAAGGCAGTGAAAGCCAAGTCTTTGAATATTTTTAAGGCAGAGCTAGATAGATTCTTGATTAACAAGGAGGTGAAAGGTTATCGGGGGTAGGCAAGAATGTGGGGTTGAGGTTACATTATGATCAGCCATGATCTTACTGAATGGCGGAGCAGGCTCAAAAGGCCGAATGGCCCACTCCTGCTCCTAATTCGTATGTATGTTCGTGAAAGCTGAACTCCAGAGGTGTGGTGACAGTGACTGCCCTTGACATCAAGGCAGCATTTGATCAAATGTGGCATCAAGGCACCTTAGCAAAACTGGAGTCAATGGGGATCAGTGGGAAAGCTTCTCCAGCTGGAATCATACCTAGCACAAAGAAAGATAATTGTGGCTGTTAGAAGTCAATCATCTCAGTTCCATTACTGCAGTAGTTCCTCAGGATAGTGTCCTAGGCCCAACCATCTTCAGCTGCTTCATCAATGACCTTCCTTTCATCATAAGGTTAGAAGTGGGGATGTTCGCTGATGATTGCGCAATGTGTTCAGCACCATTTGTGACTCCTCAGATACTGAAGCAGTCCATGTCCAAATGCAATAAGACCTGGACAATAACCAGACTTGGGATGAAAAGTGGCAAGTAACATTTGTGCCACACAAGTACCAGGCAATGACCATCTCTAACAAGAGAGAATCTAACCATTGCCCCTTGACATTCAATGGCATAACCATTGCTGAATCCCCAACTATCAACATCCTGGGGGTGACCATTAACCAGTAACTGAATTGGACCAGCCATATAAATACTGTGGCTACAACAGCAGGTCAGGGGCTAGGAATCCTGCGGCGAGTAACTCACCTCCTGACTCCCCAAAGCCTGACCACCATCTACATGGCACAAGTCAGGAATGTGATGGAATACTCTCCACTTAGCTGGATGAATGCAGCTTCAGCAACATTCAGAAGGTCAATACCATCCAGGACAAAGCAGCCCGCTTGATTGGTACCCCATCCATAAACATTCACTCCCTCCACCACCAACACACAGTAGCAGCAGTGTGTACCATCTACAAGATGCACTGCATAAACTCACAAAGGCTCCTTAGACAGCACCTTCCAAATACACGACCACCACCATTTAGAAGGACAAGGGCAGCAGCTGCATGGGAACACCACCACCTGGAAGTTCCCTTCCAAGCCACACACCATCCTGACTTGGAAATATATCGCCGTTCCTTCACTGTCGCTTAGGTCTAAATCCTGGAACTTCCGCCCTAACAGCACTATGGGTGTACCTACACCACAGGGACTCCAGCGGTTCAAGAAGGCAGCTCACAACTACCTTCTCAAGGGCCATCAGGGATGGGCAATAATTGCTGGCCTAGCCAGTGATGTCCACGAATGAATAAAAAAAATGTTTTCCTGCACATTTCTAATAAGTGACTTTTAGAAGCTTGGTAGCAGACTTAAAACAAAACTGCCAGTCATGGATAGCAGACAGAAAAATCTCCAAAGAGAATTTCCATATTTCCTTAAATATATCAGCCACCATAACAAAAAAATTAACATCCCAAGGAAAAGAACTACCATTTCATTTGATCGAAAATAAAGTAGCTGAGCAAAGGACTATCCCTCTAACTAGATTACCACAACTTACATTTATATAGCTTTAACATAATAAAATATCCCAAGGTGCTGCACAAGAGCATTATAAAACAAAATATAATAGAATATGACACCTAGCCATGTAAGGAGATAGGTGACAAGGTGGGTTTTAAGGAGTGTCTTAAAGGAGGAAAATGAGATGGATAGTTGGAGAGGTGCAGGGAGGGAATTCCAAAGCACTGGATCTAGGCAACTGAAGGCACAGGCACCAGTGGTGGAGTGATTAAGCTTGGGATGCTGAAGAGGCCAGAATTAGAAGAGCACTGTTATCTTGGTTAGAGTTGCCAATCTTCCAGGATTGGCTTGGAGTCTCCAGGAATTGAACATCAATCTCCAGGACACTGCTGAGTGCAATCCTGGAGAAAAATCATGGGGACATTAAAAAGATAGTTTTTTTGTAATTTTCTTTGAATATTTCTCTTTACCAGATATAGAAATATTGAAAATGGGGGATAAAAAGACTGTTTGGCTGACAGCAAGCATCATCTAATTGGGTAATGAGTCTTTTTGCTTTCCAATTGACGTTAGAAGGCAGTACAACACAAGGATGGATATTTTGGTCAAATAATGACTGGAGTGTGGGGGCAAGTCATATGATGAAACCTCCAGGAATGCATTTAATCACAGTAGGCAACCCTGAGCTCAGAGGGTTGTGGAGCTGGAGGAGATTGCAGAGATAGAGAGGGGCAAGGTTATAGAGTGATATAGAAACAAGGGTGAGAAATTTAAAATTTAAAACCAAAATGTTGCTTGACCAGGAGCCAATGCAGGTCAGCAAGCAAAGGGTAGATAGGTAAACGGGTCCTGTTGTGAATTAAGACAGGATGTTGGATGACCTCAAGTTTAGGATGAGTAGAATGTGGGAAGCTAGCCAGGAGTGCATCGGAATAGTCAAGTCTAGAGGTAACAAATGCATGAATGAGGATTTCAGCAGCAGATGAGCTGAAATGTGACGAAGTTGGGTGATGTTATGGAGTTGGAAATAGGCAGTCTTAGTGATGGCACGAATATATGTTGGAAATTATCTCAGGGTCAAATATTGCAAACAATCTGGTTTAACCTTCGGCTATTGCCAGGGAGAGGAATGGAGTTGGTAGCTATTGAATGGAGTTTGGAGTGGGCACTGAAAACAATGGCTTCAGTCTTCCCAATATTTATTGGAGGAAATTTCTGCTCATCCAGTATTGGATGTCGGTTAAGCAGTCTGATAATTTAGCAACAATAAAAGCGTCTGGAGAGGTGATAGTGAGGTAGAGCTCGGTGTCATCAACATATGTGTGAAAACTAAGGCTGTATTTTCGGACAGTATCACCAAGCAACAGCATGTCAATGAGAAATAGGAGAGAGTAAAGGATAGATCCTTGGGGGACATCAGAGGTAATGGTGTGGGAGCATGAAGAGGGGCTATTGCAAGTAATATTCTGGTTATGAAAAGATGGCTAAGAATGAAACCAGGTGAGAGCAATTCCACCCAGCTAGACAAAAGTAGAGAGGTGTTGAAGGAGGATTGTGTTGTCAACTATGTCAAAGGCTTCAGAAAGTCGAGAAGGAAGAGGAGGGATCGTTATCTACAGTCACATAGGAAGTTGTTTGTGGCTTTGATAAGAGCTTTGATAAAATAATTTTTATTCTGTGGGAGTGATGGAAACCTGATTGAAAAGATTCAAACATGGAATTCTGGAAAAGATGCGTACTGCTTTGGGAAGCAACAGCACATTCAAGTATGTTCAGGGTTTTAAAAAATGTTTCACAAAGACCAACAGAAGTTCCAATCTGTTGCCATGGTTTTGTTCCCATGGTAGTTATGCAACAGTGTTCCAATTTTTATTTGGACGAAGCGGTATAACTACTGGGTCACAATCTTCCACTTCATGGGAGGGAAGAGCCGCTCCCCTCTTCCCAACAGCAGGATCTCACACTCTTCCTATGAAGTGTCTTCAAAGTAGTATTGGCAGTGGTCCATTAGCAGGTCACCCAGCCACTGGCTCAGGATTTAACACTGGCTCAGGATTTACGATGGTCAAGCAAAGGAAAAATGGGACAAAATCTGACACCTGCAAACCCTTCATGTGGTCTTGGATTTTACTATTCATCTTAGATTTAGAGGCTTCACACTTTCTTAACTAAAACTAGACTTTCACAAGAGGTTTTTTTTAATGCATCTTTGCACAATTTCACATCCTGCTTTAAGATTCAATGTTGAATGACCCTCCTGAGTAAATGAATGTTATCTGAACCAAAAGCATTTATTAAAAAAAAACAAAAGAATCATGCAGATAATTAGCATCCTTTCGGTGATTTGTAGGGAAGATGCAGAAATGAAATCCGGGGTAAACTTTTCTCCAGCATTTTGGAACACGTTTAGAGACAGGATCCCATTTTATTGACCTGTGCAGGTTGGGAAAAGCAGAGAAAATCTACAAACT
The DNA here is from genome assembly GCF_964194155.1 of Cetorhinus maximus. NCBI lineage: Eukaryota > Metazoa > Chordata > Chondrichthyes > Lamniformes > Cetorhinidae > Cetorhinus > Cetorhinus maximus. The sequence continues at coordinate 19,346,371 of NC_135906.1, read as the reverse complement.
TTTCCAATCTTGTCAATGTGGCAGAACACGACTTGCCGTCAAAGGGGCCCCTCTCCTCCAAAGTCCCCTCAGCAATCTGCAAATGGTACCTGGTGATGCATCGACAGCCTGTACAAACACATCTCCAACAGAGGGACAACTTAGATCAATAATTCACATTGCCTTATTTTTTTCTTGAACAGTCCGCTCCAAGAACAATATAGCTCCATTTCAAGAAAATTGTTTGGCAAGCTCAAGCAATTTCAATTCTTTATAAACCATTTCTTCTTTTCTTTCTCAGGCTAGTATTCATCAAGATTGGCTCAGAATGAACTAATAAAGTACAGGCCATTCCAGCCTTCCAATATTTTGGGACACAGGAGACCTCTTTGAATGGGATTTGTTAAAACAAATGGTACAGAGACTTGAAGCAGCGTTTGTTAAACTGGTCCATCCTCTTCCCCCCACCGTTTCTCTCCAAGGCATTACCTCATGATAGGTGTCCCAGCAGGCCAATAGTATATTACCCCTTCTTCACCGTGAACGCCCTGGAAGTGAATCAGCAGGCTATATTTCCTTGTAAGCATTTCAGCAATCCTTGATCCTGTTCTTATTGAACTTTGACACAAGAACTTTCAACAGCAAGCGCTAGCAACGGAGTTGGGGGGATGGGGGAGGAGGTGGTGTGGTTGGGTGGCAGTGGACTGACTAACTTTTTCCATCTGCAACCTAGGAACGCTGGAGTCAACGTCAACTCATCAAAACTGACATTCAAGCTCATTTAGCTAAGAGCAAATGTGGGTGCTTCCAGTTGTGTATGACTCAATAGCATGCTGGCTAGTGCATTTAATCTGTGAGCCATTACAACATCACATTTAATTAAAACTGATTTTTTTCAAAACCCAAATATACTGTACAACAAAGTATAGTTAAACAAGGGATATCAAATTGTGAACGTACCCCATCCACATAGGATATAGGTCACAATCCTCTTCCTTATTGTGGGAATTCTGATGGCTGCCAAATATTTTAAGGATTATCCTTTCACTCACCTAATCATTAACAAAGCCATTGCAACATGTGTTTTTGTATTTTGCTCCTATCTGACTGAGTGAGAGCGTTTAGAACCAATTTTAGTCTATTAATCCATTTAAACCTCATGGCTCTTAGTTGATATAAAAAGAGACTTTGGGTTCCAAACTCTGATTTGGTTCACCTTCAGTTTTGAAAGGCCCAGACAGGACCTACCTGCATTCTAAACAATATTAAATTGTTCAAAAACAGGTTCAGGAAGGAATGGCAAAAATCACTGTTTTGAAATTAGATTTATTAATGCAATTGATTATAGTCAGGGTTTTTAGTTTGTAATGACTAAATTCTATGATCTTTTACCTGAATTCCTTCTGTCATGAGGGTGTTTACAGACCATATTACATTTGATTTATGACAGGTAACTAGAGTTTAGTTATTAAAAGTATGATAAGTGCACCTTATGTCATGGAACCAAGCCTTAGAGCCCAGGAAGATCCCATTCTTGATCCTGTTCTGTACTGTTAGTTGATATGAGCTGCCTGGGATACTAGTGGGATCACTACAATTGGCCTCAGAGACTAGTTTAGTCAGAGGTAGAATGATAGTGATCACCATTTGTTGCTGATAGAAAGTACATGTGAGAATAAAGGATTAGGTTCAGCTGCGACTTCTCTGATGTGTAGACAGCTTGTTGACACTTACTGCATAGGCTCTCATGTGAGGAATGGCAACTTGGACAGAAGCAGTCAACAAAGCATCTTAAGGAGAAAAATGAAGAGGTAAAAAAAAGAAAAGCAGAATCCAGTTTAAATGGTAGCATGCAAATTGCATTTCCCTTGGTTGGTCCTGAACTCACCAAGTTAGAACCTTTTATCTCCAAATCATCAGGACATTTAGTACCTTTTTTGTTAAACACTAGTGAATCTCCTGTGATGTTGCTCATAAGTTAGAGGATAAACAGTTTAATAAAGACATTGTATTATATTATTCTGCAGATAAGAAGGAGCTGTGTGTCCCTGTAAGGCTAAAAAATGCTGTAAGCAGACATCTCAAGAATTCATCTGGAGGCTAATTGCTCTTAGACAGATCCTTAGGTCAATTAGAGGTCAACTGGCTTTCTTGTTATTCCGATACATGCAGAAGTTATTTTCTGTTGTTTGGTGGCCAAGATTCTCTGTACAGAAATAAAATGTGAACTTTTGCATTACGTAGAGTCAAAGGGAAATTATCTTCATTAACAAATTTACATAAAGATAGAAAACTACTGGAAATGTACAGCAGACCTGCCAGCAACTGAAATGAGAAACAACAGGTTAGAACTTTTGCCAGAACTAGAACCCAGTTTTTTTGTATTTTCTGTTTCTTTTTCTTTTCATTTCAATGGAACTACACAAACTTGCATCACCAAGTTTATACGTGCAACAACAGGATGGCAAAATGATGCTGACTCTCCTCTCTCACAGCTCAAAATGGTTCCTCCAATAGATAAGCCAGCTATTGGTGAAGTTCTTCTGGGATTTGTCTACAGGTAAAGTGAAACTCTATTGGTCATGCTGGCAATATCCCTTCTGTTTAAAGTAATGACAACACACCAAATCCACTAACATAGGGCCAAATATAGGATCTTATGTTGGAGTCACCAAGTTAAGACAAACTTTATCTCAGGTCTGCAGCTGCTGTGGTTTGCAACAACATTACAATGGTATTGATATGCAAACACCTCAAACTCAAGAAGAGTCACACGGACTCGAAACATTAACTCTGTTTTCCTCTCCACAGATGCTGTTAGACCTGCCGAGTTTTTCCAGCATTTTCTGTTTTAATTCTTACTATAATTGGAAACAAGTCTTGACTTTTCCCCATTCACAACTGTGTAAACACCTTCAAATGAACTAACTGAAGATTGGTATGTGCCAGTTATACCAAAGATTGCCACCCATTTGGTTTGGGGCTAGACAATTCAAGAGAGTTTCAAAAACGGAACACCAAGAGTTTTCTTTTTAATTAAAAGTCCAAGTCCACTCTGCATGCCAGGATGGGAGGTTTTAATTATGAAGGTTGGCTTTGGACTTTTGATGGCAGCAAATTGAACGGTTAGCCCAAGGTGGAACTCTAAGCCCACCATCTCACTTGACAAAAAAGAAGTACTTTTATAAGTCTGCACTGCTGCCACCATTTTGGTTTGGTGGTTATAAAATTGTGGGCAACAAGTGTCTGATTTTGTGATAAATGCTGTTAGTGAATAAGCAAATTAGACTTGTAAAATTCCCTCTTGGCCTGGCAAGGCCTTTGAAGAGTTATGGCAGGGTAAAAGTAGAGTATTGCAGATTTGGATATATTTTTACCATCCCAACGTTAATATTTCAGCTCTAACTTGTTAGATTGTGGCTCCTAATCAAAGTCAGGTACTTTTTCCTGTATAAATGCAAAAGGAATGACTCAATCTCTTTATTTTGATATTCCCTTTATTTTGCTGTTCCAATTTGGCAGAGTGCCTCTTAATCGACATGTATTGTTTTGCGGTTGCTGCATTATCATCTGTTCCCATATAATGCTGTTGTTATCACTGGCATATAAGATCTATCTCAGCTCACAAGATAAGGAACTTACATATCTGCCAGGAACAAAAGACTGTAAGCTGTAAGAGTGCTTACAAAGCCAACACAATTATCAACAACTTAATGTTTTCTTCAAGAAAACAGTTATAATGGCCAGATTGGTAAATGTACTGCTTGGTGTACATTTACAGGCCTAAGAGATTCCAGGTTCAATCTCAGGTTTGTGTTGAATTTGAAGAGGTAGCTGTAACAGTGGTACAGATACTATAATTTGACCTTTAAGCCCAATGCTCTAGGGAGAGAGAGACAGAGGAAAGAAAAAAAAAATCAGCCAGGGTTTCATCTCCAGCTCACTAGAAATTGACTGCAGTTAGAAACTGTGGACAGGGTCAACAGTGGTAAACATTAAGCTTTAAGAAATTAAGATGAGCACCCTTCTTCCAGGTCTAATGGTTTTACAGGGGCAGCTCAGCAGCTACCACAATAGACTTTTGGATTTGAGATTAAGGGTTGGATTTTCGCTGAGTCGGGATACTTGGGAGCTCTTTAAAAATGGCAGGTGGGTCCTGATTCCAGGATTCCTGACCCCATTCCCATAGTTTCTGATTTTTAGAAGTACCTTTTAAGGGTCTGGGTTTGTTCGGGTTATGAGCCTGCACCCCAGGCTCCATTGCTGGGACAGGCATGTCCTAGTCCTTCATAATATTCGTGCAGTCAGGCCAGTTTTTCAAAGAGTCATGAATCATAGTCTGCATGAGGGAACCTTTTGAAAGACAAGTTCAAAGAGGTCCTCCTCATGCCAAGGTATGCCCCCACCGAACAACTTGTATGGCCCCCCACATTCCCTCTAAAACATCCCCTATGGCCCCTCCTGCCCCCATGCCAAGGTCTGCCTCCCCAAACAACCCCTATTGCCTCTCATTACCCCAGCCATGGCATTTCCATGTCCACTAACCCACTATGCTCTGCATAAAACCAATAAACCCTATAATAACAGTAGTACATGTTAAAAAAAGCTTTAAAAAGTCATCAATTAATAACTTTCTTAAAAAAAGCTTTTTTTATTACAGATTAATAAAAATGTCAATCATCCTGACCTTTTGTAGTATCAATAGTTAAAACTACAAGCACTTGAAACTTCTTTATCTTCTGTAAATAAACATGTGAAATTGACAGCATAGATCAGAAAGCCAGAGCTGTCAATCAAACAATATTTTCCTGGGGTTCAGGTGTTTCAACAAGTCAATGGATTTCTGGGCTCTCAGCCAATACTCATTATGTATTCGTGGCCAAACTAAAGTTGAAAAATAAACTGTGTTATGTGGAGAACAGAGAAACAGCTCAGGCGAGTTTGAAAGAAATACTTTATTTTCATGCCTTAAAAAGTTGACTTTACATACAAATCTAATTATCAGAATAAACTATGACTGTCACCAGGGGTGTCCTGCTTTTATTGACAGGACTGTCCATTATCTTCCTCAACACATAAAAGTAATATATTAAAGTAAAACAGACAAATCTAAAAATACTGCCTCATTTCTCTGAAGTGAAAGACTCCTCTCCCTACTGCTGATTTGCCAGTTTTGTTAGATGAGACCGCCTTTTGCTCCCCTTGCCAGTTTTCTATCTGTTTACTCTCCAAAGGTCGAGATTTCTGTTGAGTAGTATAGATAACTGCAGCTCTCTTGTATCTCACTCAAGTGCTCATTCTCTAGGTGTGGTCTCAGACAGTGAGTGTTAGCAGGCTTTCTGCCCATGGAAGGGCAACATCATAGCTGAGACCAGTCCAATCCTTATACAATGTATGCACGCTGTTCAGCAGAGATTGCAAGGATATAGTTAAGAGTTAAAATTACTGTTCCAAGCCCAGGGCAGCTGAAGCTAATGATAGTTCCCCCATTGCTACCTTGGCTGAGATTGGTAAAAACCTGTGTTTGGACCTAAACCTCCTGGTATGTGTGGTTTAGTACTATCGAACTGTAGATTTATATGCTTATTTTTAGCTTCTCTCAACAAAGTCTCAGTCCATGGAAAGGGAGCATAAATTATCAGGCTCTTTGGCCTTAAATGGCACCTCATGTAGCTCAGTCAGCACAAGGCATGCCTGAAATAGGATTCGTTTAGAACATTGAGGGTGGGCAATCCACAAGTGACAAGATGTATCACACTAATATGGAATACTCAGCTATGCTTAATCATGAGGCATAATTGCAAACCTAAACCTCACAGATGGTAAAGGTAGTGTGTAGCTGAGCTATATATGTGAGAAAGTCCCAGATTTGAGTCCTAATCTGCTGAGCTGGCTGATCTCAGTTGGGTAGTGGTACAAATTCTGCAAGTGGCCTAGTCAATGGGCTAGGAAGGAGAAAATCAGCTATGTCTCCTAATTATTATCCAGTGCCCCTGCTAAAAAGTGTGACTGTGTGTCAGATAAGTCAGTGATCAAATAGCCTGTCAATACTACCATCTAGATGTAGATGTGAAAAGTTACCATTTAGGTGCAATACAGGAGGATGACTTGTCTTCCATAGAACTGTACCCCAGCATGAATTAGCACTTTCAGGAGATCAGGAAGGGATGAATATGGAGAGACAAAAATGTGTATAAAAACGAAACAGTTGGATCCCCCTGCATGAGTTACCGTTCTGCATGTAGCACACTGTACAGTAATTGAAAAAAAAATCTATTTCTATTCTAAAAACCTTTGTTGTTTGAAAGTCACTCTGGAAATTCAACATCATTTCAATGCCTTGTTCTTCCAATTCCTCTTCTCTGATTCTTGCCCCCAAATTTGTTTCCTTCCATTTCTGAAGGTTTGAAATCTACTGCCATTCTGCACATTGGATGTTGGCCTCCCCCTAGTACCTCACCCAAGTGCCAGTCTTCATATGTGAAACCATTCAATAAATGCCAGCTGGGCAGTCACAGCTGAGCATAATCTGGTCCTCCTGATGGTCTCATACTTTCCAGCAGGGGATACTGGACAGTAAACAAGAACAGAAAGCTTGGCATTTTTTTCCCTCCCTGGTTCAGGCTAATTGTAGTGCCCAACTCTCACACCTTGGCTGAGAATGACAGGCTCATCAAACCTAGACCTTGATGGCTGGTATGATCTAGTGAGCCATCGGGGAGCTTTCCTTTATGCCTTCAGCAACAATGCATAATTTGGGTATCATGATAACTTGGAACTTCCACAATACAAATTGCCACTGTCTACCAAAGTCTACCAGGATAGTTAAACCAAAAGATCTGGTACAATATTACAGTCAAGAACCATTGAAAAGGTAAGTTATATAGTTAACACTTTCAGGGGCAAAGGTAACGATGCTGGAGAGTAGAACTTTTTTTTACTTTATATTCAATTTGGTGCCAGAGAGCCTGGGCTAGGTACAGGTTGGTAGCAAAACTAGGTGCCTTTTTGATCTCTCCATGATGTGTGTCCTGACAGTACAGTTCTTCAACTATTCAGCAGTGCTAGGCTGAAAAGTTTTTTTGCCTTTGACTTTTAAAGCCATTATTCCCCAATTGTTTTACACTACAGTCCCAGGTCTAGGATGTAAGCAGGGTGGAAGCTTCAGAAAGCCACTTGAGTCTTGCTCCCTCCATGTTGTGGTTGGATTCAAGGGAGTTCGAGAAAAGGAAAAAGCTATGTCTTGTTCTCAGCATCTGTTTATCCTATTAATCCAGCTGAGATTGGGAATTCAATGGAGGCAATTTTCAATTACTGGAAAACAGGATGGCTGATAGTTGATAATTGAAGAAAAAAGCACCATTCTTTGAATGCTTTGAAGTGGCTCTGAAATGGTTTGTTAGTACTCCTGAGCATTTTTTCTGATTGGTATCAGGCTGCTTAACCTATGGTCTGAAAGGGACTGCTGCCAATCGCTCAAAAAAATGATTTTTATGGGGTAATTACAGGCTCATCAGCTGCCACCCACCCTGTCTCCTTTGGTTTGTGTCCTCTCCCTCAATTTCTGACAGTTCCACAGAAGAGCTACTTGCCTCTCTCCTCCCAAGATCCATTAGGCCAGGATGGCCCATATTAATATTGAGAGAAGTAGGAAATTTTAAAAAACCTGTGCTACCAGGAGTGGGTGGTAGAGAAGTAGCCATTTTATTGATAAGCTTCCTGGTGAATCACTAAATGGGATAGAACCAAAAGATACAGCCCTTCCACTGGTTAGGAAAACCTGACTTGATCTGACCTGCTGAGATGGTAGGCATAATCTTCATATGTTGAATCACAAGGCAAGTGCATAGGAGCCAGAACAGGGGATAAAATACCACAAGTAAGAAGATATGTATTAGCTCTTTCTCCACTCGACTCAAGATTCCAATTGCAAGGACCCAGGATTCAAGGAAGGCTGTTGGGATTACATTAGGGAAAACTGTGTGGATTGGACTGCTTGCCAGCAAGTTTGCACACAAATAGCTGAGAGCATGGAGGAGTTCAGCTCCAACTTATATTGATGTTCCATGAGCATGGAGTCTATTCTGTCATGCATCGAGTGAGTAATCTCCATGAACACGTCAGTGGGTTCACCGTAATGGAGACAATTTTGGCTCTGGGGCCCAGCACTGATAACTCTTATAATATGCACATAGAGCTGGTGCACCAAGAGTGGCCTTAGCTCAATGGGAGAGGCACCTGCTGTCTTTTCTCCAGGTGACAGTTTGACTGCTCCCTCACAACCATTAGTACGATTGTCAGTGCCACCATAGCCAACTCGTCTACAATGCCCCAGCCAGGGATGCTGCAGTCTGGCTTTCAAGCCCAGAGATGCTTAAGGTGCACCACAACATTCTTGAAGGAAGCTCAGTATCTTACAAGCTGTAGTCACTAGCAATACATCTCATAGTGGAATAAGTAGCTGAACCCACAAGACGCACATTAGCAGGCTGAACAAGAATGTTGTTCAGTTATTCCGGTTAACTGTTATTAAAATCTGGTGTCAAAGTTTTCATTTTCTGGAATTTACGTTGGTGTTCATCCTTGTAGTCAGCTGAAGCCAAGATCCATGAGGACAAACTGAAGGAGGGCAATTGGATGGTTCTAATGATTGTGGGATAGTTCAGGTGAAGCATCAGTTGCTCTCTGAGAGTTCTGGTAGCTAGGGTGTACTAGTGACGGATGTTGCTGTTCCTCTTCCTTGTTGTGTTCCTCATCCTTTGGCACAGACACAATGGGCTGAATGACTTCCCTCTGTGACCTAAATTTCTATGATGATTCTATGATTCCTCCAATTCTTGCTGCCCAAACGGTTGTAAGATTTGGTCCCTCAGTACAGCAGTGTTACACAGCATGCACCATGCAGCATAAAACCATAAACATATAGATTCAACGAAGAGTCTACTGCAAAGCTCCTCCCAAACTTGAGCACACCAATGCCTATTCAGTTATAATTTGGTGGCAGTATGTTTCTCACTGTAGGCAAGCTGTCTCTGTGCTAGAGATCCTGGCAGAAGTCATAAGTCGTGCCTGGAAAGGTTACATCTTGTTGCCAAGCGGCCAGCCTGTGACCTAATGTGTCTGGTTAGAATAAAGGCTGCACAGAGGACCTGCTGCAGAATAAAGACTGCAGCCAGGAAAAACTGGGCAAAGAGTTGCATGATGCAGCTTATGGTCATAAAAAAGCAACACATTCAGGGAGCAGTATCCCCTTCTAGTGAGAAAGATGCTCGGCTAATGATGGGAAATGTGTAGATATTGATGCAGTCTATCCAGATGAAGCCTAACACTCTCTTATCCTGCTATTCTCTAAATGTGGTGTATGTGTTATTCCCAGTTGTTCCCAGAACTCAAAATTCACTTGTGTAACATAAAAAAAGACACAGAATTTGACAAGCAGCCTGCAAAGCAGAAACTGAAGTGGAGGCAATGAGGCCATTAAATTGTGCAGAGTCCATGCTGACTGTTAGCGCACCATGAGCTTATCATGTGGTGAGTTATGTGCTTATGTGAAGATAGTTTTTCAGGACTCACTTTTACCCAGCTTAGTTTTATTTCTGAGCTTGTGACTGAGAAATTTGGCAGAACCTTCATACATTACTTCCCAGAAAAAGTTGACCTATGAGAGATTCTCCCTGAAGAGCCCCTATGGGAATGTGTAGTGCCCTCCTCCTACTACTGGCAGCTCCTGCTTTCTCCTTGCTGCTCCCTCCTTATACTCCAGTCTCAAAGGCAGATCTACCAATCATCCATAACTGAAAATATGCTTTCCAAAGCATCACAAGAGCAGACCAGCACCAGCACAAAGTTGTTCCCAGAACTCCGAATTCACTTGTGGAATGTAGAAAATACAGAGGTTAACTAGCAAGCCTGCAGACAAAGGAGAAACTGAAGTGTAGGTGTTGAGGCCATTAAATTGTGTGGAGTCCATGCTGACTGTTAACACCATGAACTTATCATGTGCTTTATGTGAAGACAATTTTCAGGACTCAATTTAGTTCTAATTCTAAGGTTGTTGCCTAGAAATATGGCCAAGCAGCACTTGTTTTTCAGGCACTTAGCAACTCATAAGCCTCCGATATGTGATGACTAGAAAGGATATTTCAGGTTGGAAGTATACTACCGCAATTTTGGAAAAGCTGGATAGGCTCATGTCAGGAGGACACGTTAGGAACATTTTAATTGCAGCATTATTTACATAAATAGAACCTATTCTCAATTTTTATTTTCCCCAATGCTTTACTTGCCAAGTGCTAAACTTGCACAACACAACCGGCCACTGATCACACTCTCCCTCAAAGGCCCAATCTCTTCCCATCTGAGGCATAATCACCCCTGCTGAGGCCTGCAATCTTTCTCTCCCCAAACCTTTCTTATCCCTAGAACCAATCCTTCCCTGAGACTCAATTGCTTACCCTCAGAACTTATCCTTTCCCATAACCCAATCTCTTACCTTTGGAACTGATCCTTCCCTGAGACATACGCTCCCTCTCCACTACACCTACACCCAAGCCTGAAGAACCAATCTCCTCTACCCTGGGTCCAATCTCCCTGCCATCTCCAGAACCAATCCTTCGCTGACCTCTCCCCTCCCCATGCCGGTCTGCCCGTAAATGAAGGATGCTGCGGCAATAACAGCTATCTGATCCAGCTTTAGTTTTTGCCATACTGGCTTGGTGTTATTCAGGTCTGAGGCTCAATGTCAAGGGCTCCTTGAACCTCTCCATTCTTGTGCAGGGAACTAGACTTGTGGCCCATCATGTACCCAAAAATGGGAGGTCTCAAATTTCTGAGCCTGTGCCTCTTTCTTCTGGATCCTGGATTCCCCTCATTTGAGGGTAGAGTTGTTCCCCATCTACCCTGCCAATCAATTTAAACATCTCAATCACATCAGCTAAGTGCTTCTTGAGGTCACCTCTAATCAAATATAAGTCATATTTTTACAATAATAATAGTAGCTGTGCATCTCACTACTACAGGGTAAATGTAAATAATGTTCTGACTAGTGCTCAAGATGCTTTATTAGAGTCTTAATAATTTGGGTAATGTGTGATAGTTGGTTTGACAACTTCATATTTAATAGAATAATGTGAAGATCTAAATATCTCAATTTTCTTTAATCTATCTCCAGTTTCTCTCCTATTCTCCTGAAGGTTCTGGGTTACGGTTTTATAGCTGTTGGTTGTCCTCAAGTACTGCTCCCAAGTGGCTATTTTTCAATGTGAACCTAGGCAGCCAGTGCTAGCAGGATATTTGATTATGCAGTAACCAAGTCCCATTGTCCTCATTCAGATGCTCAGAATCACACATTTTCCAGCAGGGTTCTCTAGACAATGAGTGAAGGGAACCCTAACTAATTTGCCCCACCCCCTCCAGGTTGATGGTGTGAGGCCAACAATAGAACCCAAGACAATTAATTTAGTACAGGATGGGACTTTACTGTCTATGCTGCTTAGTCAAACACTGTACAGTGTATTCTTTAATTCCAATTGTTATGAGAAGTTGTCACTTCCCTTAAACCTATCCTATGGCAGCAGCCTTCCAGCTTATAAGACGACGGTTTGCACCATAGTGATCAACTCTGTGTTAAGCATCGCCTGGTGTGGCTTAGGAGCTCCACTCTGGCATGGCAGTCTTTGCTGTATTTGCTGCACAGAAAGACAATGACTGCATGAGAACGTGCACGATTCACTGGCTCTGTTTTCTCTGGGTCCTCTTTTCAGCCAGCTGAGCATTTTGTTTCTGTTTGCCTCTTCAATGCCCTTCCAAATAGTCAGGCTCCAGAAACCATGGCACTCAGTGACCAACCAGTTGTCAGTATCAGTGTACACCATCTTCATATCTCACTTGCAGGTGTCCTTGTAGCAGAGGTATGATGGCCCAGGAGATCATGATCCAGTGGCCAATTTACTGTACAGAAGGTCTTTGGGTATACTGCCACCATCTATATAATGTGCATGATAATTCATGATGCTTGTGGGCAGAATTTAATCATAACTCAGCAGGGGAGCTGTCATGAAGAGATATTAATGTATACAATGTTATTGGAAATTATTTTTTTTTAAATAGAGGTTTAGTCTGTGTGTGTTAATTGGATTAAAGCCAGCTAGTCTGGGTGCTTTGATGTATAACAGTTGAGGTGTAAACAGTAAGGTAAAGGGTGCATTTGAATTTTGTTGAATAGAGCATTCAAGAGTGGGAGTGAAATCTTGCACCTAGCTAGGAGGCACCAAGCAACATTTTTATATTACTAATAAAATTAGTACTATGAAAGGGGTTTTATTGTTAGAAGAGGTGGAGTTCAAAGGGCCTGGTGACACAATGAGAATTTGCATTCGAAGGCTGGGTATAACAGAAAGGAGTTTGTGTGTGCAGCTCAGAGGCATGTAAGATCTAAGCCTGTAAGTCTACCACTATCTGCAAAGGAACAAAGTCTAAAGGAGCCTCATTTTGAATTTGTAAGGTGAAAAGTGCTTTGCCTGGTGTCTGTTTAAGTCTGTTGGTTATTGTTGCCTTAGTGGAGATTAATTTGGGAGTTTGTTAAAAGTTATGATAGTAATTTGTAGCCATGTGTATATGTTTAATTTGTTGTAAATTAATAAATCTCTCATTTAGTTTGCTGTAAGAACCTCTCGAGAACTGGTGGTCTTATTCCTGCATCTCAAACATACCAATTGAAAATATAGCTTATGGCAGTTGTTTAAAGTTTCTCTCTGGGATTTTAAATAACAGCCTTTACCAAACTGTTGTATCATAACAGGAGCTGACTACAAAATGGTTGACTGAGTCTACATATTTTTTTCTCCTTTTTCCCCTCTGTATCCTCACATGTATCCCATTAATTTGTATTTTGTCATCCTTTATCTTAGTTAACTTTCCTAATGCTTTATTAAATCAAATCTCATTTTGCTATTAAACAATTCAGGATTTATCTTAAAGAATCATAGAATATTCTCCTTAGTAAACACTTCTTGCCAATTTCTGCAGATCCCCTATAGCCTCGCCATCCTCTCCTCTCAAGCATCCCAACTCACATTCAATAAATCTCTTTTTACCGATATGTTTACAGAATACTTCACTGTCCTTTCAGCGTTTTTTTGTAATTCTCTCCTCATATTCACTTTACTTTCCTTATCTCTTTCTTAACTTCTCTCCTTACTTTCTTGTATTCTCCCTTATTTTAATCATTTTAAATATTTTATTCTTCAATGTTATTTTATAACCTCTTTATTTATCCACAGTACTCTGAATTGTAGTTGCTTTTTAAAAATGGTATATATTTATTCGGCTGGTGTGCTTCCACAATTATCTCATTTACTTAATGTATTTTGTTACTCATAAATCACAATGCCTCTACCCTAGTAGGCATTCAAACATACTGCTTGAGGCAGGAGACTGGTTAACATTATAGAAGTTCCATTCACCCTTCTCCATTTACTCCCTATCAAAATTTTGAGTCTTCCCTTTTCTTTGCTATTTGCTCCTTCCTAAAAATATTATAACTCAAGATGTTTATTGCAGTAACAATATACCGACTGAAACAAAACTGAGAACCAAGGGATCTGCATGGCTCTCCAGATAAAGAGCCAATGTGTAGAAATTATTCAGGTTGTTTTAGTGAAATAGGAACCAGTATTTGGAGCAGCTTATTCTATTCAGAATAATCAGTTACTCAGTTCAGCACTGCCGCTACAAGAATGACACATCACATACTCACCTCTAACAACCAACTTCTTTCCCTTCATAACCTTTCTTATCTCTCTTTATTATTGCTACAATGAGGAACATTGCTCCTCTGAATTTCCCTCTACTACAAAATAAAAAATATATTAAAAACAAATATCTGTATCATAATTAATACTGCAGTTTCTTAATTGACTGTTTATAAACAAAGATAGGGTTCTGATCTACAGCCTGACCTGTAAGTGCCACAAGTAAACTTTTCTAGAATGCAAATCCTTAAAGGGTCAAATACCCACACACACTTAAGCTGCAGAATTTACATATAATGTTTCTGTCCTTATAAAACAGCACAATCTCTTGACTTACTGTGAGTATGGAAATTCACTACTATACAAATCCATAAGTTAGCAAGTATCAATCACACTTCAAATATCACAAAATATCGAAGAAGTGTCAAAATTTCACGAAAAATGCCAATTTTCTGTACTTGATGTACAACTTGACCTCTCCTCGAGCAGAAACTAGAAGTTGCTAATCTCCCACAACAATTAGCCTCTAATTGACCATAGGATGTGTCTGATAAGATCACTTTCCCCACAGAAAGTACCTTAAGGCCAGGTTAAGTAGAGTGTCACCTTAGCAGCTAAATGCTGCAACTGTGCTCCTTCCCCAGGTGTCACAGGAGATCAGCTAGTATTATATAAATGCTGGCATATGTATAATTGATGTTATCGCCATTTGCTTCAATGTGCTTCGAGTACAATTAATGTTTTCTGGTGTTGAACACGCTTCTAAAACTGATGTCTCTGGTTATAACATTGGCCATGGATGCACAACTTTAACACTACATGGGCAGAATACTGACTTAAGGCTGAGTCTAGTAATTGGCTCAGTCTCATGCATGTGAACAATATGAGGTCACAAAGCATTCAAAATAAAATAAAAAGAGACCAGAAGCGTCAGGCAGTAAAAACGGGGAAGGAACCAGCAGGAAACAGATGGAAAAAACCACAAACAATATTACCTGAAGAAAGCAAGGGATTGGTTAATTAATAGACATTGTTGAACTTCTGATATCTGACAGGCCCAACTAATGCTAAACAGCAAGCTTCTCCCATCAAAAGGGGCATCACTTTACATTAAAAAAAGGCGTGGGCCAGAATTTTATGTCTCGCAGGCAGACAGATGCGTGCCCATCCCGAACGGAGGTGAAATAGCGCGAGATGACGTCGGGCTAGCGTCCCGACGTCATCGTGCACCTGCACGATATTTCATTCATCGGGTATACGCGACAGTCGGAAGTGTGCCCACCGATTAAGCCCATTAACAATGAAATTAACAGCGATTTTACAAGGCCTGTCCACACTTATGGTTGGCAGACGGACCATTCTCCCAGGCAGCATTCACATTTTTGCTCAAACCTTGATCCAGGATAAGATGAAATCTCTGTGGGGAAATAAAATAAAGAGAGATATCTGGGGACTGTGTTTTTATGAGATATGCTTTTAGGTGCTTGATTGTGCTGCATGGACATATTTTGCAGCATTTTTGTAACTTCCTTTATTTTGTGGAGGTCTGCAGCTCCCTGGGGCAGCTGTCTGCCTGCAGGGAGCTCTCTCAAAGCACTCAACCCCACCCTCAGTTAGGTCGGGGCCCATCCTCTTCCCGCCCCCACCCCATCAGCGCTGAGCATTTCAACGCACGTTTCACGCTGGCTGGCCATTAACTGGCCAGCCAGCGTGAAATCGTGATTGGCTGCGGATCCCATTTCCCCTCCGTTGCCGGACCCACCAATTGCGCGTGCCCGATGAACGAAAAATTCAGGCTTGGTGAACTTTTTTCTAAATTTTGTTGCTGAAACACAACATTGCATTTTTGAGCTCCTTATCCTTCATCTCTTCCAAAATGTAATTATTTGACAAACACTTTTTCATTAAGGTGATCGTGCTTTTATCTATCTATATAAACTTTAAAAAGATTTATAATTAAAGGGTAAAAACACAGATGTTCATAATTATAGTTTATGCCAGCAAGAGTATTTGAAGGAGCATTCAAGCTGAGTCACCATGACCTGCTAAACATGGATCCTCATAAGCCATATATAAACTTTAAATGCTTGTTCTCATTATATCTCAAGTTGCTGATGCTAACAGATCCCTGTGTTCCTAGAGCAACGGTGCTACAAATAGCCCTTTCCAAACCTCCAGGCCTACAAAATTCAAACAGAACAAGCCAACAAGTGAGAAATGTGTGCAAATTGAAACACAGTTATTGAGGTTGCATGGGCTGTACTGCTAGGACTTGCCAGACATATATGACCCATGAGCCACAGTTTGTATACCCCAGATTTGCTGAGATGCAAAAATAAATAACCAGGTTGGGAGATAAGTGCTGTTAAAAATGTTCTATTCTCTATTACTGTGACATCTAAAGTGAAACAGCATGGATGGGAATGCGTAAGAAGCATACATCAAGCAAAATTGGAAGCACAGCAAATTAAGGAAAGCTGTTTTTCTTTCTCTGTAATTCTCTGTTTTGTTCTTTTTGGACAGTATGACATCATTTGAGATTCAATCATTTCTCTCCGCTATGCTAGTACCTGCTCCTCACGGAGTAGCTGGAGCTTTTTGGCTTTGCTTTGTCGATAGTATTCCATGATCATCATAGCTGCATAGATCTTCCCCACTGTGAGATCAGTTGCTGCAGACAGGAAGATTAGAAGACAAGAAGAAGAATTAGGAGACTGAAACCAAGAGCTGGGGCTTTTGTTGGTTACATGCTCTCTTCCCAATCTCTCCCTGTACTCCTTTCCTAAACATCTAGTGAATTTTCACTCATATTTCTCTCAATTTTCTAAAATCTGGTAATTTTCACAATCACATTGAGGAAGATGAAAAAATTTGATGACTGACTCCAATCTGTCAACACCAATGCTTCTTCACGGATGGGATTCCACAGAAACCAGCTGTGTGGCCAAAGTTTGGAACCATCCAATTCTTGAGCACTTAATTTAAGAAAAAAAGGAAGAAAAGATTCCATGGTAATGAATACAATATTGCCTTTGTAGCTAATGAGCTACAAAGAGAAGCTAAGATTTATAGTGAATGAGTTCTTTAATAACTGATGGCCAATGAGGGTTAAGTGATGGTGACTGAACTCTGAAATGACAATAATGTCATGAGGAATCCTGAAAGATGATGGTGATGAATGGAGAGCTGGAATCTTCCTTGATTTAGTGCAGGTAGAGCAGTAAGTGGAAGGTAGAGAATAAATAAACTGGCCTGAATTGCTAGCTTTTGTGATAAGTTTCTACCATCAGAGGGCAGTTAGCCCTGCTGTACACAACAGTACAGTTTCACCAATAGAAACACTGGTTTGACAGCATGAACCTTTTTACTATTAAGTGAACAATTAAGAAAGTCCTGCCATTGAGAACTGCCAACAATACCAAAAACAATGTTTAGACATAGCGTTAGAGTTAATAGGGTAATGGACAGCACATTTGAGCTGATCGCCTCTCTGGGGGGAGAGCTGGGGGATGGAGGGGGGGTGGCAGAAGATGAAATTAGGAAATGCAAGTCACCCTGACTTTTTCCCAGTACAACCGCTCACTTGGTTCACATATAGCAATGACAGTGACATGGCAGAAATCTGTCCTTCCAGTTGGCACACTAGGAAGTGTAAAGAACTGATGGAGGAGTAAAGGAAGTTATCACTGAGAACTGCACTTACATTTGTGAGGTGTCACTAGTAGGTCAATTGTCTTCTGGGAAAGGTTCGGCCATATAGACATCATCTCCTTCCTCAACTCTCGGTCCATTTGGTGTTTATCAGCCCCTCCTAATAAAGAAACAGATTGGTAGAACATTTTGGAATAAATTTGAATGAGGCCACAATCATTGCAAAAATGTTTTTATAGACAACCACAACAGAGCAAGATTTCTTCTATGCGCCACATATGTAAACCTCTTCTTCACATGCACAGAGAACAGAGGGGAAAATTTCCCCATATTACTTGGAAGGCTGCAACTTAGTGAAGCAGTTGTAGTACATAACCAAGAATTTTTTTTTATTAAGTTGGGATGGTGTTTTTGTTTAAAATTTCAATGCCATTGAAAATTAAGTAGTTGCTATTTGGGGTACACATGTTTTGTATTGGAGCACCACCTTTGTGCATTGAACACAGATCTACACCTAAGATTTACCCCCTTCAGGGCGGGTTATTAGTTTGAATCATGTAGGAATAAGGAGATGCTGAGCAGAGGCTAGACACTTCCCGCAATGAAGGAGGCAGAATCATGACAGCTTCCCCACACTTTCCAGCAGTTGTTGTTAGAGTGAAACTGAAAGAGGTCTGGAAGCTGGATGTTTCCCCGCCTGGAAAAGAAAGGACTTGCTTTTATTCAGTGTCTTAACACATCATTCAGAAGCAATCAATTAATGTGAAGTGCAGTAATGGCTCTGAATGAAATAGGGTTTTTTTTGCACATAGCAAGATTTGAAAAATGACAATAAGTGGAATCACCAGTTAAATCTGAGTTTTTGTGTGTTGGCTGAGGGTCAGCACCAGAAGAACTATCTACTCTTCTTCAAATAGCACCACGGCAAGCCTCCACCTGAAGCATGAGGCACAAAAAGACTTGGTTTAATGACCCATCCAAAGGATGGCATCTCCCACAACACAGCTTTCGCTCAGTACTGCATTGGATTGTCAGGCTAGGTCAGGGGTCTGCAACCTGTGACTCTGGAGCTGCATGTGGCTCTTTAACATCTCATTTGTGGTTCCAAACTTCTGTGGTTGGATTGCATTAACATGAAAAAAGCCTAAAAATATTAAGACAAGTAAGAGCCGTGTTTTTATTGTGGGGATAAAATGCTAATCAATATGCTGCACTTGATCATTTTAGCAAATGATCATTTTAATGAAAAACATCGTTGTGCTCCAAATCTATTTGAGTGGGGTAACTACATCATGGTTATAGATAGTGCCTTTGGTATGAGGAATAGGTTTTACAATTGTGGTCATTATCCTTTCCAATATAGCTGAGATGGTAACTTATTCTGAATGTGCTATTAGAAGCTTTTTTTAAATCACAAGAGTCAACAGCTGAAACAATTGTCTTGATTCTATGCATCTAAGTTAACGTTTGTTTTAAGGGTGAGTTTACTGACAAAATCATAGTGAAAAAATTCAAAAACTGTGATAATTCAGAGTTTGACTTATTTTAATTTTTTTCTACTGATACATAAATTTAATACATGTATTTTATGATATATGAAAATTATGCATGCTACCAGAGACACTTGGCACTTTGCCAAGTATTTGGTTTAGAAATGCTGAATTTTCAACTTGTGGCTCCCAATAGTTTTTATTTTAGACAATTTTTTTTTTAAAAAAAGGCTTTTCAGGTAAAAAAGGTTGCTGACCCCTGGGCTAGGTTATGCACTCCACCCTCTGGTGTGAGGCGTGAACCCCCTTCTTGGAGCTGTTCACACAATGAAAAGATGTGTTGGTGGAGCCTCCAAACAAAAGTCGGGATACATAATAAATGAATGCCCCACCTTTGATCTACTTGGCAACATGACATAATTATGCAATGCAAGTAAGGTCTTCATTCTTGAACACCTATGCATGAGATTGATAACATGTAAAAATCTTCACAAACTTTTCTTCGTTAGTTATGTACTGTAGTAGCAATTACCACGGCCTGCAGGTGCATGACAATGGATAAATCCACACTATACCTTTTGCTATTTTGATGTCCAAGGCTGTCCTAATTAGTGCCATGAGCGTGGAGTTGAAGTGCACACTGTTGTCATCAGCAACCGGTAAATCCATTCGCAAGAGCCTCTGCAGGGAACCAATCACAACAAACCTAGCCCAAACCATTTGCTGTTTGGTTGAGTCACCACAAAGCACTTGGAGGCTCTTTTCATTTTAGTTTAAACATTGTCAAACAGTTCATTCCATTTGTGTACAGATGCAAATACGCAGGTCATCATTGCAATTTAACACGATGCACACAAATAATCAGTGGAACAGTAAACAATGCAATGGTCATTCCCAGTTCCACTTGAGGTACTGACATCCAGTTAACAAACACAAGTGATGCAGAAGCATGCAGCATGCAGCACAAGTACCCCACAGGACAAGCAGTGCAGTCAAGTTCACACAGAAGCTTCTAAGGATAAGACAATTGTGTTTCATTCACAGTTATGCTATAAATGCTATTGCTTAAAATCTGCTCTCTCAATGCAATGTAGCATTATTCAAGGATAATTAACAGCAGCATCCAGAGGTTCTTGAGTGAATTAGGAATGGACAAAGATAGTGCATTTGATGCAATTAAATCTGGAGACTATGAAATGGTTTCAAGGTTATTTTTGAGGAAAGTGTAATGCAAGTAATGGAAAGGGGGTGAAGAGAAAGAGAGTGCGAGAGATAATGGGGAGAGGAAGATAAGCAGAGACAGTATGAGAGAGTGGGGATGAGAGAGTGAGAGCTGAAAAATGGCAGAGGTATTTGAAGAAGTGTCCAAAAATCGTCATGCTGTATATAAGGAACAGTGGAAATCATTTAAGATATACATGTTCCAACTCGGGTTCCTTAACGGTACCCTAGGGGCTGTGAAGTCATTAGACCTCTATATTTATTGACTTACTGACACATTTGTATTTCTGTACACTGGCAAAAGGATCTCTGTATTGACAGCACTGTGTTCCCATGGACAGTTAAAACTCAAGTTAGGACAGGGAACTGTTGGTCCTCAGACTGTGTCAATATGAGTATCTGCAGATTGTCTCCAGCTGTGTGTCAGTATTTGCTCTCTATCTACAGCAGTTATGTCATTATTTACAAAAGGTGCATGAGAGATCTGACACAGGGTGGAATTTTATGGCCCCTCCCGCTAGCGAGATTTTCCAGTCCCACCGAAGTCAATGGACGTTTGAACGGTTCACCACATTTTATGGCCCCGACCCCGCCGTGACGGAATGCTGTCCAGGTCTTGCTGCATATGGACACACAGACTGCTTCAGTGTCTGAGGATCGGTACTGAGCACTGTGCAATCATCAGTGAACATTCCCATTTCTGACATGATGATGAAGGGAAGGTCATTGATAAAACAACTGAAGTTAGTTGGGCCTAGGGTACTATCCTGAGGAACTCATATCTAAACATGAGTAAATGAATTATAAGGGAAAATCAAAAAAATCCATATGTTTGTTCCCATGGAACCTCAAAAATGGCTTGGGAGATTGGGGGTATTGAAAGATGTTACAGAAGCATTCTTCCCATCAGCACAGAATTTTCTAGACAAGCAGTATTGTTTGGAAGGACACAAAATGTCAGAAAGGATTAGCAGACATCAGCAAAAGGCCATGTATATAAAAAGATAATCACATAGGAAAATGTAAATGTGGGAAGATAAGAGGGAAAAGTTCATTGGGCATCTTTTTAAAAATAAAAAGATAAAAATCAGAGTCTGGTGGGGTCAGGGGAAGGTGGAAGTTTGATCTGTATTGATAGGATTCTTTGTGCAAACCAGAATGAAGAGGCTGGCTCCATTCCAATACCTGATCTCTTGAGAGTTGATTTTGTGAATAGTGTGTTACTATGTGTCACTTTCAATGGGGAATTTGCTTTTGGTTGAGGAGTTTTTGCAAGCTAACTGGTTTATGAATATTTAATGTTGGTATAATTTATTTTTGCTATTTTTAGTTTTATTTCTCACTTTTTAGATGTTCTTCGATTTTGCAATCAGGAGTCTCCTTCCATATTTGCTATTGAATCCATGATCTTTCTGGTCTATATGGCAGTTATATAATAGGTGGAGTGTTTAACCAATGAACCAATGGAGAGGAGCTCTGCTTTCGGTTTGGAGCTCAACATGTTTTGGGAAGGGAAGGGTTGGTCATAATAATGCAATAAATATCAAACATATCTAAGCTGTGTTTTATGTTTATTTGAGACTGGCTGAGCAAGATCTGGAACCACAGGAGAATGATTCATGGAAAAATTACTAATTGTTTTATATCATTCAGCGGAAACAGTTAAATCACTAACTGAACTGCTTATTTTTGAGGTCATGTAAAAGGTCAACACACAAGGTATGGAACAAAGGGGAGTGGAGAGCTTAATGGTGAATGGGGACGGAAAATATTTAATCTTGGGCCACCCAGGGAAGAACAGGATGAGAGGAACAGTTCCACTGGGGTAAGAAACAAGATCAGCCGCTACTGCTCATCAACAATTTTTAAATTTGAATCATGGCCCTGAGAGGGGCATCAAGCACAGGGTAAGGATAACCCCTGAGGGAAGAAGCGGTAATCAGAGATTGCTGTGGGCCCAGCTAGGCTGCTCTCTCAGTTTCCTAACAAGCTATAGAACCCCAGCTGGGGTGAGCCAGAAAGGGGCATGGGGAAGAGGGAGACCATATAGGGAAGGGGGAACAATTAAGCAAATTACAGGAAGATAATCTAATGTAAGATTTGCCTTTTTAAAATTTACAGTATTCCGTTAGAACCATTGTCCCTCTCCCCTCAAATTTCCTTCCAATTTCATCCTCCAAAAAACCTTTTTCCAGTTGGGAGGTCCACAGCACAGATATCTGCATGGCAGCCTGTTTCTGAAGCCCACTGAGTAAGTCCCATTCCTGATATTCGAAAGAACATAATCGCACCTTACAGCTTTCAAAGGCCAACACAGCACAGATAATATGTCAGTGACAAGACGACCATATAACTTGATCCTGGGACTGCCCAGTTGCAATGTAAGTGTTGACTGACATCCCTACACCAATGGGAGGACATAAGTCGTACTGTCTGGTGTATCTGGGAGGAAGCAGGCTAGAATTCAATTGGAAAAGTCTGGCCATTCCACATGCTGAGGAACATCATGTGACCAAATATCAGCCTTTATCTCCTGCCCAGTTAGCTAGCTAATATAAAAGAGATTGGCATATTGACATTAATTAACTACAAATTGTTCGTGGTAAACTTTTAAGTCCTCACTTTCTATTCCTGTGGGGAATAGATAACCACTTCAGCAAATTGAACAAAACTACTCTAGAAACTTAAACAGCTATTATCAAAATAAAATATATAGTGGAGTGATTTCTAAATTGTAATTTGTGAGAGCAATGTGATCTAGACACTTTGGTAATCTAAACTAATATTGATTCTATTTATATATGTGTACATATATTACATTGTCATTCTCTACAGACAAAATGAAATAAAGGCACACTTTCTGACAGCCCCTGGCATGAGCACACTTGCAAAATCAGTGTGCCACCAATGCAAAAAACATGATCTTTCATCCAGAATTATTTTTCATACTCAGTTAATTGATTGGGAAAAGGGAGTGTGCAAGGAGGCCATAGCTGGTACCATCACATGACATAGAGAGCTAAATAACCCATTGTGACATAATCACTGCATGATTACACCTTTGTATAACCATTACAGCTTTTTATGAGTCTGATCCAGTGCAGTGAGTGCTACATGTAAATATCTCAACAGACATTAGTAGTCCTTCATTGGTTGCTAATCAGTCAGGAATAAAATGATCAGTTATCAGTAAATATGTGAGAATTTTTTGAAAGAATAAATGAATGAAGGAGCAGTTTTTTTTAGAAATGTTCTTTATAGGTATGAAATCCCTCTATTTCCAATTTTGCTGCTGGGAGGACAAGCAGATGATCTGCTCCCAGTCCAAAGCTGGGCACTAGGGAATCGGTCACCACAGACCTGCTGAGATTCTTCCTCCTTCTGAATTTTTCCCCACTCTGTGGGGAATAGGAAGGGTCCTTGGCTTCTGTTTTCTCTCTTTACATCTCAGCGTGACCATCAGCAGTGGTCATAAGCTGGTTGCCCTTTACCTATATGGTGCCTTTACTACGCTACAATATATTGCATCTATGCTATTAAAAAGGCATGACGGTGACTGACATGCCAGCTGAGCTCCCATTACCAATCCCCAATTCCACTACTATTCTGATGTTGAAATTATTTTATTTCTTTTGCTTTCAATTTTGACAAGCCCTGCTTTCCAATTCAGGTTTGGCACGCTTCCATTTCTAGTTTGGCAGCATTCCCAACAAAATGGCCAACATCGCCTTGATGTTCCTGGTGAATTTGGAGTGAGACTCATTGAACCAGTGGCCTGGGCACAGTGTGAACAGTCCATAAAAAGGATCACAGTTGCTGTTAGCCATCAAGTTTCATAGAATTTACAGGACAGAAACAGGCCGTTTGGCCCAACAGGCCTATACTGATTCCTCTCACTTTACTTCTTCTCACGCTATCAACATATCCTTATATTACTTTCTCCTTGATGTGCTTATCGAGCTTCCCCTTAAATGACCTATGCTATTTGCCTCAACTATTCCAGTACGGTAGTAAATTGAAAATTCCAATTGAAAATACCCACTCTCTGGGTAACGAAATTTCTCTTGAATTCTCTATTGGATTTATTAATGACTATTTTATATTTATAGCCCCTAGCTTTATACTCCCCTTCAAGTGTCAAACCCCTCAAAATTTTAAAGATCTCAATCAAGCCACTATACAGACATTTCTTTTCTAGAGAAAAGAGCTCTAGCCTCTTCAGCCATTCCTGATAGTTATCACCTCTTAGTTCCGGTATCATCTTTGTAAATCTTCTATTGCATCTTCTCCGGTGCTTTTATAGCCTTCTTGTGTAAAAATGGAGGCCAGAACTGTGCACTCCTATGTGTGGTCTACCCAAGGTTCTAAATAAGTTTGACATAGCTTCCCTGCATTTCAGCTATATTCCTATAGAAATGTACCCCTGCTTTGTTTACATCGTTATGGCTTTGTTAACCTGCATTGCTAATTTTAATGATTTGTGAATCTCCCTGGATCTCTTTGCACCATTTGGGCTCTTATTTTTCAAGGATGATGTAACCCCATTATTCCTCCTACCAAAATGCACCACCTCGCACTTAACGACATTGAAATCAATTTTCCATTTACACATCCATTTTGCACGATTAATATCTTCTTGTCACAGTTTTCTTCAGTATTGAAATCCCCTCAACTTGGCATCATCTGCAAATGTGAATAAATGGTGAATAGCAGTGGGACTGGCACTAATCCTAGTGGAAAACTACTTCCCATCTTCTGCTAGTCTGGGTAACTACCTTTAACTCCCTACTCTCTGTTTTCTATTTTGTAGTCAGTTTGCTATCAATTTTGCCACTTTTCTGCTGACTGGCTGTAAGAATCACCACTCATACACCAGGTCTGAGATCAGCCTGAGTTCCTTACAGCCAATACTGTATTAATAGATTTTTTCCCAAGCAAACAAAGAATCAAGATGACAACTTGTGAATTTGAAATTCTACAGGAAACAAAGCATCCCTCAACATCAACTTGGAAGGAGCCAGGCATTGAAAGCCTAGAATTTGACCAGCACATTGGCCCTGGTCTCCAACCATCAGGCAAGCCATGGTCTTCCTTTATTTTCATTCTTTGTAATATTTAGACAAACAGAGCCTTCTTATCACTCTTATCTTTCCTGCATGGAAAATTACGTGTCTCAGGCGTTGTTTAGAATTACAGTTTTTAGGAGTGGTTAGGTTCAAGAATGCACTGTCTGAGAGTTGTGGAAGCAGATTCAATCATGACTTTCAAAAGGGTATTGAATAAACTTTGCGGGGCTGCAGGGAAAATGTGGGGGAGTGGGACTAGCTGAGTTGTTCTCGCAGGGAGCCAGTACAGACATGAATGGCCAAATGACCTGTGTTGTAGCCATTCTATGATTCCATACATAATTATGTACTGTGGCTGACAAAACATCAGGCATGCTCTGAACTCTGCTATTTCAAGTTCTTCTATATGTTATCTATGATTCATAAATATAACTCAAGACTACTATCTATGCCCAGCTGTGAGCATAATTCTTTGGACCACAGCCCCTAACCCAGCCCACTGGCTCAGTCTGCCATTCTTTATTGCACACATTGCCCCACTTCCCTTTACAATCCTGAGTTTGCTTCTTCTAGTATCGTCATTAACTCTGCCCACCTTTCACATTACATTACACTTTACCTCTTTCAGTTTGCCACTCTATCTGACACTGTTTCCCCAATGATCTCTCTTTCTGCAGCTTCACATACTTGAGTCCATCTATCCCATTATTCCCTGTTTGAATCACTTGTCTGGTTTGCATCTTACCCACAGCACCAAGACTACCTTGTTGAA
This sequence comes from Cetorhinus maximus, assembly GCF_964194155.1. Lineage (NCBI taxonomy): Eukaryota > Metazoa > Chordata > Chondrichthyes > Lamniformes > Cetorhinidae > Cetorhinus > Cetorhinus maximus. Next base: position 19,320,441 of record NC_135906.1, on the reverse strand, counting down.
AGTTACCAACAATATCCTTAAGACTCCTCAACCTCTCCTTAGACTTTGGTACAACTGAACCTTCCATCCTCGGTGGCACTGCCTTTTAATGGTTACGTACTTGTCAGAGAAGACTTCTCCTGTGCCTGCGTTATCATGTCCAGCATATTCCAAGATTCCATTTTTAGCTCCACTCCAATCTCTTGTTTACACACTGTGGTTGACCCAACCCATGGCTCAGCTTCCACCTGTATGTTGACATTACCCAACACTGCCCCTTTATAACTCTTACTATGTTTTCCATCTAGTTGCTTCAGGCAGCAAGTTGAGGATGTTCCACAACTTTCTCTAGGACAATAATAGCAAGATTGAATCTGGCCCCATGAGAAACTGCTCACTTCCTCAAACTCTCAGTTGCTCACACAGGCTAAACCCAGGAGTTCACATCCTCGATGTCCATTATGACCATGAGCTTCAAACTCCACATTTGGTTTTCTCACCATCTATTATCTGCTCTGCAATGTCACTCATTTCCCTCTCTATTTCATTTCTCCTGTTTATGAAACCCTCCAATCTCGACTTCCCCAAGTCAGACTCCTGAACTCTTTCTGTCCTGTACTTCCAAGGAAAGGCCAGCTGTATTTGCAACAGCAACTGCTAAAAGTATCCTTGACCTTGTTCAAAGCAATTATTTATAAATGTATGGGACAGTTCATACTGTAATTAAATTACCCATATTAGAAAGTGGGCAAATACATCCCCTTTGAGGAACCTAGTTCTGTAAATTTCATGGATAGCAGACTTAAGTTTGCTGAGGTTCACCTTTTAGAACCTGAACTGGGTTAACTCAAATACCCTAGGACCTGTGCTCCCAAATAGGGGTAGACCCAGGGTCAAAATCTTGTGAAACACAGGATTAATTGGTTCAAGGAAAGTGCAGGGTCATTCACCATTCTCACCTCATCACCAACGGCAATGCCTGATCCCCGAGATGTGGTTTATGGCCACATTTTGTAGAAATCTACTTGACCCATTAAACATTAACTTGTGTTAAAATCATTCACCGATTCTTTTGGTATTGGGGGCCAAAGTCATGAGCAACACTGAGTAGCAGGCAAATGAAGACTCCACAGGAATGGAAGAGAAAAAAAATTATAGGAATATATGCTCTATAATAAAGCTCTTTCTTTTGACCTACAAAGGCCAATCTAAAAGCATTCCCTGGCTTTCTCATCCTTGCAACAAAAGACAAAGAAACAGCTGTGGATTCCAACTCTGGTGATATCCCACAGCAGAGCAGGCCACATAGCCCAGATAACATGGTGAGGACCACGGATGATAGGACCTGGGTTGCAACTGACCCCAAGCCAAAACAAGAATATTCTGCCACAAATGGAGTATTTGTGTCTTATCTAGTCAGCTTGCAGGAGGACACATAGATTTTAAATAGTAATATTTGTTTTCACATTCATTCTGTTGTCTAAAAATTGAAAACGTGTGCCACCTTGAGGTGAGAATGGGGTAGAAAATGTTGAAATTAGGAAAGGAATAAGGAATAGAAAAGAGAGATTATCCATGGGCTGGAAAAGAGAGGTTATGAATGGGCTGGAAAAGAGGAGGTTACATATGTGCTGGATTACGTGAATTTCAATGGGAAACCGTGCCTGAGATGGGTGCACTGATATGCCAACATTTTGAATTTTAACTGGGATATTATGTTCTTCTCTGTGGTAAACACCCCATTATAAACAGACATGGGGCAATCCAGCTCCCAACATCAAAGCAAACATATTTGTTTTGCTTGCAAGCACTAAAAACTAAAAATGAAGTTGATCTCAGCATTAAATACGCTGCAATATAGGTAATTTTATGGGAAGCCACATTTAAAATCACAAAAAATTTGGTAAAGAGGGTAAAGTTTTAGTATTGGATAATCTCAAGGGCACAGCATTTTGCCCACTAATGACTGCCTATTAATGTTGGCACATCTTCACATTGCAGCATGCAGGATAGAGGGAGAGAGAGGAGCAGAGAGAGAGAGAGAGAGAGAAAGAGAGAAAGGAGAAAACACAAATGATTAACCAGGCGTATTATGTAGGGAAAAGGGACCAATACAGGTTAGAACTGCATTGACAGAAAGAAAATAGGTAAAAGCTGGAAAAGTTAGTAATAGATAAACGGTCAGAGGTGAACTTGAAAATCAAAACTATTTAATGCTTTAAAAATTCTATTCTTCAGCCTGAATATCTGAAGAGAAATTGAATTTTCCCTCTCTGAAACACACAACAATCATGCAACCCACAGGAAGGGGAGTGTGCTTGTTGTAAAACAACTTTCCTATATTGAACTTTTTAAAATTTTGTTCACATCAATCAAAACAATGATCTTTTCCTTTCTGATTCAGGTTTCGCCAAGCTAAGGAAGGCTGGATTCAAACTCTGTTTTGCATTCAAAATACAAAAGCAATAATGGTAGAGTGGGTGATATTTTGATGATGCATTTTCTGTCCAACACTCAGATCTCACAGCTTCTCAGGATCTCACTTTTCCTAACTCTACAGGGGAAGGATTTCTCTGGCTACAATGTGTATGAACTCTAACTGCATGTAAGGCTTCTTATCCCTAATAAGATTGTGAACACATTCTAAATGAAGATTCACTGCAGGGGATGTTTGCCATGCACAATAACCAGAAGAATTCTAGCACCTTTGCCTTTGGTTGTGAAGGTAACAAAACAGGGTAATCTGTTTAAGGGCATTTTGGTTTGTGATTTGAATACTGGTTTAAGAGAACAATGCTCATACTCTCAAAGGCCCATGCAGTGAGTAAATGCATGGACTATTATGATACTGAGTCAAAAAAACCAGCAAGGTCTCAGGTTCCATCCTTGGTTTGTGTTGAGTCAGCTGATCTCTGATGGGATAGTGATTAGATTCAGTATACCCCAAATAGGGAAAAGTCAATGTTGTCATACTAATGCTGGACAATCATGTGCGTGGATGTCAACTGAAGGCATGACCAGTTGGCTGTGGCCAACTCCATGGGTCAAAAGCTTGCCAACACTTGCTATCTGGTTTACCCTCAAAGAATGGCCATCCAGGTGGAGTGATAAGAGTGGTCAGCACCTGTGGAACCTGATTTGTATTAAGTGTTAGTGCTATCAAGCGAGATGGGAGAAAATTGGAATGAGGGGATAAAGGGCTTACATTCATTTTAGTTAATTGTTGTTAAATTTTGGATAAGTTGATCTTGAACAAAACTAACCCGAGTGGCTATAGAACAGATTAGGCTGTTGGAGGTGAGGGGGAGTTGGGGGGAGGAGGGTAAGAGACTACATGTGCTAGTTCCTTGGTTGAAACTTGAATTCACATCAAGGCCTTTATCTAAATCGATTCAGTCAGAGCAATGGTGAGTGTAATTTGAGGTCCTTGCCTGGACCACCAAATCTCTGAAAGAACGATCCCCCCTCCCTTTCTCTTCCATGCAAACACACCTCTCACTAGATAATCCAAAAGGGAGACTGGCACATTTGCAGTAGGAGTCTAGAGATTGCTTGTTGGTTCTCCTGATGCAGTGAACAATAAACTGATCTGAAGGGAGGGGAAGATGCAAACTACTGAAAAAAAGACTGGAGGAAGAACACAAGAGAGTTTGGCCCTGTGGAATGTAGTGAGTTTTTTTCTCCAGAACGCACTGATAGCAAGATCTGTAAATTCTAAAGGCAAGGGAAAATGTTTATCTAGCCCAATATCACACCGAAAAGCAAGTCTTTTGCTCAATTTTTAAAAACCAATTGCTGGATCAAATACTGCAGGTAGGCAGAAAAGCAAAATCGCCACAATGATTTCAATTAAGGGAAAGTAATTGAGTTTGGGAAATAAATTAAATCCTCCTAAAAGAAATTGAGGTATGATTTTTAGATATGTATTCCATCAACTAATAGGTAGATCACAATTATTGTCAACCCTCTCAGACTCCTCCCACTTCTTTTGGACTGCACGATCCCTGACCCTAACAGTTCAAAGGTCACAGATTTTCTCCGACACACTGAACACTAAGGACACATTTCTACCTTATAAGCAACTCGCGCAGGGCATTTCTTCCCCAGGCCTAAGGGCGGAGACATGTGTCTCAACATCTCATACATATCAGTGTAACTGATGCGGCCACTTTGTAGCAGAAATGAGGCAAAAAGGAGATGTATCCAAGACGAACGAAAAGAAAAATGGAAGGAAACAAACAAAAACAAAAAAATTACAAGGTTATTCTTTATGGGTCTGTCAATTGCAGAAATTCACCCAATATCTATGCAATGTCAAAATATTGCATAGAAGTACAGAGAGCATTTTCTTTTAGTCTTGATGAAAAGTCCTCTGCCTGTTGTGAGGAGATGCCAGTCTTTGTCAATGCAGTTTCTGTCCCTACAGTAATGAACACTACTGTAACCCAAGATGCCGAGTGATATTGGTTACGACAAGCAGCAATGGCTGAGGTTGAGGTTGGTCAGTGCATTTCCATGCTATTTTCTCTAGGTGACTGCATTTTCCTGCACATTCTACTTCAAGAAATGCAAAAAAAGAGAAAGCACACTCATTCATTGATGCTTAGGTTGGTAGGTTAGTGGAAGTCAAACCTTGCAGGCCACCCTATGAGGACATTTCTTGCCTAAGCCCAGAGGGGGTGAGATAACACGCAATAAACTGTACATATCCTTATAATGAATGCGACCGCTGGAAAAAGAATACAATCAGTTAGTGAAAACAAGGCCCTGAGATTAAAACAGAGCAGAACTTCACAAATTAACATACAGGAACTTAATTTAAAACAGTATAAAGCACAGCACATCAAAAACACTGAGAATCTAATTAGCTGGTTTGTAGAGGCTCAACCATCATATCAAAGCAACTAGAATCCACCTTAAACAGAATTCCATCCTATCAGTCAGTAGCTAGAATATAAATCAGGTATCTAAATTCTTACATAGTCCAGTTTTCCTCTGATGTTGAGGTGTTTGTTATTAAAGTTTTTCAATGAATTTTCATTAATTCTGATGGCTGCTTTACTGCTGAAGTCTTGACCCCATCCCTGGCTGTTCTTTGACAAGTTTTGGACTTGGGATAGGATGGTGAACGAAATATGCTTTTCAATGTAGGTAGAAATGACCCTGACTATATATGACATGCAATGACTATAATCAATTCCATATGATGTAATTGTTCTGCACAATGATTATTTCTAATTGCAAAGACCTCACTTTGAATAAATTTCTTTTAAGGGTTTAAAAATCGGGGTTAATACGATGTTGGTGTTACGACTTGCTTTAGAATCTAAGTCGTACTGTAGAGTGAAGGGGGAAGACATAGGAAATAATAGCTCAAACTGCCTGAACTATGTGAAAACAGAATTTTTTTTTTAACAACATGAGAATGTGGGGTTGAGATTACAATCAGATCAGCCATGATCTTATTGAATGGCAGAGCAGGCTTCAGGGGCCAAGTGGCCGACTCCTCCTAATTTGTATGTTCGCATGTAACATGAAATGGCCATTAAGCCAAACAAGGCACATCCCTTTTCAAGGTTGACTCATGAATCCTCTTGATCACTTATAAATTAGGGTAATGTATGAATCGCACTAAGTATTTGCAGATGATGTAAGTATGTTTACACACATTGCAAATTTATCCTGTTCAAGAATACCATTTACAAGTTTACAGTCCAAACTACAAACCCCTCTCCTGTTAAGTGCAAAAAAACCCTGCAAATCTAATTTTGATTCCAACCAAGCATTTCAGATCCACTGTCACTATTAAACAATAAATACATCTGGTATATTCCTTCAATCCTAGCCAATTCAGGAAATCCTCGCTATCTCTCTGACGTTTGAGCCAGAATTCTTCTCTGATACTGCCCAGAATAAGGCAGAGATAGCCTACTCTCCCTCCAAGTTAGGCTCAGCACTTGCTTAGCAAAGCTTTCAGTGGGAGCCTCAATGACATGTTTGGGGTACTTCCTCCCCATATAGTCCACATCACCTCTTTTAGTGCTACAACATCGTTTCCTTGTACTAGTGGGCTCCCTCGGTTGGGGGTGGGGGTTTCATGTCAAGAGCCAATGTGCCTCACAAATGAATCCTGATTTAGAAAAATGGATTGGGATTGCATCATGCTGAAACTCCACCCCAAAGAGGAGAATCCTGCCCCTGGAGTTAGCTTTGGTCAAACGAGGGAATCAGAAGTTGGAGTGATTCTTTATTTGAAACTGTGGTGCTTAAGTTTTCTGGGAAAATCAAATACCAAGCCAAAGTATCTGGCAGGCACATATGGTGTTATAATGGCCATTATATTTATCAAGCAGTTTGTTAAGAGCAACATAGCTGCCATTTTGAATTTTAGGCAGGAAATACAGTCTAGTGATTTCCCCCTAATCATAAATCTGTAGACTTATTGCTGCCTCAGTCACCTTTTGATACTCTACACCACTGAATAGACAGCATGAGGGCAGAAGTTTTATGTAGCACTGTTCCTGCTGTTAGGGTACAAGGCTTTGCTCCTATGACTCCATGAACAGGGAGCACTATCCACAAACCATTGCCCTGTTCACAATGCATTGGATACAAGTGCTATGATGTTACAGTCAGAGATCTATACAACATTTCTGCTCCTTCAGCTGGTGTTTCTTAACTGTAAAACAGGACAATAAAGTTACTGAAAAATGTGCAGCTATCTTCCTTTACAATTCTTCCAATTCAAGAGCACTGCCATACACTATACATCCTATTTGGTCCTTTGGAGACTAGCTTTCATCCACTCTAAAATGGGTAGTGACATTTCCAATGCACTCCTATTGAATGGATATAAAGAAGCATGGAGGCGCTGTATTATTACTATATGCACTGAAATGCAAGACTGAGCAAGAAGGGAAACAGTGGTGGTAAACCTTTCTCAGCTTCCGTTCAAAAACCCAAGACGCCAGAATCATCTAAGTTGCTGTCAAAGGCAATAGTGAGATCCAATCAGTTGTTCTATAAATTCACATTACTTTGGTCTCGAGGATCAGAGTTCAGACTCCAGACTCAACTGTTCTTTCCTCTTCCATTGTCCAAATCAGTGGGTATTGTCAGTTCCTGGCTTGGTTCCTAGATAGGGAGGCTTTATCCTGGCAGCTGGACAGGGAGTGGTAAATAGGTGCTGATAAATTGGGATATGATCTACAGAGGAGTCCACAGATTTATTCACATCACTCTCTCCTGCTGTCTCATTACCATCTCAGCCCACTGTTCTTATTCAGGATATCACGGGGGTGGGGGGTGTGGGCGTGGGGTGGGGGGGAGTGTTTTACACAACATGCTATTTCTGAGCATCAGTTGTAAATCATAAACATTAGCATGAAGGATAACTGTAACCGTGTATTCTCATTAACTTTGAGAGACCTTTAACAGGATCCCTGGATTCATCACTTTCCTATCTTCACTCTCACAAGCCCCATAATTTTCAACAAATCAGTGATTAGAAAGGAAAAACAAATCATTCAACAGCCATATGAGTGACTTCAAAATGTTAACCCATGTTATGTGTCACATTACAAATGATGCTCTTAGTCACTTAAATTGCTCTTTTTTAAGGTGCAACCTGCATTCCTTAGTGACATATCTGCAGCTGATGCAAATAATGACCTATCCTTTCATCTATGTGGGCAACTGACAGAATATTGCTAAATAATGTCATCAAGTTTGTATTTGAGAAAAGAGATAGGCTATAGGCAGAGTATAATATTCAAGATTTATATGGTTATATTTAGAATTGTACCTGATCCATGGTATCATCAGTTGCCACATCCATGGAGATCCAAAGAGGCAACTATTATGATATCACCACCTTACCAACAGTCAAGGCTTCACCTTGCTTAGAAACAATACAGGTCACAGTGCAGGTAGAAACTAGGGTTGTTTACTGCATAATTAGAATTCCATTAAAAATTCAGCAATAGATGGATATTGCCTCTAAAGAACTGTAGAAAGTGTAATTTTTGGGAAATAAGTAAACAAACCAGCCAATCAGATATTTAAAGTTGCAGAGTATGGTAAAGGCCAAGGTTTAACTTGCCAAACTCACTGAAAACTATTAATGATCCTGTTGTGCTCTTGACTGATTTATTTTTCTCAATGTAGCTTTTGGCGGTAGCACTAAATCTATTACAACATTGATAACCTAATTAATCAAGTAAACTGAGTAATAGAACTACACTTATAGAGGTCCTTATAGCATTAGGACCAAGCAACCCATGCAATTGGATGTGGTCCTGACTGGATCCAGCAATTAGATTATCTAGGAAAAGTAGGGGCCCATATTGACCCATGGTATAGGCCATCTACAAGGCAAATGTCATCCCTGTCCACTTGTATGAAAAAGAGTGGTATGGCCTGTTGCAGCAACTTCTCGCCATAGTAACTTCTTACTACAATAAGAAACTGAATTATGGGCTGAATCTGTTGAAATTATGTCTATATATTCTTTATAAATTCATATACAAAATCTTCTTTTCTAAAGTCTTATAAAGAATTCAGGATTTCATCAGTCCATAGATGTTGGGGGTTAGTGAACAATCCTTGCTTATTAATTGCATTTGCCCGCTATATACCAACTACAAAGGAATTTTGTTTAACGTCCTCTTAACATTACTGTACTGAGACTTTCGAAGGAGCTTGGTGGAGTGAATGGTGAGGTCAATGATTTGGTATGTTAGACTGTGGTAATGTGCTTGATGACTTGAAGGGCCTTTCTCATTCCAATCTTCTCTTGTTCTTGTTGAACGTTATTTCTATTTTATTTAATTTCTTTATTCAAAGACGACCTCCCCTGCTCATTCAATTCACGTAAATGACCCTTTCCATAATCTAAAGGCAAATTTAACTGCTCCACTTCGGTAAATTGTTGGGGATTAGTGAACCCAAAAAAAAATCATAGGAACCTGGATGTAGCTGGTCAAATTCATGTTCTAATTAAATTAAAATTGTAAGTGGGCAGCTTAGCTCTGGAACTCATTTATACTCTTAAGATTCAATGGCTTGTCGCCTGTCTAATTCACTTAGTGTGAACAAATGCCACTTGCTTTTCTTATTATTCCTAATTTTCCTACTTATCCACTGATATTTGAATGTTTCTACTAAGTGAACAATTTGGCTGGATCAGCTCTGTCGAATATCCTCTTTAATGATGAATCTTCATTTTGATACGTCATGTAGCAGAAAACTGGTACTGCAACATTTTCATTTTGATCCCAGGCTCAGTGGATTTATGTAACTATTTTACTTATTTTGATCCAATGAAATTAGGTTTCTCGATCTTTATTTAATAAAAACAGTCTTTTCATTTTTTAATGAATTATGAGAACAATTAGATGTTGATTCAGGTGTTTAAATTCTTTTCTCTCACTGGTAAAATCAACTACAATTTTAAGCTCCCTTAATGATTTTGAGCCATAGAACATCCCCTAATCTTCTTACTATCATGATAAATATTCTTCTCATTTTATCCTCTGCCCTCCTGAAAAAATTGCTGGGGTAAAATCCACAAATGTTGACTGTCCATGTTTAAGTAGTCATTCCTAATGTGTATCTAGCTACTGAGTGTCTGTAGGCTCTTCAACAATGGAAAGCAAGGTGTATCACACCTGAGCCAGTTATCTTGGCCTCACCCATATATTGTTATGTACGTTTTCTAATCAGGGCTCCTACTGTCACCCTGATGGAGGTTTAGGACAGAACTGTAATTGGGGCCGGGCCCTTTCTGGCCTATGTCTTTGATGTTTTAAAAATAAGCAAATGAATGACATGATTTTATAACATCTTGGAGCCAGGTCAGACCTTGACAATACAATACAACTTTAAATTTTACAGAATGAAGTTGAGATTAGGTATGTATTTTTGTTACAAAACTTGTCCTAAACACTTTTTTTCAAATGACACAATTTTATACAACTATCACTTTCCTGAACAGTAATTGCTTCACAGCTGACAAAACTAACAGGATTCACACATAACATACTGGGGACAAGGTTAGGATATTTGAGAGGAATTTCAATTATATAAAGAAGCACAAAAAAGGCTGAGACTGTTGCAAACTATTTTTTATTCATTTTTGTGACTGATGGGGAAGGCAGGAGGGAATTGTGATTTTAATGATTCACTCAGTGAGTGATCAATGTGTTTTCTTCACTAATACATACAGTAGTCATTCATTGTATCCAGTTTATCCAAAGACCTACTCCTTCAAATGATTTTAGTTGTTACCTCAGTGTTAAGTTGACATCTAAAGACTCACCTCTCCCACCAGAAGGGGGATTAATTAACTGACATTTTCTAAGAGCGGTTAATGTGAGCAGCTGGCCGGAATCCAATCTAACCAAGGATAGGGGGAGATGTGGGGTAGTGGTACTATCACTGCACTAGTTTTCCAGAGCCCCAGACTAATGCCCTGGGATATGGGTTCAAATCCCACCATGACAGCTCCTGCTCCAGAAATTGGAGGGGTTCTAATCTACCTATTTCTGGGAACAGGCTCTTGGAAATATTTGTAAAATAACTAGTTTTACAGTTTTCCCTTAAATTTTCCCCTTTTCCAGATTCCTCGAGACTATCTTCTGTTATCCCACTCCCTCCTTTCAGTCAGGATGACAATGAGGTCACCTCCTGCACAGCAACCATGAGTGACTGTCAAGACAAGTGCTCCTATAGGGCCAGCACTGATGGTGCTCACACACTCAGGACTTCACTCAGCAACAAACTCCAGATATTCGCCTGGTGATAACAAGCAGGCTACATTGATTTATTTTGGTCTGGAATATTGGTTCTCATGTTTATACTGTTACAGGTGAACACTGAAAGGCAAGAGGTCTTCAGTGCTTTTCTAAAACCTTAACTAAGAATGAGTTTGCGGCTCATTCCTTTGAATATGCGTGAGAATGAAAGACCCTCCTCACTCACACATCATAACTGGGGCTCATAAGCGATCCAAAAGTCATAGTTAAAGGACTGTTAAGTGTTGATGAGCAACAATAATAACTACAACTCATAGGCTTTAAAAAAAAAAATTCATTTATGGGATGTGGGCGTCACTGGCTTGACCAGCATTTATTGCCCATCCCTAATTGCCCTTGAGAAGGTGGTGATGAGCTGTCTTCTTGAACCGCTGCAGTCCATGTGATGTAGGTACACCCACAGTGCTGTTAGGGAGGGAGTTCCAGGATTTTGACCCAGCGACAGTGAAGGAATGGCGATATATTTCCAAGTCAGGAAGGTGTGTGGCTTGGAGGGGAACTTCCAGGTGGTGGTGTTCCCATGTGTCTGCTGCCCTTGTCCTCCTAGATGGTAGTGGTCGTGGGTTTGGAAGGTACTGCCTAAGGAGTCTTGGTGAGTTGCTGCAGTGCATCTTGTAGATGATACACACTGCTGCCACTGTGTGTCAGTGGTGGAAGGAGTGAATGTTTATGGAAAGGGCGGCAATCAAGTGGGCTGCTTTGTCCTGGATGGTGTCAAGCCTCTTGAGTGTTGTAGGAGTTGCACTCACCCAGGCAAGTGTTCCATCACACTCCTGACTTGTGCCTTGTAGATGGTGGACAGGCTTTGGGGAGTCAGGCAGTGAGTTGCTCATCACAGGTTTCTTAGCCTCTGACCTGCTCTTGTAGCCACACTATTTATATGGCTAGTTCAGTTCAGTTTCTGATCAATGGTAACCCCCAGGATGTTGATAATGGGGGATTCAGTGATGGTAATGCCATTGCATGTCAAGGGGCGATAGTTGGATTCTCTCTTGTTGGGGATGGTCATTGCCTGACACTTGTGCATGCGAATGTTACTTGCCACTTGTCAGCTGAAGCCTGGATATTGTCCAGGTCTTGCTGCATTTGGACATGGACTGCTTCAATATCTGAGGAGCCATAAGTGGTGCTGAGCATTGTGCAATAGTCAGCGAACATCCCCACTTCTGACCTTATGATGGGAGGAAGGTCATTGATGAAGCAGCTGAAGATGGTTGAGCCTAGGGCACTATCCTGAGGAACTCCTTTAGTGATGCCCTGGAACTAGATGATTGGCCTCCAACAACCACAACCAGCTTCCTTCATGCTAGGTATGACTCCAACCAGCGGAGAGTTTTCCCCTAATTCCCTTTGACTCCAGTTTTGCTAGGGTGCCTTGATGCCACACTCGGTCAAATGCAGCCTTGATGTCAAAGGCGTTCATTCTCACCTCAACTCTGCAGTTCAACTCTTTTGTCCATGTTTGAACCAAGGCTGTAATGAAGTCAGGAGATGATTGGCCCTGGCAGAACCCAAACTGGGCATCAATGAGCAGGTTATTGGTAAGAAATTGCCGCTTGAAAGCACTGTCGATGACTCCTTCCATCTCTTCTCTGATGATGGAGTGTAGACTGATGGGGCTGTAATTGGCTGGGTTGGATATGTCCTGCTTTTTGTGTACAGGACATACCTGGGAAATTTTCTACATTGTGGGTAGGTGCCAAAGTTGTAGCTGTCCTGGAACAGCTTGGCTACAGGCATGGCAAGTTCTGGAGCACAAGTCTCAATATTATTGCCGGAATGTTGTCAGGTCCCATAGGCTTTGTAGTATCCAATGCCTTCAGTTGTTTCTTGATATCACGTGGAGTGAATCGAATTGGCTGAAGACTGGCATGTGTGATGCTGGGGACCTCCAGCGGAGGCTGAGCTGGATCATCCACTCAGAACTTCTGACTGAAGATTGTTGCAAATGCTTCAGCCTTATCTTTTGCACTGATGTGCTGAGCTCCCCAATCATTGAGGACGGAGTTATTTATGGAGCCTCCTCTTCCAGTGAGTTGTTTAATTGTCAAACACCATTCACGACTGGATGTGGCAGGACTGCAGAGCTTAGATCTGATCTGTTGTTTGTGGAATCGCTTAGCTCTTATCCGTTGGTTGTGGAATCGCTTAGCTCTGTCTATCACTTGCTGCTTATGCTGTTTGGCGCACAAGTAGTCCTGTGTTGTAGCTTCACGAGGTTGACACCTCATTTTTAGGTAAGCTCTGTGCTGCTCCTGGCATGTCCTCCTGCACTCTTTATTGAACTAGGGTTGATCCCCCCTGGCTTGGTGATGGTACAGTGGGAGGTATGCCAGGCCATGAGGTTACATATTGTAGCTGAGTACAATTCTGCTGCTGTTGATGGCCCACAACGCCTCATGGTTGCCCAGTCTTGAGTTCCTAGATCTGTTTGAAATATATTCCGTTTAGCACGGTGGTAGTGCCACACTACACGATGGAGGGTATCCTCAATGTGAAGACGGGACGTGGGAATCAGTAGGAGGTTTCCTTGCCCATGAGACCTGATACGATGAGACTTCATGGGGTCCAGAGTCGATGTTGAGGGGTCCCAGGGCAACTCCCTCCCGACTGCATACCACTACAGTGTCGCCACCTCTGCTGGGTCTGTCCTGCGGTGGGACAAGACATACCAGATACCAGGTATGGTGATGGTAATGTCTGGGACATTGTCAGTAAGGTATGATCCTGTGAGCATAACTATGTCAGGCTGTTGCTTGACTAATCTGTGAGACAGCTCTCCCAATTTTGGCACTAGCCCCCAGATGTTAGTAAGGAGGACTTTGCAGGATCAGCAGGGCTGGTTTGCTATTGTCATTTCCGGTGCCTAGGTTGATGCTGGGTGGTCAGTCTGGTTCCGTTGCCCATATCCTGTGACTTTGGCTTTTAAGTGCATTCTTATTTCTATTACAATGTGTGTCCGCATGGAATTGCTATGCCACAAGAGGAATGTGCATTTTCCCGGAATACTCATTAGAAGCGAGAGAAATTGCCTCAGCCCTGTTAATACTCAGATTTCATACACACTGAAAATTTAATCAATTACATGTTACCTATATTAAAGCCATAAAGGCAGATGAAGTGAATTGCCATCATTGATTGGGAACAGGAAGAAAACTCTAGCAACATACTGAGGTCCGCTCATTATGATGGAGAGGCATTGAGACAACTGCCTGAAAAATGGGGCCCACAGAGCAGTCAGTTTAAAAGTTCAATCAAAGATTTCTAAATTTTTTTTTCAAAACCAATCAGCTAGTCTTTCTGCAGCCACATAAATCCAGAAACATTTTTGTAGGGTCTCCGAGAGATCACAAACAGCTATACTGTCAGCAGGAAGTGTACATATTGAGCTCTGTTGCACGGTGTATACAGATAGATACCTGCACAGCGAGTCATAGTCATGATGTTAGAAATTTAATTTTTTTAAATTTTAACCCCACTACTCATACCACCTGGAGTTTAGACTTGCAAGCCAGAAATGCTCATTCAAATTGAGCGGTCATTGGTGCTGGAGATGTTTCTAAAAAGTTTAAAGAGAATGATCTCCAGTTGGGGCTGTGGGGATGGTGTGGCTGTTTGTTGGTATCTTACTAAAAGCTACTCATCCAGTTCTTCTCCATTTGGATCTGAACCTGGATATATGGCTGACTCATAACAGTGTGTCACTAACCTACAGAAAAAAAAAATGAATTGAAAATGAACACGTTAGCCTCAATTTTAATGTGTGCAGTGAGTCCACAGTGAGAGCTCACTGCTTCTGGCTGCAATTCAGATGCAACTAATAGTTCTCATTTCCCATCCGCTCAGATTCCACGCTGTGGTACAGAACTCTGAGGAAGGAAGCTTGCTAATGATAGGTGCTTACCGGGCGGCTGGATCATACTCAGCCCAGACCCTGACGTACTCATCCAGGTGATGGGGTCCAAGGATGGAAGAGTCCCGCGTCAGGTACTCAAAATTGTCCATGATGACGGCAACAAAGAGGTTCAGCATCTGACATATAAAAAGTGAAGAAGCATAAACTGGGGTGCGCATTAATTAACTACAAGTTATTAACTGTTTAACAGTCAACTGAAAGAGCAGGGACCCATGTTCTGCCACATAAAAGAAAGACACAGGATTCACATGTAGAGAATTCTGAATCTTAGCTATGACATCAGACCAAGGTAGTATAATTATAAAGTAAGGCAGCAGCGAAAGAGAATGAAGAACCACTCAGTCCTGCTTCTTGCTTAGATCATCTACAATCTACTCTATCATGGATGCTACACCCATTAAATCTCCTAAGGGAAGGAAAATATTCTCTAATCCTCAGAGATATCATACAACTCCAGAATATTCATCCATCCTCATTTCATAGAATCACAGAATGGTTACGGCACAGGAGGCCATTTGGCCCATCATGTCTGAGCTGGTTCTCTAAAGTAGCAATTCACCTAGTGCCCCTCCTCGCCTTCTGCCTGTAGCCCTGCACATTCTTCCTTTTCAGATAATAATCTTCACTACTTAACTGACCAATGACTTAGCATGAATCTTGTCTACAGGGGAGGGAAGAGGAGAAATTTACATAAAAAATACCAGTAAAGCATATCATGATCAGTGAGGTATATAAATAAAACATGGAAATGTCCATCAAATACTTCTTTCCTGGATCAAAATTTTCAAAGCTGATTTCAAGAAAAATCCTTCAAGCCTACAGAAAAACAGAGACTTTCATCCCACAAGTAATGGCTAGGTTAGAACTCAGGTCCCTGAAGTGAAATGGTTACATGCAAGCTCACGGCACCACCCAGTGCCCCAAACTACATCAACAGTGACAGAAATGAAGTTTATCATATTTCACTCTGGGAATCATGGAAATCATTTTTGAAAATAGACTCATTAACTATAAAAAGCTAACTTGATTAGCTTGTTGAGACAACAGTGGCGTAATAATAGAGAAGAAAACTGAAAAAGCTGGAAATACATAACCGGTCATCAGGATCTTAAGTAGGATGTTTTGTTTAGTGCTTCTGATGTGAAGGGTGCACATCCAGAACAGATACTGACAGACTTGCTATATATATCCAACATTTTCTGTTTTTAGTTATTAAAATAATGAGGTTGAAAAGAAATGCGGTGCACTCGATACTTACCAGGAAGGAACAGAGGAAAATAAAGGAGACAAAGTAGAAATAGGCAAACTCATTGCCACACTCGTTTCCTACAATGCCAGATCGCGTATCACATGGTTTGCCGCCCAAGCATGATAACATGATACTATGCCACGCCTCCCCTGTTGCACTCCTGAAATACACATAAAAAAATACACATAAAATCTTGTTACAGGACTGGTCGCCACATTATAGGAAGGATGTGATTGCACTGGAGGGGGTGCAGAGGAGATTCACCAGGATGTTGCCTGGGATGAAACATTTAAGTTATGAAGAGAGGTTGGATAGACTTGGGTTGTTTCCATTGGAGCAGAGAAAACTGAGGGGCGACCTCATCGAGGTGTACAAGATTATGAGGGGCATGGGCAGGGTGGATAGGGAGCAGCTGTTCCCCTTTGTTGAAGGGTCAGTCACAAGGGGGCATAAGTTCAAGGTGAGGGGCGGGAGGTTTAGGGGGGATGTGAGGAAAAACTTTTTTACCCAGAGGGTGGTGACGGTCTGGAATGCGCTGCCTGGGAGGGTGGTGGAGGCGGGTTGCCTCACATCCTTTAAAAAGTACCTGGATGAGCACTTGGCACGTCATAACATTCAAGGCTATGGGCCAAGTGCTGGTAAATGGGATTAGGTAGGTAGGTAGGTCAGGTGTTTCTCACGTGTTGGTGCAGACTCGATGGGCCGAAGGGCCTCTTCTGCACTGTGATTCTGTGATTGCAGTCAGGAAGGATGGATGAAAACCAATTGGGAATTCACACCCTTCCCTTAGTAACTCACCTGAAAGGCTTCAATTTGATAAAAGCCCCAGTACAAGTGATTCCCAATTCTAGGTAAAATTTGAGGCCTCTTCTAGGCACATTGGGTCAGGGATTTCTCCTTAAATTGTGCACTGGGACAGAACAGTAGACTTACTAACAGGAGGAATCGTCCAGTCTGAGTCCTTCTCTGTGATAGCTCAGTGGGTAAATGTGCTGTCATGCTGAGCTCTACAGATCAAGGAATTTCAGTTTCAACCCCTGGCCTGGGCTGAGTTAGCAAGGGCTGAGTTAGCCAGGGCAGCACTGAGGGGTATGGGGAAGAATGGAGGCTTCATCAGCTAGGGAAAGATGGAACTGGATTTGCCAATATTCCTGCTCTTGATCATTACACAATGGATTGTTGCTGAAAAGTGCACGTGTCTACATGGCAGGTGAGGACAGAATTGGAGTTGGCTGTGGTACCTTCTATACTTTGATAGCCTGCTGACAGTCACTACCTAGGCTGCATGAAAAGAGGTACTGGAGAGGTACATGGTATCTATGGAACCTGTCCCTCAGTAGACATTAGGAGAAATTAAGAGGCAAATAAAGTTGATGTTTCTTACCGGAAGAGAAGCATCAGGGCTTGGAAGAATGTTCTGAAGTTGTTGTGGTGATTAATTTCACTATCTTCATCATCATCAACTGCAATATTTCCAAATAGCTGCAAAATGAAGCAAGGTTTATTTCAATTTCAATTTCATGTTATTATCCATACGGAAATTCATTTCAGGTGCATTGCTCGTTTGTTAAAAATTACATATAAATGAATGATAACAATAAAGAAAGAAAATCACCCTATCAGAGACCTAACTTTAATGAAAATATGTAGTAAAACTATTCCAATGTGTTAAAATAATCCGACATCGAGTCCCACCCCGAGTGCATATTCTCATCAATACATCAAATTTCTGTTGAAAGTTTGTACAGGGAAGCGCACAAATGAATTCAGGGCCCGATTTGTCCTGCATCTGAGGGATTTTAGCCTTTCACCTGAACACAACCAGCAGTAATACTGAAACAAGGGGTGATTCTCATTGTTCACGACATTCTTTACTTTCATCAAATACCTTTTCTGCCCGTTCCAAACTCACTGTACCCTTAAAGAGTCTGCTTTCCTAAGACAACAGTACCAGTCGAGACATCCAAAAAGGATAACATTCTCAACTGCAGCCGGAAAGAAGAGTTTCATGACTGTAGGGTCTACTTGAAAGGATTTTAATTTTCTGAGGTAGTATAATTGTGTGTCCCTTGGCCACCACATCTGTTCACTGATCCCTCCAATTCAACTTATCAACTTTGACACCTAGATACATGTGTTTAGTAACTATTTCAATATCCACATCATGAATCTTCACAGGAACAATATCATTAACAGACTTTTTCTTAAAGGCTATAACTAGTTCTTTCATCTTGTTTTCATTCAGAACATTTTACGAACTTCTCCACCAAGTTCCTATAGTTTCCTTCATTATTCCTTATGATACCCACAAGTAGCATATCATCAGCATACTTCAGGATTGTTATGTACTGATACCCTGATCAACAGTCATTCTTATAGAGGATGAAAAGTAAAGGTGACAGCACACAACCCTGACGAGGTCCAGTATTCATTAACATAGTTTCTAGGATTTATTCAGAGCCTAACACCCACTGGGTCCTGTTAAGAAGGAAATCATTGATCAAAGTATGAGAGTAGGATTGACATCAAAGTTTTTCAATTTTTCATTAAGCTTGAATGGTTGTATAGTATTAAAAGCTGAAGAGAAATCAACAAAGGTAGCGCAAGCATAGTTGTCTAATCTATCCTTATGCTGTTGGATCAGATGGACCAAGGTCAGAACAGCATCAACCACTGACTAAGGATGCTGATGGGCAAACTTCGGATCAATAAGTGGAAAAAGAGGATCCAAAAGACAATTGACACAATGCACTCAAAGCACCTCATGACTATTGATGTAAGAGCAACTGATTGGTATGTTGGGGCTGAGACAGCTTGTGCTAAAGCTGAGAGATCTTAATCATTGTGCTCACACAAGTACTCTGCTCATAGGGGAAAAAAGGAAAAATATTTATAATGAAGACTTAGCAACAGGCAACAGCTCCAGAATGTCATAACTCAGATGTTTTGTCTTATAACAGACTGTAATCCCTTTCTGCAATTGAAGTTATGTGAGGTTGGAAGGGCATAGAGTCTCCACTGAACTACATCTTTGCAGGATCTCAACAGACTTGGAATTTCAAGTTTTTTAAATTCATAAAGTTAACAGAGGGCTGTCAAGGTTGAAAAGAGCTGAGGAGAAGCAGTTAAAAGCAGGTAAATCAGATGGCAAAACTGTAGATTATAGTTAGAATGGAAGACTGAGTGAGGGGTGGGGAAGGTACTACAAGGTTAAGGCTCTGGGAAATAATGAGTTAAAGGTTAGAGTTAAAAACCTGATTTTAACACAGTGAGAATGCAGCATGAAAGAGTCTGTAGGACTCATGGAACCAGGTATAATGTATCACTGTTTGCAAAATGACGCTAAAGTTTTTCAATAATCCAACAATCAAACATCAAAATGGTAGTTTAAGTTGGGAAAGCACAGAAATAAATAAATAGATCAATGGCCAGTTTTAGTCAATTGGTTTTATTTTCCCACCACAAGTATTCTGAGGTCTGTCAACATACCAGAGGAGTTCAGGTGGTTGAGGTCACAGGAGGAAAGAAGTGACACAAGAAGTAAGAGCAGGAGGAAATCATATGGTGCCTTAAGCTGCTTTGCCATTTAATAGCTAATATTACTCTTCAACTCCACTATGCTGCCACTCTCCGTATCTTTAAGACTGAAAACCTGTAGACTAGCTCATCCTTGTGGCCTAGCCCATCCCTGCAGTCCAGCCCATCTTCGTAGATAAACACATCCCTGTAGATTAGCCCACCCCTATATCTACCCAATCCCGTATCCAGCCAATCCTGTATCTAGCCCATCCATATTGGAAGCCTTGGTGACAGCTCATCATCAGACATAGTCTGCATAGTCTACTTTTGTGAAAGTAGAAGAGACACTGCGAGCCTTTTAAGTGGTATGCTTTACCACAGTTTCCAGTGGTTTGCAAGTGTGATAACATGAGTGGCCTCAGACCTAGCAGTCAGGTCTATCCCAGTAATTGCGCAATGCTGCCTATACCATTTAGAAAAAGAGATAATGCATGTTTGATGTGTTCAGCTAGATATCTCTATTTAGCCACTAGATGGAAGCAGCACACTGTAAGCCAGGCCACAACCATTTCCACAAAACTAAGTAGGACTGTTCACTGTCCTTTTCAATCACTGGAAATCACCAAAAATAGCTACTCAACAGGGCCTGGGTATTGACACAATTTCTTTTGCCCCATTTTTATTTATTACATCTCATTTGCTAGCAGTTTACCCTAAGATATAGGAGATGTAATATCAAAGAGGGAACTATTTAAAAAATGAAAACTGTTGGTAGGTTATTCTAATTCAATCATTCTGCATCATTCTCAATTAATTGATTATTTTTATTTCTAATGATATTGGCTTTTTGGGGTTATTTATTGAGTGAGATTGCCTAGGATCAAGTCTGTAACTGTGCGCTCCACCCACTGAAAACCGAATTGAGACTTCCCTGACCTATTTCAAGTAGAAGTTGTGCAGAGCATCGGGACTGTCATTTCAGCCTGGTTTGAATTATTCAGTTGCTATATATGTTATGATTTTTCAAATCAATATTTTGAGGCTTCCTGTTTGCTTTGCAACACATTATTTTTCCCCACTGGTCAGTTCCCTCTCCTCTGATTGGACTGCTCCAGTCGTCCATCCGCAAGCTATAATTTTGGAAGGTGCTGACAACACTACAGCTTGTTTGGTTTCCCAGATGTTCTGAACAGAGTTGGAAAACAGTACTAGAATCAGTTTCTTCCCTTCCACCCATACTTCCCCACTGAACATAGGGAAGTTTATTGCTGAAAAAGAGACATGCTGTCGAAACTTTTTGTCTTGCGCTCATCAGGACAGACTCACAAGATTACCAAATCTCAAAGAGAACAATTTATACTGCATGAGAAGAGGGTGCTGATTGGTTGGCAAGTAGACTGTTTGGTAGAGGCGTTGCCATGGAGAATGTACCCGGGAATGGCTGTTTATTCCCATAGGAAAACCTGAGATGTGAATGTCAGTGAGATTCAGTTTGGAATCTGTTCTCATTGTAAGAGCCCCAGCACCTCTACTTGCCATTCCATTAAATTACTATAAACCAATTACAACAGTGGATCACCATCATGTGATCCATATAATGCACGAACCAATCAATCCCTGCTGTATCAAAATGACATTCTATGCAGTAATGAATGTTTTAACACATAACCTAGATATAAAATCTCATATTCAAAATTCTAAAAGAATATTCGGTTTATGGTCTTGCTGCAATGAACTTATATTAAACAGGAAGGAATATTCAGGGGCAATATTTCTTGTCCAAAATGCCAGCTTGGCTTAATTGGTATCATCCCTGCCACTAAGTCAGAAGTCCATGGGTTCAAGCCCTGACTTCAGGACCAGGCACATGATATCAGCTGACAGTCTAATGCATTTCTGAGGCAGTTAAAGGAGCTATCCTTCAGATAAGGCATTAAATTAAGGCCACATCTACCCGCCATTCCACTACTCAGGGAAGAGCAAAGAGTTATCCCAGTGTTATCTCCACATTCCCCACTCAACTAATGCCACCAAGAAACAGGTGATCTGATTATTCATCTCATTACCATTTGAGAGATCTTCTTGTGTGCAAAATGGCAATCATTGGGCTTCAAAGTAATTCTTTGTAAGTATACGGAATAGATAGATCTTGTTGATCAAATGTATTAAGGGATATGGGGCAAAGGCGGGTATGTGAAGTTAGGTTGCAGATCAGATATGATCTCACTAAATGACAGAACAGGCTAAAAAAGCCTGTTTCTATATGGGTTCTAAGGTGCTGTTTACATTCTTCTGTTCATGATTATACTATGACATTTCACTAAGTGGCAAATTTATGACCTGAATAGAGACATGCCATGTTGGAGCTCCTAGTCTGTATGTCACTGCTGTAACCTCACTGAAAGTGAGTAATTTGAAATGGCCCTACTACTTGTAGCGAGACTGAGCCTCAGATATTCTTGCTGAATTTCATAGCCTGTGGAATATTTTCCAGCTGAGCTGTAGGGGGTAGGGAGGAGGGGACCTATTTTAGTTTTGTTAAAATAATGCATTGATGGTAACATTTTAGAAACAGATTTGCAAAGGTTTTGGACATTTTTCTTCCAGATTATAAATAGAAAAGAAATTCTGTCTTACCTGCATTCCAATAATGGCATAAATGAAGAACAGCATTGCAATCAGGAGACAGACGTAAGGCAATGCCTGAAAAATAGATTCAATCACCCATTCCATTCTCCAAGTGTCTCAAAAATCAAATATTATGTATCACACTAATAAGGTATTTCCAGTTCCGTAAACATATTGACCAGGTTGTTTCCCTACTGGGCTGAAAACTGCCAGGTGAAATTAGATTCTGAGATTCTGGTGCTGGGAATGGAACAACTTTAATATTGGCCACATTCTTATCAAGCAGTGCTTTTGGAGCAGGGTTGGAGGGAAGGGTTATGGACATGGAAATGCTAGTTTTCCAAATGTTCTATAATTTTTAACTGCAGGATGTGTTGTCAATTTTTTCTCCAGGTTTCCCAGATCAATCAACCTATCAAACTAGCTTGATAAGCTGATTGGCATGCTGCCTTCTGCTAAGTGGGAAATCCTGCAGCAGAAGGATGCAGTTGGTCTGGTGGATAGAGATCACAGGGGGAAGAGGTCGGGGGGTGCAGAATGTAGTTGGGGAGGTCAAGATGGTAGTTGTTACGGGGGCTTGCGTTGTTAGAGTGTGGTTGACAGGCAAGATTACAAGGAGGATGAAGATCATAGAGGTGGGGATTGGAGGTGGGGATTGGGGGTGGGTGGTGGGGATGGGTTTGCTAGGTAGCCAGTTAGACCTGGAGGTAACACTCCTCCTCCTCTTGGCCCACAAGCAGTGCTGTAAAGGCACTTAGCTGTTGGATCCGGCCCTTCTCACCTCTTTTTATCAGTCGGTTTCCAGAGGCCAAGGAAACCCAGCGGACAATATTAATGGATAGAACTCTTCTAAAACGCAAGCATTCAACATGCCTCCTGGGAGCACTTTGGTCATTCACCTCCCTTTCCTCCTCCATTAAAACAGAAACTGGATTGATTTGAGGTGGGTTGGGTTTGGGCCTGAGATTTATTTTAATGAACTTTTGTACCATTTTATTTTCCCACCTGACCCAAACTCACCAGTTTTGGAGGTTAAAATTACCCCCCATGATGTTAGCATCAAGTATTTTCAAATAAGTGTAGCATGCTTACACACAGTAAAGCTCCCTCTACTCTAACCCAACCTCAAAATGGTGCCCCCCCCCCCGACCAATTGCACTTGTGCAACATTTTCCAATTTCTCACGATAGCCATCATAGGAGTTCTCTGATGAACTTAACCAACTTGATGCATTCTGTGCTGTGAGCTTGTACCCAGTTGTATTGAGATATGGCCAAACATGGAATTCGACATCTAAGGCAGACTTTCATTCTTTCAGCCTGTACTGGATTTGAACCTAGCTCTCGAAGGGGAAAGAACAGCGCCTAACCTTCTGCAAAACCCAATTCCCCGGCCAACATATCTGATTTGATATCTGAGGGACTGGTTTGAAAACAAAACTGTTACTTGTCTCACCTTAAAAGATTGGATAAATGTCCACATCAAGATACGGATGGTGTAACCCTGTCTCAGGAGCTTGATAAGTCGAGCAGCACGGAAGAACCGTAGAAAGCTCAGGTTGATAATATTTTTCTACAAAAGCGAGGTCAATGAACAAACAGGACAGTTAAAAATGAATGTCTGCTTGTCTCTGCTGGCTGCATTTGACAAGAATGGCACTTAAAGAAGACTCCCAAATAACAAGTCTGGCTATCATCCAATCATGGGAAAGAATGGGTTTCCTTGTTAAAATATATATATAAGTATATATGTATATATATTTATAACACAACCAAATGCACTGTTCTTTGACACTAGCAAGCCGTAATGTGGAGTCTACTTGCAAGTAAAATGCACGTTATGTGGGGTTTGCAAACATTCTGCAGAAATAAAACAATTCCTTTTAAAGTTATGATTTACATCCATAGACTCCAGTGAGCATGCACGGGTACCAACTGCAAAAAGCAACAACACAGTAGCAGTCCCTGATAAGAGCTGTGGACTGA
This sequence comes from Cetorhinus maximus, assembly GCF_964194155.1. Classification (NCBI taxonomy): domain Eukaryota; kingdom Metazoa; phylum Chordata; class Chondrichthyes; order Lamniformes; family Cetorhinidae; genus Cetorhinus; species Cetorhinus maximus. The sequence continues at coordinate 19,296,351 of NC_135906.1, read as the reverse complement.
TAAATCGGCAGCTCTTTAAACGCATGCAGTAAATGTACATTTTTAGTAATGCAACAGCTTGAATTTTTCAGTGGTATGACCCAGCTATCAAATACCCACAGAATGGCAAAGAAAAACAGAAGTTGAGCAGACTTAAAAGTAAATCAAATACATATATATAATCAAAATAAATCCTTCAACCTAACCGCTGGCTCTTCATTTACCTTGTCTTTCTTTTCACTTTTTTCAATTTTGCTTTTACCCTGCACTAGCAGCCTTGATTTTTTTTTAACCTGGGCTTCTCAAAAAAGCCCATACTGGCTTATATAATTTCTTCATGGTGCTTTTCCAAATCATACCCTTTGGTAAAGAATGACAAAAAAAAGCAGCAAGACTGCACTACAAGAATTCTTGGACAGGCTATTGTGTTCCACACATGTGAAGTGGTATCAACACTCCAGTAGCCTGGTCACCAAGATATAAAGTATAAAAGGCTGACACAGCAACCTATTGGCAAGGACCACCCCACTCTTGTAACAGATTTTTGTCACTAAGGAAAGGCCTTTCACACTAGGCAATGATAAATTCATTATTATAGAGACCTTCATCATCAATTTGGACTAGATTCAACTCTGGTCTTAAAAGGTGAAAGGACACTATGAATCATTGCTCAATATTGTCCCTTCCTAACATATTTAATAACTGGCATTCAAATAATATATTCATTATTTTATTTTAGTTATATTATTAAATTTTAAGTTGTCAATAGGTGACACATATAGCATCAGGATCTCTTTCAATATATTGCTGTATGTATGAAGGATTCTTAATAGCAGTCACCCATGGATATTTCAAAATCTCCATCACTCATATCAGGTAACATGGAGGCAGTGGGTCAGTCATACATGTGCACAAATTTTAAATGGACCAGTGACCAAACACAAGGAAAGGGTCCAAAGCAGGGAGTGATGTCCACAGGCTTGAAGAGGAAACAGAAGCCAAAAGGACTGTTTTCTGGCTCTAAAGCCCTGAAAAGCCATCCATTTGAAAAAAGATGTACCTGTAAACATTTGTGCTGCAATTTCAATGCCTATGGTAAAATCTCTTTCCCTATAATGTAATCCCATTTCTTTTGGTAATCTAATTGTTGAAAGATGGATATGGTGATAGGGGAGATGGTGTTAAGGTTGAAAGATAGGTTTGAGAGTTGAAAGGCGGATTTTATAAAGGGGGAGCTAGTATTAGAGAGTTGATCAAGATAGGCTGATGGTTGAGAAGCACCTTATAGAACATGATGGTCCCTGAGCTACCACATCATCAAGAAAAACATTTAAAAAGGATGTCTAATGTAGGATATAAAAATACATATTCAGACCTCCAGTATCTGCAGTATTTCACTTTTATTTACATTTTCTGGAACTTTGATTTTGTCTTTGAGGACAAAGAGAAATTTGCTAACCCTTCCTCTGCAGGTTTAATTGGCTGGTTGGACTTATCTACACAGCAGATAGAACAGTGGAAGGCACAGCCTTGTTCTGCTAAATTAACTTTTCACAATTACTAATAAACCATTATTAATATAACTTATTTTTGAATCTTTGGGAGGAGGGCACTGAAGTGAGAGGTGGGTGGGAGCCAAAACAAAATCCAAAGCCATGCCAAAAAACACAATCCAAGAAAGCAACAGCATTTCACAATTCAGTGCTGCATGGCATGCCAAGGGTACGTAGTTTGTGTATGCATTAGGCTCAAAAAAATTACAAACCAACCGTGGTCTATATGTAGATGTTGTTGATGGATGATTGTAATTGGATTGCATTGGGATTGATTTGCAACCAGTTTTAAAATTAGTTGGCATGGACACACAGACAGATACATGGATGGACACATGAATTTCATAGTGCATTTTGATTGGATGAATTATTTCAGAAGGCGTTGTGCCAATAAAGCACAGATTAAAGACAGCATGTGAAAAGACAAAACAAGAAATACATCAATCATTATAGGCAGTTCGCTTTCTTTTGACGGCAATGATCTATATCAAAATACAATAGCAATAGACTGGTTCAGACAGGAATAGTGCACACTGGCTGCAGATTTTGGTCAAGCAAGTGCAATGAACATACATGTGTATATATAAACACACACACTTGTAGTTTGCACTTTGCTTCTAATTTAGCTTTTGGACTTTTGGCACTATTTTCATCACAACATTTGTATAGTGATTGTACAAAAAGTGCCCATTTGCAAATACTTTTGTGATTTTCTTAGTTCTGGAGCTAATTTGGATAAGAATAATACCACTATCCCCAACTGGAAAAAGTAGTCTGACTTCCAGATCTGAAAAAATAGTGCACAAAAATAAATATCAGGTGGTGAGAGAGCACCAGTACCATTCAAAGGGGCGTGTTAATACAGTTGAATTGTTTTGGAAGTCCTGTACACTGTTATGTCTCTGTCAGTACATATATCACTGATATACATTTAGTTTAGGTCCTACCACCCCTGGCTACAGCAAAACTAATTCCCAGTGTATTTTCTAGTTTCTGCACAATGCCCAAGTGGTGGCACCAATCTTTCATTTTATAACAATGATCAAGCATCTAGCAAAATACCTACATTGAATTTTTTCTATTCTCCACTTTTACACACCCTTTCCAAAGGAGAACTAATAATTGAACAAATGATTGACAAATGCCCTCTTCGCATTTACAAACCCACAACACAAACACAATGCAGGGCTACTTAAGCACAATATTATAATGAAAATAACATGTGGTTCTTCACTCTCCCCAATACCTTTTCATTAAGGCATTGTCTCTTTGAAATAAATATTTAAGACTTTCATCCTTTAACTGTAAAAGTACTTACAGTAGATAAGAAAATGAGAATGTCTAATGTGCTTTGACCCATAACACTACTTGTACTATTTACTGTTTCTATCATTCTCCTTTGCTAAACAGGAGCTGGCAAGTTTATCTCTCCCTGTTATAAAATATCCTGCTGTACAAAGTTTCATATGTTGCATTATCTGCTATTTTACACCCACAATTGCAGATGCTGTTTATATCCCATTTTGCATTTGCTGAATTTATACATTGTTATGACCTTTGACCCAGAAGCAGTACAGTAAGGGAAATTGTAATTTCTTTAAAATGTCTGCGGAATCTGTAATTGTTTTTAAGGATGCTTGGAAAGGACTTTTAAGACTTTGCATCAATTGTAAATGGATCAATTGTACATTTCTTGGATAATAAGAAATACTGGTCCATGTGACCTACCAACCCTTAATCTGGAAGCAGTACCAACAGGAAGAAATTTAAGATAGAAATGCCAGGTGGATGAACACAAAGGAGAGCTGCAGATACAAAGGAAAGCTACAAGCAGAGGGGATGGAGGATGAAGACAATCAGCACACCGATGCAGACACAAAGAGAAAGCAGAGACAGAAAGAGAAACTCAGAATTCTCACGAGAAGAAGCAAATAAATCACTTAAGAGGCCAGTTTTTCTATTTGGCAGAAAGGAGACAAGAGCTTTTGGAGGTACTGTGAAAGCTGGCTAAAAAGGTCTAAAACCTGGAAAACTGTGTGAATAGCTCAGAGACACTGCTGGGTGTTTTCTCAGAAGTGGCCAGGCCATGAGCTGGGTTGGTTGGTTGAAAAGGAACTCTGGAAAGTTATCATCAGGGCTGTCATGACCCGATGGAGAGAAAAAGTTTGTAGAATTGTGCCTTGCTGATGATAACTGTACCAATAAAACCCAGATGTGAAAGCTGTTGTTGTATAGGACTCCTGACTTACCCTGTGTGAATGAAGAACAGCATATTGTGGAACTGTATAGCTACGTAATGCCATATATGCTGAAATGGTGTGGTTGTGTATGACCAGTCTTTGTTGTATCAATTATTTGAAGTGAAATTTGCCTTTGTAGTTGGAGTATTATTTGCCTGTTAATCCAAGTTGTTTATGTTAAAGTAAAGCTACAAAAAGTGGGACATTGTTCATAATTTCTTCATTTGGGGGGCATTCAGTAAATTTGGTAATTTTGGTTTACAGTTCCCCCAAAGGGATTGGAAAAAAATTGGGAGTTCAAGTCCAGGATATGAACCCAGAGACTAAAATGGGTTCACTGGAACTTTCCAGCATTTAAACAAACAAAATTTCATGTTTGATTTTGCTATATTTTATTGGGAAATTGACATGAGTACCTTTGAGGCTCAAGCCTTTGTTGTAAGAGAGGGTCTGACTCCCAGAAACTTGAAACAGTTGAGAAAAGATGATATACAGGCTGCAGCAGTGCCTTAAAGGTTCTAAAGCAGGTTCTTCAAAAGATGGAGCATAAGTTCACATAAAAATAGATTAAAAAATCCTTGTATCTATAAGTACAGAATACAAAAGAAATGAGGTAATATTGGAATTTTACAGGACCACAAACAGGCTGTACTTGGGATTACTATGTAGCTTTGAACATTCTCAGGTGAAAAGGATATGAATGTAATACATTCACCACTAAAGGACAAGGAGGCAGAGTGAGGAAGAGAAATTTGGGCTTTTTTACTGAAGCTCCAAACAATGAGCAAGTGTGAGAGTGAATGAGTGTGTGTGTGAGCGAGTGAGAGAGCGAGGAGTGAATGTGAGAGACCACACACGCACACACACCAACCATATCCTCTCTCCCTCCTCAAAAACCTATTTACACACCAGGCCAGGAGAGGAGGAAAACCCAGGCTGAAAGGCAACTCGCATCCGACTCCCATTTTCATATGCCTTCCACCAAGGCCAGCTCAAAAAGTACACAAGGTTGGCGTTAGTCAAATACAACTCCTTATCTTGATTCTGGTTCCCTTCCCCTTCCCCTTCCCTGGTAACCAGGACTTGAGGTCTAGTCTGTTTCACTTTCACTCTGCTTCTTAAGGAAAATGGTAAAAAAGTTTTTATTAGTTAGATCTGATGCTTGGCACTTTTTAACGGTCATTTTTATTAATTACTCATTGTTAAATTATCCATTTATTGTTTTGACATTGATTTTTTTGCTCAGCAAGTTGTTTATGTTTTCTTCAAGCTTTAACTTTTTTTTCTGGAATTCATGATTAATGTGCCAAACCAGACCTCAGGAAGCTACTGCTGGGTTTCCTGCTGAAGGGGATTGAGAGGCTCACAAGAAGTCTGATTTTTTTTTAGAAGGCTGGCAAAAGAGTTTATTTTTGCTCCAATAGAAATGGGACGTGTTGGAAATACTCAGCATCTCTGGCGGCATCTGTGCAGAGAGAAACAGAAGTCAGTGACCCTTCGTCAGAACTAGTGCAGATTGTGGACCTGAAGCATTGACTCTGTTCCTCTCTCCATAGATACTTCCTGGCCTGCTGAGTATTTGCAGCATTTGCTGTTTATATTTCAGATTTCCAGCATCTGCAGTACTTTGTTCTCCTATTACATGGTCCACGTTGAGCATTTGCAAGTGTGGTTAGTTTCAATTTAAAATGAGAAAATGTTTATCACTCGATGCAAAGTGTAATTTTTCTGTTAACAAAGCCCACTCGTGTGGATAAAAATAGTACGTTATTGCAAGTGAATCGGTTGGTGCTAACTTACTGGAAGGTTTTGCCAATTTTAAACTTGGAAGTGAAACCAGGACTCGCGCTCCAAAAGAATAAGTCCCTGTTAGTTCAAGATATTCTCATTTGTACATGGTATTGTTGTTTGAGGTGCTTATGAGGTTCAAGTCTTTTGGATGTTGCTGGCCAGATATTGCATAGGGTCAGGTTTAAAGAAGCAGAGCTGGCTGTATAACGAGTGACCAAGTTGAGAGTAATTGTCTGACAAAGCCACAGTTGTAAAGTGTATCATACTGAAACCTGAGCTTTTGATAGGCTTTATAAATAGAGGCATAGAGTACAAAAGACAAAAAGTTATGCTAGGCCTATATGAAACAGTTTGACCCCACAGTGACTAAGGTTCCCAATTTTGGGCACCCAAAGAATGTGAAGGGGAGGGTTAAAAAAGGGGGTGGGGGGGGTGGGATAAAGAGCCCAGAAACAGGAGAAGCACCAGGGCCCATGATTTCTCTTCCTGGCCCTGATTTTGTCTTAAGAATAGGTACGTGAAAGCTGAGAAATGAGAAAAACAAGCCTGATGCACCTGCCGAGTCAACAGGGCTATCACCCAGGTGATAATGTCCTGACTAGTAAAGCTCACAGCTCCCCGCAGGGTAGTTTTGGTGAATTGTTTAGCAGGTTCACCTTAGTTAAGGCTTAATAGGCAGACCCTGATCTAAGGAGCTTGTCTCAGACAGTGTGTTCTGAGGCAGAGGCTACAAAGGTCAATGAATGTTATTACATCAAGGATGTCATTTTAATGAGAAAGTGGAGGACTCCTCAGGGGGCAGCTGGTGAGTATTGGGCTGTAGTCCACCAAACTGTTGTATCTCTATGTTACTGCAATGAGTTTTTACGGATCACCTAAGAGATCCCAATTGCAGATCATGTGGGTATTTGGAAGATACGGGCTAGGATATTGGCACAATTTTATTTAGTGGAAGAATGTGGTTGTATTTTGAAAGACATGTCACATACGTCAGTGGTAGGGAAGCCCCAGACTTTGATCAAGCCAGCCCCATTAATCCCAATTCCAGCATTTAATGAACCTTTCAGTAAGGTTCTACTGACAATCATGGTTCCATCATGGACCATCCACCTGATTTCTGGAGATAATAGTGTTGAAAAGGATCACAGTGCACATTGTGATTGGCGAACTCATTCAGTTTTTCACAAAATATGGGTTGCCAAAAGAAATTCAGTTGGACCAAGGATCAGCTTTTATGTCAGGGATGTTCCAAGAGGTAATCATAGTCTCAAGGTGCTCTGGAGAGATACCATCAGGCCTTCAAGACTATGATTAAGGTCTATTGTTTTGAATACCCCCAGGGTTGGGATCAGGGATATTGTTTGTGTTATTCATGGCTAGAGACATGCCAAAGAGTCTACCTGTTTTAGTCGAACTGGTCTATGGGTATGAGGTTAGGGTGCCCTTAAGCTTATTAAGGAATGGTTCTGGGCCCAGGAGGAGACGACCAACCTCCTTGATGTGTCCAAGTTTTAGGAAAGGCTCTCGAAAGCTTGTGCGGTGGCTAGGGAACACTTCAAGGCCTCTCAACAGATGATGAAAGCATGAGCAAACAGAGCCATGTAGGCATGTCATTTACCCCAGGAGATGTTAGTCTTGTTATTTCTGCCTGGCAAACCATTGAAAGCTAGTTTAGTGGACTCTACTGCATTCAAAGGAAACTCAATAAGGTAAACTATGTAGTTAATACTCCCGCTCAGAAGAAAAGGCTGTGTCACATGAACAGACTAAAGAAGTGTTTTGTTATCTCTCTCTTGGTCCTGGGAGCAGGAAGGTTTACTATGGCCTGAACCTTGACCTGCTTTAACACTCAAGCTTGGCCCACCACGTGTGGTGAATAAGTGACCGTGGCTTTAGCAAACTCACTCTCTGTCAGATTGATGACGTTGATTAGCTTTAGCCAGCCTGTCAAACAAAGTTCTCAGATGCTGGATATGATCGTCCCAAGTGTCACTGTACACCAACAGGTCATCGATAACAACACAATATGAACCTAATCAGCCAGTAGGCTTAGCACAAGTAATAGACCCTATGGATAGTACTACAATTACCTGGATATGTACAGGTTCTACCAGAAATCTGTCCTTAATTTCAATAGTCACCCCACTGGCAAATTTATTGATGAAAAATATGAAGTTCAAGTGATCACAGTCAAATTAAATAGCACCTAGGATGTTAAAATCCATTTTAATCATTGAGTGAGTTCTTAAAGCCCAGATTTCAGTAGGCCAATCAAAGTGGTTGTTGACACCAGTAATGTAGGGGTAGAAGTGGTGTTGCTCTAAAATGATGATATCAGTATAGAATGGCCGGTTAGCTACTTTTATAAGAAGTTTGATAAACATCAAAGAAAATAATTGACCATCGAAAAGGAAGATTAAACTGGCGTTTCAGCAGTTCGAAGTGTATGTGACGAACAGTGAAGGAAGGTACTAGTCTATACAAACCACAACCTACAGGTGCTCCTAGGAAAGTTCAAATCAAGAGCTGTTTCAATGGAGTTTAATGCTGCAGATAGTTACACTAAAAGCTGTGCATGTTGCTGGTTGAAACAATATGATTGCAGGTGCCCTGTCAAGAGTTTAAAGAACAAAGGATGGTAACAATGTCTTAAAGGCAGGTGAACATTCATGATTTTATAAGATTGTAAAGTACAACTGTACGTTTGTAATGAAGTTTGTTCTGTAAATAAGATGTATCATTGTTGCTACCTGTATATGATGTAATACGCTATGTGTTAAAGTGTTTGAGGTTAGGAACTTGCCGTATTTTGAACATTATTGTAAAGAAAACTTAACCATGATAAAGCTTTCTTTTCCAAGGAGGGAAGTGCAATGACCTTTGACCCAGAAGCAACACAGTAAGGAAAATTGTAATTTCTTTAAAATGTCTGGAATCTCTAATTGCTTTTAAGAATGTTTGAAAAAAACTTTAAAGAGCTTGCATCAATTGTAAAGGGATCAATTGCATTTTTCTTGGA
>NC_135906.1:19043006-19287569 GCF_964194155.1 Cetorhinus maximus | reverse complement strand
AAAGAATAGCATATTATGGAACTGTGTAGCAACATAATGCCATACATGCTGAAGGGGAATGTTTATGGTTGTGTAAGATGGATCTTTGTTGTATCAACCATTTAAAAAGAGGGACTTACCTTTGTTTTGTAGTATCATTTGCTTGTTAATTCATGTTTAATTTATGTGGTTCCAAAAGCCATAAAAAGTAGAATCTTGTTTGTAATTTCTTCATTTGGGGGAGTCATTCAGTAAATTTGGTTATTTTGGTTTACAGTCCTCCCATGGGGATTGTAACAATGCTAATAAGATTTTATTTTTATTTTCTTTACACACTGCTTCTATTCTTTATCAGAGAAGATCAGTGTGAGAAGTCTTCCTTGCAGTTGGAGATAGCAGGTGTTGGTGGGAACAAAATTACTGATTGAATAATCAGATCCTAATCTGGATGGAACATTCTTGGGATAAATGGCCTTTCTTGCTCTGATTTTTAAAATTTTCTTATAATTCTTAATAATTTAACATTGATTTAAATCATGTTTTAGGGTGACAATAAGCAGGGCTTCTAGGCTGCTGAAGGCAAGAAATTACTCAGCACCAATTTGTGATTTGGGTTGGAGGCATAAAGAGAAGTAGAACATTAAGACCAGTAAAGGGAGCTCCTGGTTCTGTAGCACATTGAAAAGACTCCTTTTGGATGATGTTGATTCACCATGTCTAGTTTCAGATGAAGAATTACGGGAGGAAAGCAGCCATACTTTCTCAAATAAAAGTGTGGCATTTTTGTGAACTGACAGAGAGATATCAGTTAGTACTGATATTAGGTTAGTACTATCCACAACACTTATACACAGTTCCATTCCATATGGTAATCTGTCCTACTGTTCATCGAATATAAACTAAGGCAGTTAAGCAAAATATGAATCCTTCAATTTTTCAAAAAATATCAAATATTTTTGCAGCCACTTTATTTAGGATCAATTTTAATCCCCAAATATCCAGGAACAGAAAAGTGTGAAAAAGGGTAGGTAGGAAAATAATGCACAGCGATTGCTACCAGGTGAAGATTGGATGACCAACGGAACAGAAGTCCTCACTGATCATTAATTGGTTCCTGGAAAATGCAACATTATGCAAAACAGTCTGTCTAAGGCTCAAAACGCCCTGCCAAGATTGCTTGCTCCCCACCTTACCCAAGACCCAGCACTTGCAGGTTCAACATGGGAATGTTCATGCATACGGCCATGTTAACACGAAACGGCAGCAACACAATGCAAAGTGTTCTAACTGGAGAGCAGCGTTAACACAAAACATCGTGTGGGATGACATAAGGTGGGGAGGTGCTTTTGGGAGGTTCTTGCAGGAGGGAAGGGGAGCTTTATTGGGCAATGGGGGCTGTGATTTTCTATGTGGGAACCGAAGAAGCACTCCTGCTTCCCTTGGTCCAGGATGCTAAAGCAGGTTTCCGGCTCAGGCTACATTTAAAACGTCATTGGGACCCATTGACATTATAGGATCCATTTTAGCATTTATACATGAGGCCCCCACTCGAGTCCAACAACTGCTGCCAAGACCAGCAGGAACAGAGCAAGAGAGCCTTTTTCCTTTGATAGATCCATTTTCCTTAATTGAGGGTTCCCCTCACTGTAGTTGATAGGGCACTCAACCATGTCAGACCCATCTCCCACACCTCTGCTCAATTTTAATTGATCATTCCCCCACTACACCCTCCTGCAGTATTTCAGTGAACAGTAAATGTTGAGTATCACAACTAGATATTGAAAACACTTTATAAGCACTAACAAATTATGAGCATTAATAATTTAAAGTAGATCGAGATAGATTGAGGCATTATATTAGAGCAGATAGTTACAGGTTTTCATCACGAATCAGTTTATCTCGTTAACTTTCAAGTGTGAAAACCAACCCACATATCAAGATTTAATGGACCTATGGTGCCTATTTTAAAAGAAAGCTTCTTAGGAACTATAAATAAAGGATACAATTCTAAAGGGGTGTAGAAGCAGCTAGACCTGGGGGTAAAGGTGCAAAAATCATTGAAGGTGGCAGAGCTACAAGAAAATATGGAGGAGGAGTGGGACTAGCAAGATGCTCTTAAGAGCTGGCACAAACTGTGCTGTAACTATTCAATGATTCTAAGAAATGTTTAAAAATTCCTTCTCAATTTCATGAATATAATCTGCCAATTTACAACTCATCTTTTGAAGACATTTAAATCTTAATGTGTATGATTCCATAGGCACTTGCTGCCCTTGGGTACCTTGCCTAAGTAGCCACTCATTTGAGAGTCTAGACAGTGAGTGCCAGTAAAGGCATAACATCTTGGAGGGGAGCACTTTCAAAGTATATCCCTCCCTCAAGTGCTGCCGCTCTGAAAAACTGAAAAGATTTATTCTTTAATTGACAGCATCTTGCAATTTTGCAATGTTTATGCCAATTGCTATTCCTGAGTGCTTTCTGAAAACTTTATTTCGTACAGAGTAGAAGGCTCTTTACTTGCCATCTAGTCCACAAAAGCGCAGAATAAAGGAGCTGAATGTTGCTCAAGACTGGAATTCCATCAGATCTATCTGGGGTAGATATGCAACATGTTGGTTTAGTTTGCAAAGCTAGCATCATGAACTATTTAAGGCCATGGCTTGGAACAAATCTTTGGAGTCGTCATAGTCAGAGTGGCAATAGACTTCATGATCATTACCACAGTGCATACACCTAGCCTCAGATTGACCCCATGAAGTTTCTAACTCAAGTTCTCCCCTGAGGATGGTGAAACTTTTCTTGACGTGCAGACGAAAAGGAGTGATTTAACTGAGGTGTTTAAGGTTGCCTTTACACAATGAGGCGCACCATTAGTTCACACCAATGTGACAATTAAAATTTAAATTCAGCTTAAATCCAAATTCAGGGCATGACCCGACATGGGAGCCAAGTACAAGAAGACTTCTTGGAAAAGGTATTGCACTCTGCTGAGATCCACAGTCAGTTTGTGTCTCAACTCCAGATCTCCACTACATCAGGTCACCATTGGCACAAATAAAACAGACATTAAACTTATATTATTAATGAACCCCAAAATAATGGAGTGTATAAGATAGATGGAGATTGTTGCTTTATCCCAGAGCCAAGGGGGCTTAATTTTAAAGTTCAAACTAAATTGGTTAAAATGTCTTCACACAAATGATTGATAGAATGTAGAAAGCTTCAAGAGGGATCGATGTAGATCAATAAGAGGGATATAGATAACTACTTGGAACATGAGGTATTAGGAATATGGCGAAAGAGCAGGGAATTTGATTAAAGAGATAGAGAACCACCATCAGTAACAAAAATGGCACAGCAAGTTTTGTAGGCCAAGTGGTCTACTCCGGTTCATATGAAATTAGAATAATTATTGTAGTCATAACAAAAAGGGGATAGTTTCTCAATAAACACCTGGGATTCACTTGACTTGCAGGGATCAAGTGTGAAAGGATTTACTTGATTGTTCATCTGTTTAAATGACTGTAGAGCCATAGTCACAGAGGTCTACAGCATGGAAAAAGGCCCTTTGGCCCATCAAGTCTGTGCTGGTCAAACAAGTACCTAACTAGTCTAATCCCATTTTCCAGCACTAGGCCCATAGCTTTGTATGCCATGGCATCGCAAGTGCACATCCAAATACTTCTTAAATGTTATGAGGGTTTCTGCCTCTACCACCCTTTCAGACAGTGACTTCCAGATTCCACTACCCTCTGGGTGAAAAAATTCTTCCTCACATCCCCTCTAAACCTCCTGCCCCTTACCTTAAAAGTATGCCCCCTGGTTATTGATCCCTCTACCAAGGGGAAAAGTTCCTTCCTGTCTATCCTATCTATGCCCCTCAATTTTATATACCTTAATCATGTTCCCCCCTCAATCTCCTCTGCTCCAGGGAAAATAATCCCAGTCTGTCCAATCTCTCCTCATAATTTAAACTCTCCAGCCCAGGCAACATCCTGGTAAATCTCCTCTGTACTCTCTCTAGTGCAATCATATCCTTCCTATAATGCAGATTCCAGAATTGCACGTAATACTCTAGCTGTGGCCTAACCAGCGTTTTATACAGTTCCAGCATAACCTCCCTGCTCTTATATTCTATGCCTCAGCTAATAAAGGCAAGTATCCCATAAGTCTTCTTAACCACCTTATCTACCTGTCCCGCTACCTTAAGGGACCAGTGGACATACACACCAAGGTCCCTCTGATCCTCGGTACTTCCCAGGGTCATCGTGTATTCCCGTGCCTTGTTTTTCCTGCCCAAGTGCATCACCTCACATTTATCCAGATTAAACTCCATTTGCCTCTGATGAGCCTATCTGACTAGCCCATCTACATCCTCCTGTAATCTAAGGCTATCCTCCTCACTATTTACCACCTCACCAATTTTCGTGTCGCAAGGGACCCAACACCGATCCCTGTGGAACCCCACTGGACACATCCAGTCACAAAAACACCCCTCGACTTCCTGCCATTCAGCCAATTCTGGATCCAATTTGCCAAATTGCCTTGGATCCCATGGGCTCCTACCTTCATTATCAGTCTCCCATGCAGGACCTTATCAAAAGCCTTGCTGAAGTCCAAGTAGACTACGTCAAATGCATTGCCCTCATCTACACACCTGGTCACCTCTTATATTTTCAATGAAAACAAATATAATCACACTCCATGTTGTCACAGAAGTAAGCACTATTCAGGCATAGTGTACATCAGGCAGTCCTCAAATTCTTCTATATTATCCCAGAAATCTATCTTCGTTTCCAACCTCATTTCAAAACAGGTCATACTGCAGCAGTGTGATATTTCCATTACTAACGCCAGCAACCCTCTGTGGTCAGAGTAATTTTTGTCAATTTATTCTGATTGGTTTGTGTTCGATTATGCTTAGGACTAAAAAAAAAACAACTTTAAATGCATCTGAACGATCTAGATTCATGCCTAGAGCCTGGAACCAAATGGATAAAGGTTGATTTAACTATGCAATTCTGTCCACTTCTACTCTGTCTGGTCCCTCACCACCTAGAGACTTTCAATCTCCATAAACTTCAGCAGATCCAAAAATTTGCTGCCAGTATCCTCTCCTATACCAAGTCCTGTTCGTCCATCGTCCCTGTCAAGGGGTAACGGAGGCTGATGTAATGATGCAACATCACATGAATAAACAGCTCAATTAGAATCTGCATGGATTTAACAGAACTAAACAAATCAATGGAATGAGAGATCAACCCCATGGCCTCAGTGGATGACAGCTTTTCCAAACTAGTTAAGAGTACTCTATTCACCAAATTGGATGCAACCAGTGGATTTTGGCAATTGCCTCTGGATAAAGAATCCAGATTACTGGCCACTTAACACCATTCAGTCATTATTGCTTAGTAGATTACCATTTGGAATTGTATTTGCTCCTGAAATTTTCCAGAGAACAATGTCTCAAATGCAAGAAAGCAAGGTAGGAGTAATATACCATATGGAAGACATACTTGTACATGGCTCTGTGCGAGAAGAGCATGACTGTAGAGTTAAAGCAGTCAAGAAGTAGGAGCAGGAGTAGACCATATGGCGTATCGAGCCTGCTCCACCATTCAGTAAGATCATGGCTGATCTTGGGCTTCAGCTCCACTTCCCTGCCTGTACCCATATCCCTCGATTCCCCGAGACATCAAAAACCTGTCTATCCCAGCCTTAAATGTATTCAACAATGGAGCATCTGCAACCCTCTGGGCTAGAGAATTCCAAAGATTCACAAACCTTTGAGTGAAGTAATTTCTCATCTTAGTCCTAAATGATCGGCCTTTATCCTGAGACTGTGCACTCACATTTAAATTCCCCAACCAGCAGAAATAATTTCTCAGCATCTATCCTATCAAGCCCCTTCAGAATCTTGTACATTTCAATGGAATTGCCTCTCATTCTCCAAACCCCAGAGAACAAGCTCCAATTTGCTCAGCCTATCATAGGATAGGCCCCTCATCCCAGGGACCAATTTAGTGAACATTTGCCTCCATTGCAAGTATATATTTTCTTAAATGCAGACCAAAACTGCACACAGTACTCCAGATGTGGTCTCACCAAAACCCTGTACAATTGGAGCAATTCTTCTTCTTTATTCCTGTACTCCAATCCCTTGCAATAAAGGCCAACATGCCAATTGCCTTCCCAATTACTTGCTGTATCTGTATGCTAACTTTTTGCATTCCTTATACAAGCACGCCCACATCTCTTTGAACATTAACACTTAGATGTTTTTCACCTTTCAAAATATTCAGCTTTGATTCTTTTGACCAAAGTAAATTTCCTTACATTATAATCCACCTGCCATCTTGTTGCCCGCCCACTTAACCTGTTTATAACTCCTTGCAGCCTGTGTCCTCCCCACAGCTTACCTTTCCACCTAGCTTTGTGTCAGCAACAAAAACTTAGATACATTACTCTCTGTCTCTTCATCTAAGTCATTAATATAGATTGTAAATAGCTGAGGCCACAGCACTGACCCTTGTGGTACTCCACTATTCACTACCTCCCAGCTTGAAAATGTCCCATTTATGCCCACCCTGCTTCCTGTCTGCTAAGCAAACCTCTATCCATGCTATTACGTCCAACTCTATATGCCCTTCTCTTGCCCATTAGCCTTTTATATGGCACCTTATAGAATACCTTTTAGAAATCAGGTTTACTACATCTACTGGTTCCCCTTTATATACCTTACTAGTTACATCCTCAAAAAATCTCCAATAAATTTGTTAAACAGGATTTTCCCTTTTGTAAAACCATGTAGACTTTAAGTCTTATAGGATGCAGGACTAACATGGAATGAAAAATGTGAGTTTGCCAAACCTATGATTAAATTTCTAGGTCACATAGGAGAAACCTCTGGAATCACAGTCAACCCACAAAAAACAAAATGTGAACAGAGTTTCCACAATCCAGGAACATTACTGACCTTCAGAGATTCAACCAAGTAGACAAGTTCTCAATGAGCCTGAGACAGCTTATTGAGGCAGGGTCAACAGTGGTGCTGGAATAGGGACCAGCAAAATGCTTTTGAGAAAAATCTTTTAATTTCCTCAGCTTTTAGCACACTACAACCCAGAACTATCAGCCATTGTAGCAGATACATGGTCTATAGGTCTGGGTGCAGTATTAAGTACAGAAAGGCAGTAAACATAAACGAGTTTACTGTGCCTCAAGGTCATACAGAGAAAAGATATGCTACAGCTGAGAAGGAAGTATTGGCAACAACATGAGCGTGCAAGAAATTCTCAGACTACATGATGGGATTGCAGTTCAAAATTGAAACAGACCATAAGTTACTACTCACTCTAAACATGAAAGTGATTGCAAAGTTACCACCTAGAATCCAACATTCCAATTAAGATTAATGAAATATGCCTCCGTAATAGAGTACTTCAAGGAAGTACTAGATGACAACAGGTACACGATCGAGGATACCAGCTGAAGGAACCAATCTAGAGGATTTGGATTTCATCGGGGCAGCGGAAGTGTATATATCTCTCATTACTCAACAACTACCAGCTACTGCAAAGAAGTTGCATGAGATAAAACAAGCACAGCAGCAAGACGGTGAATATGTCCAGACAAGAAAACACTGTCTGGAAGGATGGCCAGACTATACTCCTACCAGTCCAGTACTTTGAATGGAGAAAGCACCTCACAATCATTGATGATCTCTTAGTTTTTAAATGAAAGAATAGCCAGAGAACACTTTGGCTTGATATTGTTCAAAAATTTCACCAAGATCACTTAGGGATAGCAAAATGTCAAATGAGAGCCCAGCAATCGGTCTGGTGGCCAGGCATTACTCATTCTATAGAAGAAATAGGGGAGATGGTGGCATAGAGGTAATGTCGCTGGACTAGTAATCCAGAGACCCAGGCTAATGATCTGGGGACATGGGTTCAAATCCCACCATAAGAACTCGTGGAATTTGATTTCAATTAATAAATCTGGAATATAAAGCTATTCTCAGTGATGTTGACCATGAAACTATTGATTATCGTTAAAAACCCATCTGGTTCACTAATGTCCTTTAGAGAAAGAAATCTGCCATCCTTACCTGGTCTGGCCTACACATGATTTCAGACCCACAATAATGTGATTGACTCTTCAATGCCCTGAAATAACCAAGCAAGCCACTCAGTTGTATCAAACCGTGTAAAAAGTCTAAAAGAAATGAAACTAGATGGACCACCCAGCATCGGCCTAGGCACTGGAAATGACAATAGCAAACTCGGCCCTGCAGAGTCCTCCTTACTAACAGAATTGAAAGAGCTGTCTCAGACTAGTCAAGCAACAACCTGAGTCATACTCACGGAATCATATCTTACAGATAGTGTCCCAGACACCATCCCTGGGTCTGTCCTGGAGGCAGAGGTGGAAGTACAGTGGTATACAGAAGGGTATTGCCCTGGGAATTCTCAACAGACTCCAAACCCAATGAACCTCATGGCATCAGGTCAAACGAGGGCAAGGAAACCTCAGCTGATGAATCAGTACTCCATGTTGAGCGCCACTTTGAGGAAGCACTGAGGGTGGCAAGCGTGCAGGATGCACTCTGGTTGGGGGATGATGGACATTGAAGCCAAGAGTGGCTCAGAATCACAGAGCAGAAGAGGCTCTTCGGCCCATCGAGCCTGCACCGACACATAGCACCATTACAGACCAAGTCCCAAAGCGCATAGCTGCTAGACTGAGCCTGTGGCAGGTAGTGCAGGTAGTAAAGAAACCAAGAGGGAAAAACATACTTGGCCTCATTCTTACCAACCTGTCTGCCACAGATGCACCTGTCCATGACACTATCAGTAGGAGTGACTACCGCACAGTCCTTATGGAGACAAAGTCCTTTCTTCACATTAAGGATACCCTGCATTGTGTTGTGTGACACTACCACTGTGCTAAATGGGATAGATTTCAAAACTCAAGACTGGGCATCCATGACATGCTGTGGGCCATCAGCAGTAGCAGAATTGTACCCAACCACAATCTGTAACTTCATGATCCAGCATATTCCCCAGTTTACCATTACCACCAATCCAGGGGATCAACCCTGGTTCAAAGAAGAGGACAGGAGAACATGCAAGGAGCAGCACCAGGTATACCTGTAAATGAGGCATCAACCTGGTGAAACTACAACACAGGACTACTTGCATGCCAAACAGCATAAGCAGCAAGTGATAGAGCTAAGCGATTCCACAACCAACAGATTAAATCTAAACTCTGCAGTCCTGCCACATCCTGTTGTGCATAGTGGTTGACAATTAAGTAACTCACTGGAGGAGCATTCTCAAATGCTGGGGGAGCCCAGCACATCAGTGCTAAAGAAAAGGCTGAAACATTTGCAACAATCTTCAGCCAGAATTGCCAAGTGGATGATCCATCTTGGCCTCCTTCAGAGGTCCACAGCTTCACAGATGCCAGTCTTCAGCCAATTCAATTCACTCCACGTGATATAAAGAAATGGCCGAGGGCACTGGATACTGCAAAGGCTATGGGCCCTGACAATATTCTGGCAATAGTACTGAAGAGTTGTGCTCCAGAACTTGCTGCACCACTAGCCAAGCTGTTCCAGTGCAGCTACAATACTGGCATATACCCAGCAGTGTGGAAAATTTCCCAGGTATGTCCTGTACAGAAAAAGCAGGACGAATCTATCAGTCTACTCTCGATCATCAGTAAAGTGATGAAAGGGGTCTAGTACTATCAAGCGGCACTTGGTTGTCAATAGCCTGCTCACTGACACTCAGTTTTGGTTCCACCAGGGTCACTCAGTTCCTGACCTCATTACAGTGTTGGTTCAAACATGAACAAAAGAGCTGAACTCCAGAGGTGAGGAGAGAGTGACTGCCCTGGACATCAAGGCAGCATTTGACTGAACGTGGCATCAAGGAGCCCATCAAAAAAACTAGAGTTAATGAGAATCAGGGGGAAAACTTATCAAAGGAAGATGATTGTGGTTGTTGGAGGCCAATCATCTCAGTTCCAGGACATCACTGCAGGAGTTCCTCAGGGTAGTGTCCTAGGCCCAACCATCTTCAGCTGCTTCATTAATGACCTTCCTTCCATCATAAGGTCAGAAGTGGGGATGTTCACTGATGATTGCACAATGTCCAGCGCCATTCGCAATTCCTCAGGTACTGAAGCAGTCCATGTCCAAATGCAGCAAGGCCTGGACAATATCCAGACTTGGGTTGACAAGTGGCAAGTAACATTCATGCCACACAAGTGCCGGGCAATGATAATCTTCAACAAAAGAGAATCTAACCATCGCCCCTTGACATTCAATGGCATTACCATCACTGAATCCCCCACTATCAACATCTTAGCAGCAGGGGGTGAGGCGGTGGGGGGAGGTGGGGGTTGGTTACCATTAACCAGGAAATTAACTGGACAAGCCATATAAATACTGCGGCTACAAGAACAGGTCAAAGGTCAGGAATCCTGCGGCAAATATCTCACCTCCTGACTCTCCAAAGCCTGTCCACCATCTACAAGGCACAAGTCAGGAGAGTGATGGAATACTCCCCACTTGCCTGGATGAGTACAGCTCCAACAACACTCAAGAAACTTGACACCATCCAGGACAAAGCAGCCACTTGATTGGCACCCAATCCACAAACATTCACTCTCTCCACCACTGACACAGAGTGGCAGCAATGTGTACCATCTACAAGATGCACTGCAGGAACTCACCTAGCCTTCTTAGACAGTGCCTTCCAAATCCACGACCATTACCATCTGGAAGGACAAGGGCAGCAGATACATGGGAACACCACCACCTGGAAGTTCCCCTCCAAGTCACTCAACATCCTGACTTGGAAATATATCACTGTTTCTTCACTGTCACTGAATCAAAATCCTGGAACTCCCTCCCTGACAGCACTGTGGGTGTACCTACATCACATGGACTGCAGCAGTTCAAGGCGGCAGCTCACCACCACCTTCTCAAGGGCAATTAGGGATGGGCGATAAACGCTGGCCTAGCCAGTGATGCCCACATCCCATGAATGAATATTAAAAAAATTAAGCTCGGTCCTCTATTGCCTACAAAATAAGATGCTTGGTTCTCGTGTTTAACTCCCTTCATGGCCTCACTTCTCCCATTATCTGCAAGCTCCTCCATCCCCATGCCCACTCACCACTGTTCCTTTTTCTTCCCCCACCCCTTTGGTGATCATGCCTTCAGCTACCTGGATTCCACACACTAATTTTCTCTAAACTACAGAAATGATCTCAGAGAGCTATCTAAGCATACTAAAGGGAGGACGAGGCAACCATGGCTGACAAGGGAAGTTAGGGACAGCATAAAAGCTAAAGAGAAAGCATACAATGCGATGAAGAGCAGTGGGAAACCAGGGGATTGGGAAGCCTACGAAGACCAACAGAAGACAACTAAAAAAGAAATAAGGAGGGAGAAGATTAAATAGGAGGATAAACTAGCCAGTGATATAAAAGAAGATTGTAAGAGTTTTTTTTAGATATATAAAGGATAAGAGAGGGGCAAAAGTGGACATTGGGCTGCTGGAAAATGACGCTGGAGAAGTAGTAGTGGGGAACAAAGAAATGGCGGAGGAACTGAATAGGTACTTTGCGTCAGTCTTCACGGTGGAAGATACATCCCCAAAGTTCAAGAGAGTCGGGGGGCAGAGGTGAGTATGGTGGCCATTACCAAGGAGAAGGTGCTAGGAAAACTGAAAGGTCTGAAGGTGGATAAATCACCTGGACCAGATGGATTACACCCCAGAGTTCTGAATGAGATAGCTGAAGAGATAGTGGAGGCGTTAGTGGTGATCTTTCAGGATTCACTGGAGTCAGGGAGGGTCCCAGAGGACTGGAAAATCGCTAATGTAACCCCCCTGTTTAAGAAGGGAGTGAGGCAAAAGACGGGAAATTACAGGCCAATTAGCTTGACCTCAGTCGTTGATAAGATTTTAGAGTCCATTATTAAGGATGAGATTTCAGAAAACTTGGAAGTGCATGGTAAAATAGGGCAAAGTCAGCATGGTTTCATCAAGGGGAGGTCATGTCTGACAAATTTGTTAGAATTCTTTGAGGAGGTAATGAGTAGGTTAGACAAAGGAGAGCCAATGGATGTTATCTACTTGGACTTCCAGAAAGCCCTTGACAAGGTGCCGCACAGGAGGCTGCTCAGTAAGATAAGAGCCCATGGTGTTAGAGGCAAGGTACTAGCATGGATAGAAGATTGGCTGTCTGGCAGGAGGCAGAGAGTGGGGATAAGGGGGTCCTTCTCAGGATGGCGGCCGGTGACTAATGGAGTTCCGCAGGGGTCAGTGTTGGGACCACAACTTTTCACTTTATACATTAATGATCTATATGAAGGAACTGAGGGCACCCTGGCTAAGTTTGCAGATGATACAAAGACAGGTGGAGGGACAGGTAGTATTGAGGAGGCGGGGAGGCTGCAGAAGGATTTGGACAGGTTAGGAGAATGGGCAAAGAAGTGGCAGATGGAATACAACGTGGGGAAGTGTGAGGTCATGCACTTTGGTAGGAAGAATAGAGGCATAGACTATTTTCTAAATGGGGAGAGAATTCAGAAATCTGGAGTGCAAAGGGACTTGGGAGTCCTAGTCCAGGATTCTCTTAAAGTTAACTTGCAGGTTGAGTCGGTAGTTAGGATGGCAAATGCAATGTTGGCATTTATTTCGAGAGGACTAGAATATAAAAGCAGGGATGTGCTGCTGAGGCTTTATTAGGCTCTGGTCAGACCACATTTAGAATATTGTAAGCAATTTTGGGCCCCGTATCTCAGGAAGGATGTGCTGGCCCTGGAGAGGGTCCAGAGGAGGTTCACGAGAACGATCCCAGGAATGAAAGGCTTAACATATGAGGAAAGTTTGAGGACTCTGGGTCTATACTTGATGGAGTTTAGAAGGATGAGGGGGGATCTGATTGAAACTTACAGAATACTGAAAGGCCTGGATAGAGTGGATGTGGGGAAGATGTTTCCATTAGTAGGAGAGACTAGGACCCGAGGGCACAGCCTCAGAGTAAAGGGAAGACCTTTTAGAACAGAGATTTCTGCTCCTATGTCTTATGGTCTTATAGTTTAATTTGTCCCTCCCCTCTTTCTCCATAGCCCTTTGATTTTTTCCTTTTCAAATATGTATTTAATTCCTTTTTAATGGCTACAAGTTGAATCCGCTTCCCTTTGTACAGCACATTCCATATTATAACTTGTAAAAAGCATCATCACCTCTTTTTTGCCAGTTATTTTAAATCTGTCCTATGGTTACTGAATCTCTTGCCAGTGGAAACAGTTTCTCCTTAATTGCTCCATCAAAATCATAATTTTGAACATCTGTACAAAATTACTCCTTAACCTTCCCTGCTCAAAAGGAGAAGAATCCCAGCTTCTCCAGTATAACCAGAATCGAAATCCCTCACTGGCACCATTCTAGTAAATCCCCTCTGCACCCTGTCCAAGCACTTGACATCCTTGCCAAAGTATGATGCCCAAATTCAGATAAAATACTCCAGCTGAGGCCTAGCCAATGATTAATAAAGATTTAACATGGCTTCCTTGCTTTTCCTATTCCTCCATTTGTCATATTTGTTATTATAGTGTGAATCTCCCTCAAAAACAGAAATAGAGATATGTAGGAAATGGTATTGTAGGGGTTGCTGTTTTGAGGTGGGACTGAGATATATTAAATGTACAGAGGGAGCATTACCCTGAATTCAGTTGTTCTGTACCTGATCTGGAAGTACTTGATACTGACATGGGAGTGTATTTAAGACAAATGTTCCCTTTCACAGAGCCAATATATCTAATCTTATTGACCTAAATTTCACCAAAAAAAAAATCAATATCACTGTTTTGTCTGTTTGCTTCCTTTGAAGGTTTTGTTTATGCTTATTTATTTAAATATTTGCTTCAGATATTGTAATTAAAATAATATGGAAATGATAATGCAATTCTGATGGGAATCCAGCCCTTTCCTGCTAGAATGATTAGGCCATGCAACCCTCTAACGACAGATTAAACAGGCTGCAGTCCAAAACATTTTAAAATGTGATAATGTGCACTGATGTGACTAGAACTACACAACAGGAACAGATGGGGTTGCATTAAGATGACTTCAGGAATTGCAACAAAGTCAGTGTGTCAGAAATAAATCAGTCTCCTTAGAATCAAGCAGAAATGAAACTATTGTTTATTAATTGCTACATTTAAGATGTTTGATGAACATTTTTAATGTATACTTACCCAAAATTCCGTCACTAATATATCAGTGACACTGCCCAGGACTGTGACAAAGTCAAATACATTCCAAGCATCCTGAAAATAGTTCTGTGGAGCAAAAGGCAATATCATTAGGAATACTGAATTTAAGCAATTTTCACCCTCTTCCCGAAAGTGCTGACTCTTTTTAAAATATTTGTTCAAGGGATGTGGGCGTCGCCAGCTAGGCCAGCTTTTATTGCCCATCCCTAATTGCCCTTCAGAGGCACTTAAAGAGTCAACCATGTTGCTGTGGGTCTGGAGTCACATGTAGGCCAGGCCAGGTAAGGAAAGCAGATTTCCTTCCCTAAAGGACATTAGAGAACCAGATGAATTTTTACAACAACTCGCCAATGGTTTTGTGGTCATCGGACTTTTAATTCCAGATTGTTCATGGAATTCAAATTTCACCATCTGCCATGGTGGGATTTGAACCCAGGTCCCCAGAGCATTACCCTGGGCTTCTGAATGACTAGTCCAGTGACAATACCACAATGCCACTGCCTCCCCCTAAATTGAACTATGGGCCTCACTGGTCCACCTGTGTCTCCCATAGTACTTATTCTTTATGTATCAGTTCAGGCATAGAGTGCTGGAAAATTATTGGGACTAAAAGGCATCATAAAGGTTAGTTCTGTCCCCAAGCAGATATCCACAAGCACACTTTCCAGCACAAGCCACTGGGCACTGATCAAGAGTGAGAGTCTTGATGATTTCCCCCCCTCCATTTAGGCCAAATTTGCTGCAGCCAAATGCAACTCCAATTGCTACCTTGGGTCAGGTCAACCGATTCAGAGGGTCTTTGAAGTCAATTGTAGCATTCCTTCCATGTTCCTTAGCTGGGGAAGGAAGAAAAAAGCAATTCATGCTCACTGCCTAGTATTGCCAGCTGGAAAGTTTTTTTTTATTCATTCATGGGATGAGGGTGTCACTGGCTGGGCCAGCATTTATTGCCCACCCCCAATTGCCCTTGAGAAGGTTATGGTGAGCTGCCTTCTTGAATCGCTGCAGTCCATGTGCTGTAGGTACAGCCACAGTGCTGTTAGGTTATGGAGTTCCAAGATTTGGTCCCAGTGATATTGAAGGAACATACATGTAAATGTTGGTGAGGACAGGGTCGAGTCCAGATGCAATTGGCGAGGACAGGGTCAAGTCCAGATGCAATGCCCCATAGTTGAAAGGTCTTCCGGATACATATGTCTACTCAAATCAAGAATAGCCACTTGGTAAGCAGTGGAGCAGTTTCAACATCTATGGAACTGTACCCTGCAAGACTCAATACTTTCAGGAGGAGAGGGAAGGGGAGAAAATTTAGGGACAAAAACAGATAATATAAAACTCATGCCATATACTCACCAGAATTCCAAAGGCAATAATTTTCAGGATACATTCGCATGAGAACAAAATGGTAAACACCATATTGAGATACTTTAGAACATCATCATAAGACTGTGGTTGACCAGAAAACTAAATCAAGAAAAAGAGAATTTAGTTACTAATGCTGTACTTCCATAACATGGGTGATAGAAGCAGGAGTGAAAGATCATTACAGCATGTTAACTAGGACATGTTGGTAATAGTGAAGTTATTCCATTTGTCAGGATATCACTGGAGAATCAAAGCCTTGATTTAAGCATTCACCATAGAAGTTTACAACACAAAAGGAGACCATTAAACCCATTGCGTTGGTGCTCATCCTTCACCAGAACAAATTAAAACAAATCCCAGTGCCCTGTGCTTTCCCCAAAGTTCTGTGTATTTTTCTAATTCGAATATTTATCCACGTTTCTCTTAAAAGTACAATGTTCTCTGTTTGAACTGCTGCTTGTAGTAAAATATTTAATGCTCGAGCAATTCTCTGCTCGAAATAAAAGCTGTCCCGACCTCACTCTCACTCAAATTTTAAACTTACTGTTTCCTCACCAACAGAAATAGTCTTTCCTTATTGAACTGTTCAAAATTCCTAAGTTTTACAAACCCCATTAAATTTCCTTTTAGCTTTCTTTTCTCCAGTGGAAACAAGGAATTGATTGGTGACCGGGAGAATTCTCGGCATAAAGACATCTCTATTAAAATAGCCCCATTAAACGTTGTCAACTGTAATCTGTCATATAACTTGTAAAACTTGTGCAGCTTCACTGCACATTGCCTTTGGCAGCCATTGTACATTACTGTGGAATATAAACAGAAAATGCTGGAAATATTCAACAAGGCAGGCAGCAACTGTCAAGAGGCATGTGTGGAGGGGTAGGGTGATCCCAGTGTCCTGGTGGGTGGGAGACCCAGAATCAAGGATCTGGGGGGAGCATAGGGATTGGAGTCCTTGGGATGGTCATTGGCCTCTGGGGAGATGTCTGAGAGAAAGGTTGGGGTCCGAAGGGGGTGAGAAATCAAAGGGCTTGATGGCAGAGGTGAGACCTCACAGGGAGGGTCAAAAGTGTAGGTTGGATCCAGCAAGTAAGTAAACAGGAAGTCACCTTCTAAACCTGGCAGCTCTTGCATGACATTACCTGGCAAGTTCCCCAACATTCGGGAAACTCAGCCACCAATGGTAAAATTTCAAATGAGGCTCTACTATAATGAGGCTTATAGCCTGATTATAATATTTAAGTACCAATCCACCTCCTTGGACCAGGCTGGTTGCCTGCCAAGAATCTTTAATATCTCACCTGACATAAAACTGCCCACTTTTTACGGTTAAAATTACCTCAATGGAGAGAGAGAGAGAGAATTGTGGGTATCAGCTACCATTAATTACCAATCCCTAATTGCCCTTGAGAAGGCGATGGTGAGCTGCATTCTTGAACTGCTGCATTCAGACTTGTAGCAATTTGCTAGGCCATTTCAGAGGGCATTTAAGAGTCAACCACATTGCTGTGGGTCCAGAGTCATATGTAGGCCAGACCAGGTAAGGATGGCAGATTTCCTTCCCTAAAGGACATTAGTGAACCAGATGGGTTTTTACGACAACCGACAATGGTTTCATGATCATCATTACTGAGACTAGCTTTTAATTCCAGTTTTTTATTATTTGAATTTAAATTCCACCAGCATGGTGGGACTTGAAGCCATGCCCCCCAGAGTATTAGCCTGGACCTCTGAATTACTAGTCCAGTGATATTACACCACCGCCTCCCCAGATGAAATACAGGGACTACAGATTCATAAAGAAATATTTGAATAGGGTCATTATGAAGTGGACCGGGGTTGTGTTAAATTTAAGCTTGTTTTTATCCATTCACAAGATGTAGATAATGTTGGCAAGCCCAGCATTTATCACCCATCCCAATACAATCAAGTGGCTTACTAGGCCACTCCAGAGGGAAGCTAAGAATCAGCCACATTGGCCACATATTAGCCAGACTGGTAAGGATGGCAGATTTCCTTCCCTAAAAGACATTAGTGAACCAGATGGGTTTTTACAGCAATCCAATAGTTCCAAGGTTACCATTACTAAACCAGTAACATACAACTATCTGGAAGCTTAAGCTTAATGGTTAAGTTCTAATCATAGCCTTGCCCAAGATAAACTTGCCTTTATACCTTTCCTAGGAGATTGCGTGACCAAATGGGAAGGATTTATGTGTATGACTGCACCATATTTGACTGGACCAATCTGGATGGACCAGAAAGATTTATCCAGTCCTTATGTAGGTGAATGCAAATGTCCAAGAAGTCATTGGCTAAACTACCAACTGGAGAGATAATGGGAGAGTACTGAGGAAAAACAGATTGAATCAATGACAAGCCCCATGGAGGTGACATTCCATTGTTATTGATAGTCACCCGGAGAAGTGTAGCAGCAAGAGGTAATGGTGCCAGAACACAAATGACAAAAAAGTTAAAGCAGGACCGAAAAATCAAATAATGGAAATCTGTTTACTGACCTTCATCATTAGCACCACAGTATTGAGTGCAATCATGGCCATGATGGTGTACTCAAATGGGGGTGACACCACAAACTGCCACATTTTGTACTGGAAGGTTTGTTTGTTCTGTGGCATATGGCGTGTCAAGGGCTTGGCACTGATAGCAAAATCGATGCATGCTCTCTGCAAGAGACAGGACAACAGGTCAATTCAGCTGAAACAACTCAACATTGTATACTTATACACTAAACACTTATATTTAGTACAAGGAAGTCCTGAGTCCTTATTCTGATCAACAAAGCAAAGCTGAGTACTTGCTGCTGCCCATCCAAGTTACCATAAGACGTAGGAGCA
Source organism: Cetorhinus maximus (assembly GCF_964194155.1). Lineage (NCBI taxonomy): Eukaryota > Metazoa > Chordata > Chondrichthyes > Lamniformes > Cetorhinidae > Cetorhinus > Cetorhinus maximus. The sequence continues at coordinate 19,269,071 of NC_135906.1, read as the reverse complement.
GAAGTAGGCCATTCGGCCCATCAAGTCTGCTCTGCCATACAATGAGATCATGGCTGATCTGATAATCTTGACCTCCACTTTCCTGACTTTTCCCCAAAACCCTCAATTCCCTTACTGATTAAAAATCTGTCTATCTCCACTTTGACTATGCTTAACGACCCAGCCTCTACAGCCCTCTATGATAAAGAATTCCGCAGATTCACTACCCTTATTCTGAGATTATGCCCCCTGGTCCTAGACTCTCCTACAAGGGGAAACAAACTCTCAGCATCTACCCTGTCAAGCCCCCTAAGAATCTTATATGTTTCAATAAGGTCGCCTCTTATTCTTCTATACTCCAAAGAGTACAGGCCTAACCTACTCAATCTGTCCATATCCCTCTGTAGACTCCTCGTCATCTTCACCACTTGCCTTCCTGCCTATTTTTTTATCATCCACAAATTTGGTGATAGATCTAAGTCATTAATATATATTGTAAATAATTGAGGCCCCAGCACTGATCCCTGTGGTACTCCACTAGTTACAGGTTGCCATCCTCAAAATGCCCCCCTTATCCCAACTCTGTCTTCTATTAGTTAGCCAATCCTCTATCCATGCTAATATACTACCCCCAACACCATGGGCTATTATCTTATTGAGTAGCCTTCTGTGCAGTACCTTATTGAACGCCTTTTGGAAATCTAAATATATTACATCTACAGGTTCCTCTTTATCTATCCTAATTGTTACCTCCTCAAAGAATTCTAATAAATTTGTCAGGCATGATTTCCCCTTCATGAAGCCATGCTGACTCTGTTTGATTAGATTGTGTAATTCTAAATTCTCTGCTATTACATCCTTTATAATAGACTCTAACATTTTCCCAATAATGGATGTTAAGCTAACTGGCCTATAATAACCTGGTTTTTGTCTCCCTCCCTTTTTGAATAAGGTGTTACGTTGGCAGTTTTCCAATCCTCTGGGACTTTTCCAGAATCTAAGGGTTCTTGAAAGATTACTACCAGTGCATCCACTATCTTTGTAGCTATTTCCTTTTAATATCCTAAGATGCAACCCATCAGGTCAAAGCGACTTATCAGCCTTTAGCCCCATTAGTTTCCCACAGTACTATTTCTCTAGTGATAGTTATTGTATTTATTTCCTTTCCCTTTTTTACCCCTTGATTAATAGCATTCCAATACTAAATAGTGTCTTCTAGAAGACATTCTGCCAGTTCCTGGTTTCCCATTATTATTTCCCTAGCCTCATTCTCTGGGGGGGCCTATGTTCACTTTGGTCTCTCCCTTCCTTTTCATATATTTAAAGGAACTTGCTAGCTTACCCTCAAAAGTTTATTTTCTCCCTCTCTTTTTGTGTTCATCTTTTGTTAGTTTTTAAAACTTTACCAATCCTCTGGCTTACTAATAATCTTTGCCATGTTTTATGTCTTTTCTTTTAATTTGATACTATCCTAGCTTCCTTGGTTGGTTTATCCCCTTCCTTGAATCCTTCTTCCTCACTGAGAAGTATCTTTGTTGTGAGTCATGAACTATTTTCTTAAATGTCTGCCATTGTGCATCAACCGTTTTCTCTGCTAAAATCCTATCCCAGTCCACTCCTGCCAACTCTGCCCTCATTCCTTTGTAATTACCTTTAATTAAGTTTAGCACAGTTGTTTCCAACCCAAGTTTCTCACTCTCAAACTGAATGCTAAATTCTACCATATTATGGTCACTGTTGCTAGGGTAGAATTTTACCCATGGCGAGCAGGCTCGGTGGGGACGGTCGGGAAGCTGACCACGATCGGGACTGGACGGCAATTTCACGCTTGCGTGAAACGTGAGCATCAGCACTCATTGCTGCTTGTGCAGGTGGGATGGGGAGGGAAGAGGAGAGCTAGCGGGCCGAACGCAAACTTCACGCATGCGCGCGAGTAAGCGCTTCATAATCTCCGAGGCACAGAGCTGCTTCAGGGAGATGAAGCGTTGCTAAAAAAAAGAAAATAAAAATGTAATAAAACATGTCTCCTCATGTGACTCTATCACATGAGCAGAGACATGTTATCAATTCAATTTTAAAACTTTTATTTTTATTTGCTTTTGGAAACCTCATTCCGTATGTGGATGAGGTTTCCAAAAAATACAAAGGCCGCTTAGCCTTTTCGCCTGCCCGCCCACCATTAAGTTAATTGATTATTTAATGGCCTTAACAGGCCTTTTAATTGTCAGCAGGTGTGCGCCCGCTGTTCAAACTACCACGCAACTGCACGTTGACGTCGGCCGATGTCAACACGCGTCATTTCACACTTGAGCTGGTCGGATGCATGCCTGCCGAACGACAATTTCTGCCCCTAGGGTATCTTTTACTCAGATCATTTATTAAACCTGCCTCATCACACATTACCAGATCCAAAAATCGCCTGATCCCTGGTTGGATCATATTGCTCTCGGAAACTATCCCTAATACACTCTATCGGCAGAACCTTCCGGGAAGGCGGGCCCGACCCAATCTCCGGTGGGCGGGGAGCTGATCCCCGCCGGAGAAGCGGGCCCTGCCGCCATTTTACGTGGGCGGGCCAATTAAGGTCTGCCCAGCCTGACGTCCGCCGGGAAGCGCTATGCGCTTGCTGTGCGGGCGGGGGAGGAATCCCCAAAAGCGAGAGTGCGCTCTTTCGCGCATGCACACGAAGGAGCGCACATCTCCCTGAGGCTAAGTGCTGCCTCAGGGAGATCGCTGACAGTTCTAAAAACATTAAAAATAGAAAAAACATCCTTAACATGTCACATGAGATGGGATATGTTCATAATTTACACTAAAACTTTATTAAACTTTTTAAATCCCTACATAAAACCTCATCCCGCTGGTGGATGAGGTTTCATGTTTTTTCTATTCCCTGCTGGGGCTCCTGGCCTGTCCGCCAACCTTAAGGTTGGACGGGCAGATCCTTTAATTGTTTTAATGATCCTGTCAACAGCCTCAATTGGCCATTGACAGGTCGGCAGGCCCACAGCTGATTTTGCTGCGCCCCCGCCTTCCTGAAAATTTAAATAGGGCGGGATGACATCAGGGGTTTCCCCCGACGTCATCCCGCATCAGTGAGCGAGCCCTGCCCCCTGCTCGCCGATGGCAAAATTCAGCCCTATGAATTCTTGCTTGTGGCTCCCTCTGCCAATTTGACTTCCCCAATCTACAAGAAGATTAAAGTCACCCATGATTAATGTGCTGCCTTTTTTTATTATATACCCTCATTATCTCCTGATTTATTCTCTGTCATACAATATAGCTGTTAGGGGGCCTCTCGACTACTCCCAACAGTGTCTCCTTCCCCTTGTTATTTCTTACCTCCACCCATGTGGATTCTACTTCTTCCGATTCTGGATCATTTCTTGCCATCATATTTATTCCATCTTGTACTAACAAAGCTACCTCACCACCCTTTCTTTCCTGCCTGTCCTTTCGAAAAGTTACATACCCTTGAATATTTAGTTCCCAGCTTTGATCTCCTTGTAACCACGTCTCCGTAATGGCTATACCCATTAACCTCTATTTGTGCCTGTGCTCTCTATGAATAAGTCTACCAATTTAGTGCCATTTGTACATTTCATCTACTCCTACCATGATCTCGATTCAGGCTGCCCAAATTTCATGCAGCAGGAACTTACAACTAGCAGCTTTTTATCCCTCCATCCGAACTGGAGTCAATACGTAGGCCCATAATCTTCAAGCTCCAGGGCCTCGTAACTAGTGGCGGGGGGGGGGGGGGGGGGGGGGGGGCGGGGGGGGGCGGGCGGGGTGTAGCACCCCAAAGAAGTGCTAGGGACCACCCCCGCCACCACAAGAAATCCCCATGCAACGAATTCATGACAACTGTCCGGGAAGTTGAAATTTCTATTGGGCAATTGCCCTGCAATGGGAACCATCTGAAAGTGTGTCAAACTTTGAATGGTTTTGACTATCTTATGGTAATAGTTAGCCAGAAAAGTTAGGAGAATTAAAACCACTTGTAAATTCTGGGTAACTATAGTACTAGCCCCCCACCTCACGACCCTTCACGTGACTCCCCCAACCTCCACGGCCCCCCATGGGACACCCCCATGCTGATTGCCACTCCACAGAAGTTACAAGTCAGAGTGTCATCCGGTTTCCACAGATCCAGGACCCTCCCCCACTCCCAATAACAAGGCAACAGGTCACATCACTCAATAATGGCATAACATCTAATATTAAAAAAAAGTCCTTTTACCTTACTTGGCCACTATATTTGCATTTATATTGCAAGTTTATGGTGCAGTACTAACCCAATCTTGGTCTTTGGGTAATTTTTTAACACTATTTAAGCTTTGCTTTTGTGGTTTATATAATATTATCAGAAACTTTTGATTGGATCATTAGCTGAAAATTAATTTATCAATGTTCACTCTGTCAATCATCCATGCTGTTCTTTCTAGAAGCACCTGGGAAGATGAGTTATAAAAGGCTGAATGGTCTTTCACATCCAGGGGTTGAAAGGTTATTAGGGTTAGGCAGGAATATGGGATTGAGGTTACATTCAGATCACACATGATCTTATTGGATGGCGGAGCAGGCGCGAGAGGCCAAGGGACCTACTCCTGCTCCTAATTTGTATGTACGTATGTACATCCACATTGCTCTTGTGAAACTGTTTTTAAAAAGCATTTATTTGTAGATATATTTTGTCTCAATTTCATGCTATTATTTCAAACATCTTGATGGAAAGTATAAAGGGGAACAAGTCAAAAGTTGTAGGCAAGTATCAGTTCAGAGAAAGGGGACCTGAGTGAATTTAAATAAAGAAACAAAAATGTATTACTTTTGTTACAAAGGTTGATTGCAGCTGCACTGGTCTACAGACAATTGGGAAATATGAGTACCAGGTGGAACAGGGAATAAACAAAATCATTGAGGGTTACTAGTCTCTGGGGCAGGGGAGATAGAATCCAACAGGTACCAGAACCAAGGATATGGGATAAATCAGACCCTGGCACCCAGGAGAGTTGGGATTTTACAGGTCGTTGCATAAGAGGAAACCAACTATATGCAATATATTAGGTACTTGAAATGATTTATAAATGTTCTATTCAGTTCCAAAATCAACTCAGGCTACATATATCTTTATAATATATGCTACCACAAACAGCAGTAATCTAATGTTTATACCAATACCCTATATTACCCATTATCCACTTCAGGGTAACTTCATGGACATTTTCAAGGTTATGAAGGAGACTGACAAATTTGGTCTAGAACAAACTTCAGTTGTAGTGAATAGATCAAATATCAGATGACACAAGTTAAAGATTAGGACATTTACTTGTACTAACATTTCTTTATTTGATTAAAAAAACAATTAATCTGAAGCAAAAGTTGGATTGTGCGATATGGAAGGAAATTCATGGATAATCTTTACCCTAAGGATAGTAGGGACTTGGAATAGATGACTAATGAAAGTACTGAAACTGAAGCATACTGGAGTTTAAGAGACAGTTAGGCATCTATGAAAAGGGGATTGGGCAAGAAGATATGTGGGTGGGGTTGAGGTCTATTAAATGGAGCAAGCTGATTGGGCCTAATGACCAACTCCTGATTCTAAAAATCTCGTGCATAATACACAAGCTTAACTCCCAGAGGCCAAAGAACAATATTGACATAAAACAGCAGCCAGCAACTTAACCCAGCTCCAGTAATGCAAATACTATATTGTGCATACTATAATGGTCTATCAGAGATACCATGCAGAAATTCAATCTCAGACTTCAGATTAAACTGAATCCCTCAGTGCTGTTAGTGCCTCATACACAACGCTGGGTGAAATAAAATGTATTATCACTTCAGATGAAATTCAATAATGCCTCACAGTCTTCAATTATTATGCTGGAACAAACTTCAAATATTTTAGTATCTTGTGCTTGTAGGGAAAAAAAAAGAATAAATCTGCACTCATCAGGATGGGGGAACTTAGTGCTGCATCCAAGTGTCAGCACCAAAGACTGCCAGGTTATAGGTGCAAATATGTTAGCTGCAAAGTAAAGATCCATCTACTGTATCCCAACACCAACATCAGAAGCTGCACATTTCCATTTGGGATTCCTCTCAGGCTGTATCAATTATAGTGGCCACCTTACATTTTATAACATTAGTAATTCAACACTAGTTATTTTTTTGCCCCACATGTAATTAATTCCTGACCATACATTTGTTTAGCTTCCAAACAGTACATTGCCAAGTTGGCCATACAGCACAAACCTCATTTTTCTCCAGACTATAGTCCTCCATCATTTTATCCCCCTGTTCTTGGAAAGTGATGATGATCAAGGCCACAAAGATGTTCACAAAGAAGAAAGGGAAGACAACAAAGTAGACAACATAAAATATAGACATCTCCATCCTATAGCCAGGGCTGGGTCCTTGATTCTCATAGGTAGCATCTACTGAATGTTTCAGTACACTGTGAAGAAAAAGAAGACTTGTTAACTCCAATAATTGTATATGAGGGAAGAATGAGCCTGAAATTGGTCTTTCACCTCAAGCAGGTTTATTCTTCAGCCAGGTTAACAAACTCCCAATTCCTTCTTCCCCCACTGGAATGTTACAGCTGCACTAATTTATGGGTGAGCCAACGTCCATCACCTCTCTTAACAATGTAATTACTATACAATGTAATTGCCAGTCAACAAGATAATTATTATTGGGCCTTGACAATGTAATTGCTGATACATTGACAGACTCATTATGAGGAGTAGAACCATGTAGGTTATGTTCTGGTGCTCTCCATTTATGTGATCCTCTTCTGTCTAAGATTAATTGAGGATGTTGTAACATACTGGGCCGAATCTTCCATAGAGTGGCAATCATCGTTCAATTGCCACTCCACTCGTTTTTACTTACCTTAGTCTGGAGCTGCGCATTTGTTGCCTGGACTTCTGATTCGGTCTAGCTGAGAAACATGCAGCTCAGCAGTGGTTGGAAAGGGATAGTCAGGGGGAGGGGTGTGGAGTCCAGTGGTGAGCAGGATCAGTCCCACAGTTACCCTGGAGTTAGAAGCGTTTTTAATCCTTTTAATTTTTCCTATTCTGTAACTATTCTGCTAAGAGGGTCAGAACCATCTTAACTCTCCGATTTAAATCAGAGTTTTGGAAGATTCCAGATGCAGGGTAATTGCCCAACGAAAGTTGAAACTTGCTGGGCAATTCCCATGTAGTCAATGCATGGGGACTTCAAGGAGGTTCCCCAGCACATCTTCCAGGGTACCTCCGGGGTATGAGCCCAATGAGGATGGAAGATCTGGGTCATTGTTTCTTGAGGTAATGTTCTGTTTGTTTTGCAATAAGTGATTTGGATTAGGCTTTCACGGGAGAAGATGCCCTTTCTTTGGGGGGTATAACTGAAGGAGTCAATGGTGGGGATATTTTTGTCAGAAAGCTTGCATCAAATGGCCCGAGGTCAAATGGATTAGTTGCAAGGTAAAGCTTCCAGTATACATATTCATGTATTCATCAAGCACTCTTTTGTTAGGTAACTCTTTTTTGAGTACAATCACAGTTCTTGGTTTCCAGGAGTGGGACACGAACCCACAACCCTCTGATTCAAAGGCGAGGGTGCTATGAACTGAGCCACAGCTGACACCTCCCTTTTGTTAGGTAAACAAAGCATTGCAGTATACCCTAACAAGATAACTCAATCCCAATTTTAAAACAGAGCACCTACAACACCTGTGTCACATTTCCATTACCAGTTACACCTTTAGCATTGCCGAGTGGGATTGCCGAATTCAAATACTAATGTATTTCTGGAACCATCTGAACCTGCATTCTGCCATCACATGAGCAGGTTTAAAAAATATTTTTAGGTCTTGCTGTCACACAGTTAGGGTGCAGCACCATTAACGTGGAAGGAAAGTTAGGTGAAACTGCATTTCAAAGTACTGCCATACCCTTGTTAAACAAAGAAGATCTAAAGATACCGTTTCGTCGCTAGGCAGTTGGTGCCTGTTTTAGGCCACTGATTTGAACTCCACCAATTTTATATTTATTAAAATAATGGGTAAACGACCAAAATTACCAGCAAAACTGATTTGTACCATTAAAAGATCCAAAATGGAGATTCAGACCGTCAGAATCTCACAGGGAAGAGCTGCCTGGGTCCTGACTGGCAGTTCACCTAGAGCTATACCTGACACTGGAGAACATGAAACAAAAACAGAAAATGCTGGAAAAACTCAGCAGGTCTGACAGCATTGTGGAGCAAGAAACAGGGTTAATGTTTTGAGTCTGTATGGCTCTTTTTCATTCTGAAGATTTCCAGCATCGGCAGCATTTTGCTTTTATTATACTGGAGAACATGACATTGGTCATCTATGCTGTACATTTCTCCTTTAAGATCTTATCACAAACTGGAAAATCCAACATGCAGGAATGAAGTGTCTTATGGCTAAATAAGCGCTAATGAATCTCTTAAGAGATTGAAGTCTTAAGATGAAATCACATTACCACCACTCTAAAAGTAGCAGCATTGTATGTTAATTGTATACTAATTGTATTTTTTTTATTCATTCAAAGGATGTGGGCTTTGCTGGCTGGGCCAGCATTTATTGCCCATCCCTAGTTGCCCTTGAGAAGGTGATGGTGAGCTGCCTTCTTGAACTGCTGCAGTCCATGTGATGTAGGTACACCCACAGTGCTGTTAGGGAGAGAGTTCCAGGATTTTGACTCAGCGACAATGAGGGAACGGCGATACATTTCCAAGCCAGGATGGTGAGTGACTTGGAGGGGAACTTCTCGGTAGAGATGTTCCCATTTATCTGCTGTCCTTATCCATATAGATGGTAGTGGTCGTGGGTTTGGAAGGTGCTGTCTAAGGAACCTTGGTGAATTCCTAGTAGCGCACCCTGTAGATGGTACACATTGCTGCTACTGTGCAATGGTGGTGGAGGGAGTGAATGTTTGTGGATGTGGTGCCAATCAAGTGGACTGCTTTGTCCTGGACAGTGTCAAGCTTCTTGAGTGTTATGGGAGCTGCACTCACCCAGGCAAGTAGGGAGTATTCCATCACACTCCTGACTTGTGCCTTGTAGATGGTGGACAGGCTTTGGGGAGTCAGGAGATGAGTTACTCGTCACACGATTCCTAGCCTTTGACCTGCTCTTGTAGCCACACTATTTATATGGCTAGTCCAGTTCAGTTTCTGATCAATGGTAAAACCTCAGGATGTTGGTGGCGGGGGATTCAGCAGTGGTAATGCCATTGACCATCAAGGGGCGATGGTTGGATTCTCTCTTGTTGGAGATAGTCATTGCCTGACACTTGTGTAGCGCGAATGTTACTTGCCACTTGTCAGCCCAATCCTGGATATCGTCAAGATCTTGCTGCATTTGGACATGGACTGCTTCAGTTTCTGAGGAGTCCCGAATGCTGCTGAATATTGTGCAATCATCAGCAAATCATCACTTCTGACTTTATGATGGAAGGAAGGTCATTGATGAAGCAGCTGGAGATGGTCGGGCTGAGGACACTATCCTGAGGAACTCCTACAGTGATGTGCTGGAGTTGAGATGACTGACCTCCAACAACCACAACCATCTTCCTTTGTGCTAGGTATGACTCCAACTAGTGGAGAGTTTCCCCCTGATTCCCATTGACTCCAGTTTTGCTAGGGCTCCTTGATGCCACATTCGGTCAAATATGGCCTTGATGTCAAGGGCAGTCACTCTCACCTCACCACAGGGGTTTAGCTCTTTTGTTCATGTTTGAACCAAGGCTGTAATGAGGTGAGGAGCTGAATGGCCCTGGCGGAACCCAAACTGGGTGTCAGTGAGCAGGTTATTGCTAAGCAAGTGCTGCTTGATAGCACTGTTGATGATCCCTTCCATTACTTTACTGATGATCGTGAGTAGACATATGAGGCGGTAATTGGCCGGGTTGGATTTGTCCTGCTTTGTGTGTACAGGACATACCTGGGCAATTTTCCACATTGCTTGGTCGATGCCAGTGTTGTAGCTGTACTGGAACAGCTTGGCTAGGGGCATGGCAAGTTCTGGAGCATAAGTCTTCAGTACTATTGCCGGAATATTGTCAGGGCCCATAGCCTTTGCAGTGTCCCGTGCCTTCAGCTGTTTCTTGATATCACGTGGAGTGAGTCAAATTGGCTGAAGACTGGCATCTGTGATGCTGGGGACCTCGGGAGGAGGCCAAGATGGGTCATCTACTTGGCATTTCTAGCTGAAGATGGTAGCAAATGCTTCAGCCTTATCTTTTGCACTGATGGGCTGGGCTCTTCCATCATTGAGGATGGGGATATTTGTGGAGCCTCCTCCTCCAGTGAGTTGTTTAACTGTCCACCACCAGTCACGACTGGATGTGGCAGGATTGCAGAGTTTAGATCTGATCTGTTAGTTGTGGGATCGCTTAGCTCTGTTGATCACTTACTGCTTATGCTGTTTGGCATGCAAGTAGTCCTGTGGTATAGCTTCACCAGGTTGACACTTCATTTTTAGGTATGCCTGGTGCTGCTGCTGGCATGTCCTCCTGCACTGTTCATTCAACCAGAGTTGATCCCCTGACTTGATGGTAATGGTAGAGTAGGGGATATGCCAGGCCATGAGGTTACAGATTGTGTTTGAGTGCAATTCTGCTGCTAATGGCCCACAGCGCCTCACGGATGCCCAGTCCTGAGTTGCTAGATCTGTTCGAAATCTATCCCATTTAGCACAGTGGTAATGCCACACAACACGATGGAGAATATCCTCAATGTGAAGGTGGGACTTCATCTTCACAACGACTGTACGGTGGTCACTCCTACCAATACTGTCATGGACAGATGCATCTGCGGCAGGCAGGTTGGTGAGGATGAGGTCAGGTATGTTTTTCCCTCTTGTTGGTTCCCTCACCATCTGCCACAGACCCAGTCTAGCAGCTATGTCCTTTAGGACTCGGCCAGCTCGGTCAGTAGTGGTGCTAACGAGCCACTCTTAGTGATGGGCATTGATGTCCCCCACTCAAGAGTACATTCTGCGCCCTTGCCACCCTCAATGCTTCCTCCAAGTGGTGCTCAACATGACGGAGCACTGATTCATCAGCTGAAGGAGGGCAGTATGTGGTAATCAGCACAAGGTTTCCTTGTCCATGTTTGAACTGATGCCTTGAGACTTATGGGGTCCGATGTTGAGAACACTCAGGGAAACTCCCTCCCGACTGTATACCACTGTGTCGCCGTCCTGCCGGTGGGACAGGACATACCCAGGGATGGAGCTGGCGGTGTCTGGGACATTATCTATAAGATATAATTCCGTGAGGATGACTATGTCAGGCTGTTGCTTGACTAGTCTGTGAGACAGCTCTCCCAATTTTGGCACTAGCCCTCAGATATTAGTAAGAAGGACTTTGCAGGGTCGACAGGGCTGAGTTTGCCATTGTCGTATCCGGTGACTAGGTTGATGCCGGGTGGTCCATTCAGTTTCATTCCTTTTTTGTGATTTTGTAGCAGTTTGACACAACTGAGTGGCATGCTTGGCCATTTCAGAGGGCATTTAAGAGTCACATGTAGGCCAGACCAGGGAAGGATGGCAGATTTCCTTCTCTAAAGGACATTAGTGAACCAGATAGGTTTTAACAACAATTGACAATGGTTTCATAGCCATCATTAGACTTTTAATTCCAGATTTTTATTGAATTCAAATTTCACCATGTGCCATGGTGGGATTCAAACCCGGGTCCCCAGAGCATTACCCTGGGTCTCTGGATTACTAGACCAGTGATGATATCACTATCCCATCACCTTCCCCTAATTGTATGGAAGTGGCAGGTATTAACTTGTGCTTCTAATTTTGTCTTTATTTTTGCAGTTTCCCTTTAAGGGGCTTCCTTTTCTTAGATCCTGATTTTGTTAATTTAATTTATTTGTTTGTAACCAAAAGAGTTATAAAGAGGCACAGGCTTAAACTGTGGTTATTGGGTTAGGAGTCGCATGTTCGTAATGAGTAGTTCTGTAAATAAATGCTTATGAAAGTGTATAAAGATTGACTCCAGTTCTATCCTTCATCATCTGGATTTCTGGAATATAACATTTTATGGACAGGAGGGCAATTCAATTTACCTACCCATCCAATTTCACACAAGTGTCCATGGGACTGATTTTGAAAGAAGAGTACTTTCTAGATAAATTACAATTGCCACCCTACTCTACAGCTATGAAATTTAGAAGGCCTGCAATTTTGATTGTTTAGCCATTGTAACACCCATCAATCTATTTATGTGAAGTTGGTAAAGATGACACTGGTAATCTGACTCAATCGAGTTCTACAGGCACCAGTTGCCTTTGGAAAAGGTATTCGTTTTCTGTGAACCTAGGCCAGTGTTATCCAACAGAACTCTTTGAGAAGCCACAGTTGTGCCTATTACGACCCTGATTTAGCTATATACACTAACTTTGGTAGAAAACACCTTACACACTAAACAGGTAAACATGCTTTACGTGCACATTTATGTTACAAACAACTACCACTACTCATGAACCAAGGTAGTAAAGCACTCCTGGTGATCAAAAAATTCTGCTTTCCACTTCATCATTTTACCAACAAATACACAATGAGCAGAATTTTTACCTCGGCGGGCAGGTGCGCCTGACCTGCTCGAGCATAAAATGATGTACGTTGATGTCAGGCGAGCGTCCCAACGTCAACAGTCGCACGATATTTCGGTCGGCGGGCATGCGCCAAGTCAGCAGCATGCCCACCGACAATTAAAAGTCCTATTAAGGCCATTAACAAGGTCATTGAAACAAATTTTTCACTGCCCGTCCAACCTTGCAGTTGGCGGGCAGGCGAAAAGGCCAAGCAGCCTTTGCATTTTTTTGGAAACCTCATCCACAGAGGTTTCCAACATCAAATAAAAATAAAATAAAATTTTTTAAATTTCATTTATAACATGTCCATACCCATCTGACAGAGTCACATGAGGGGACATGTTTTATATCATTTTAAAAATCTTTATTTCTAATTTTTAAAACTGTTCAGCTCCCTGAGGCAGCTCTGTGCCTCAGAGATTTTCAAGCGCGCACTCACGCGCATGCGCAAAGTTCGTGCTTGCCCCGCTTGCCTTAATTGGCCCACCAGTGTGAAATTGCTGGTGGCGGTCGGCTTCCCGACCAGCCCCGCCTGCCTCCACCTGACAAGGGCAAAATTCTGCCCAATAAGATCACAGTACACATGCATATGCTATGTGGGTGAGTATCACTTGTTCAATTTCGGTGTCTGTTAGTTTTTTTAAATTTTCTAATCAGAAATGTATTTAGCCACATCTGGGTACCAGACTGGACAATTTCAATTGGAACAATGAGTGTGGGTTGGTTATTTGATCACATAGAACATCATAATTGAGCCTAATGTTGTTCTCTTTCTTTCTCTCACACACACACGTTCAATAGAAACTATAAGATGTTAAACAGGAGACTAGAGAGTCAAAAAGAGACAAAAGATTGAACTGTAATCATGTTTGGTAATGAAACATACTCTGGCCAGCCCTCTCCAGTAGACACAGTAAAGAGAGTCAGTAAAGCCCATAGCACATTATCGTAATGAAACTCATATCGCTTCCACTCCCGCTTCTGTGCCTTAATATCACTTTCCCTCATGTAGACCAAGTACTGTCCTCTGAAACAGACAAGAGTAAGGAAAAATGAAAGAAAGGCTTATATTTACGTATTTTCTTAAAACATCTCGAATGAATTCAAACCCTTTCAAAAACAACAAATTAATTCAGAATGCAGTGATTAGTGTTACACAGGTAGATGGGGCAGTCCCACAATGAGTAAATGAACAGTTAATTTGTTTCTGGTGATGTTGATTTAGGAAGGAATATTGATCAGGATACTGCAAGAACTTTCCGCTTATCTTTTAAGGTTCTGTAGCACAATTGGAAGTCTGCCTGAACTCTCAGAACAGGCAGGTGTGGCCTTGGCTTTAATGTCTTGTCTGAAAGACTGTAGCCGGAACCATGTAGAACTCTCAAGTACACACTAAATTGTACACCAGATTTTGTGCTTAGGTCTGGAGTATGGTTGACCCCTTCAGACTCAGACAAAAGTGCACCAGCTGAGCCAAGATGACCTCAGACGAATGCACATGAAAAATCTCACTTGACTCCATTTATTTGCATGAATCTTTCTTTCCCCTCATCCTCTTTAGTCTTCAGGCACCAGCCCAAAAGCAAAATCTGTGGATGTTGGAAATTTGAAATGACAACATAAAATGTAGGAAATACTCAGTAGATCAGGCAGCATCTAAGGAGAGAAACAAAGTTAACATCTCAGGTCTGTGACATTTCATCAGAGCTGATGAAACATCACAGACTTGAAATGTTAATTCTGTTCACCTCTCTGTAAATGCTGCCTGAAGTTGAGTATTTTCAGCATTTTTAATTTTTATTCAGGCACCAGTCATTGCCTTTGGCTAAGATTAGGTGATCAGATAGGTCCTAGTTTTGGAACCAATTTTTGAGAGGCGAACAAAGTTGATAGTCCCATTCAGAAAGATGACAAGACTGTGATAGAATCAATCAAGGCCGCACTTAGGTAATGTTGGCAGCATCAACACTAGAGCAATAAGTTGATTTTTCATTCGTAGGATCGGTCGTTTTATTCCCATTCCCTACTTTTCCTTAAGAAGGTGGTGGTGAGCCATCTTCTTGAATACAACTGAGTGGCTTGCTATGCCATGTCAAAGGGCATTAAGAGTCAAACATATTGCTATAGGACTGGACCAGTTAAGGACAATGGATTTTCTTCCCTAAAGGATATTAGTGAACCACATTTTTTTTTAAACAACAATCAGGTAGTTTCATGGTTACCATTACTGATTCTAGCTTTTTATTCCAGGTTTATTTAATTAATTGAATTTAAATTCCCCAGCTGCTGTTTTGGAATTTCAACTCAAGTACCTGGATCATGAGTCCAGGTCTCTGGATTACTAGATAGTCAGTATGCCATATAAGGAGATAGTAGGTCAAATTGACCAAAAGCTTGGTCAAAGATAGATTTTAACGAGTGTCTTAAAGGAGGGAAGCAATGTGAAAATGTGGAGAGGTGCTTGAAGGGAATTCAAGAGCTTGGGGTCCAGGCAATTGAAGATACAAGTGGTGGAGCAATTATAATTGGGAATGCACAAGAAGACAGAATTAGAAGCACAGATATCTCAGACAGTTGTGGCGTTGGAGGAGATTACAGAGATATGGAGGGGCAAGGCCATGGAAGGATTTGAAAACAAGGATGCAAATTTTAAAATCAAGACCTTGCTTGACTGGGAGCCAATATAGGTCAATAAGCACAAGGGTGATAGGGGAATGGGACTTTGTGTGAATTAAGAAACAGACAGTAAAGTTTTTGACATAACCACAAATTGCACTTAAAATTACTGTAATTTAAAGAAGCGTTTTTTGCTCAATTTTCCGCTCATTCATTTGCATATTGTTGAACATAAAATCTGCCATGAACCTGTAGTTTAGAAAATAACTTTTTCCAGGTTATGCATTAAAAATGCTACTTGATATGAGTGTAAACGTGGGGCAGTTTTATTAAAATATCTGAAGTTTGAGTTATCACAAAAAATAAGCATTTTTACCCAGAGTGCCTAGTCCAACACCTGTGAGAGACTTTATTTTGAATAACCAAAAATGGCATTAAAATCTATAGTGGACCATTTACTAGATACTCAATAAATAAATAACATTTAGGAGAAGAATTTTCAACTCTCAGAATAGCATGGATAATAAAGAGGTTGGGAACAAACTAAAATTAAAGAGAGTAAATGGGAACAATTGATATTATAAAAGAATGAATACAGGAAAATATGGGAACAGGTCAAGAGAGGGATAGAGAAAGCAAATAGCGAGTGCAAGGAGAGAATATCAAAAAATTTAAAAGAATTAGCATTCAATAGACATATGAGAAAAAGGAAAATTGCTTTGAAGTAGCATCCTTAAGAGCAGAAGATAGCGAGTTAATGAAGGATGAATGGCAATAAATGGATATTAACAAGCAGTAATCAAGCAATTATTTACAATCTACATCAATGATTTGGAAGGCTTTACCCTGACTGGCCATGACTCATACAGAGGAATTTCTAACCTTCAGACAAACCACAGAGACTCATTATCTCTAAAAAGGAACTAATGCACCTCCCCTGGAACTGCACGAAGCCTCTTTACATTTCTAAAGAAATTCTAGCCACCAGAGACGGTATGTCTGCAAAAGACAAAAGGGACCTGGACTCCTCCAATAAACACCTCAAGATTCCAGATCTGGGAAGATACATCTTTTGACCAAGACCCAGGAGAAGAAGTGGGAGGTATGTCACATGACCTCCCCCAAGCTGCTAGAACCTGTAGTATTGCCATCTGGAACTGAACCCAGGCTGCCTACCATTTCATCATCTAACAGGTAGCAGCAGAAAGAGCTCAGTCCAGGCCTGGTCTATTACACTCTATTACTTCTCCTATCTCCCTGCACTACACATCAGACCCTATTCAAGGGAGGCAATGGCAGATGGCCTGATCTGGAGCTATCTATAGCTTCCCGAAAGGTACAAAAGAGCAGCTCGGGGTATATTTTGTCAATTCTCTCTCTTCTTAACACATTTAACAGATGTTGATCCTTTATTATGTTGATATTCAGGCTATAAGACACTGCACCTTATCAGTCTACAGCATGGTATTTGTGCTTTAATGCACTACACCAGCATCCATAGCTTTTTATAGGAAAGAATTTGTAAGTTGAATGTTACTCATATACCTGCAATCCCGCTCAAACTCTTTGGATTCATCAGTGCAGTAGAAAAACCTGCCCTTAAATAGCTGCACAGCGACAACAGCAAAAATAAACATGAAGAGCATGTAAACGATCAGGATGTTGAGAACATTCTTCAAGGAGTTTACCACACAATCGAAGACAGCCTAAATGGAGAGAGTAACAACATGAGAAAGTCAGAAAACGTTGCAAACTTTGACAAAACTGACCAGAATTAATCATTGTGTGTAACCACATCTTAAATATGTTTATCAAGATTTCCTATCAGCCTTTGTCTTCTTAATATGTTTGTGATTTCACCAGAAATGCCGATCAAACAAATCTTTCTGAATATATTTCTGTTTCTAACAGAATCCTGGAACACTGTCTTAGTTTCCCTAAATGGAAGAGGAGGAAATCTGAAATTGAAGGCAGTCTAATCAAAGAAAATCTACATTACCTTAAGTTTAGGCAGCCTTTTGATGGTTTTAAGGGGTCGCAGCACTCGAAGCACTCTCAGAGATTTGATGGTATTCAAATCTTTCCCTTTGCTCCCACTAACAATAAAATAATACTAAATTAGCACTTTGCACAATAACATCAACAGTAATAGAGCCATTGGTGGCTGTACAATTGTTCCTTTTAAATGCATCTAATAACTCACCTTATTTCAGGAACATCACATTGAAGTAAAACCTCATGTATTTTGGAATAGATGTATTTACCTGGAATAAAGGCCTGACAAACAGTGGCTTTCTATAGCCACTGTGCAACCTTTCTCACACTATTTTCACAGCTGACTAATTTTTTTTTCACTGTCTTCTCTATTATTTTAATTGCACTTCAATGTAGAAACATATTGGTGGTAATAAAACGGTCACTGTACTATCTAAAGGAAAGCAGGTGGCTTTTGATGTTTAAACTGTTTAAAGAATAGGCTCCACCAAAAGTAACCCTTTGCTTACCAGCTGGTAAAAATGATGCATTCTTTCATCTAATAAGAATACAACTAGATACATTTCTCAAACTATGCAGAATGAAAACTGATCTAAATAATCAATTATCCAAATTAAGTGAAAAAATGCAATGACTTAACCAATACAAGGTGCAAACTTCTTATACAACAACCAATAGTTTGTTTTATAATGCTCCTGTGAAGCACCTTGGGATGTTTTATTATGTTAAAGGTGCTATATAAATAATTTGTTGTTATTGTTAAATATCTTATCCCAGTCAAGGGTACTGAACCCATTTTGCAGTTATTTTCCACGCTAGAGTAAATCCTTTTTTCCTAAGTAGTATCAAATGGCAAAAAAAAATTATGTTGCAATGCTTGTATCTGTGGCCAGGATTTCCCCCTCGGCGATTTGGGGGTGGGGCCCACTCGCCGAGGGGAAAATGACGCGGGATGACATTGGGAGGAACCCCCGACGTCATCCCGGTCCCTTTAAATATTCACGAAGGTGGGCGGACAGCGAAATCAGCTGTCCGCCCGCTGACTTGTCAATGGCCAATTAAGGCCATTGACAGGCTAATTAACCTTATTAAACACCCTGCCCGGCCAACCTTAAGGCTGGCAGGCAGGCCAGGAGCCCCAGTGGGCTGCAGGTTATTAATGAAACTTCATCCACTGGCGGGGTGAAGTTTCATGTCCATTTTTTAAAAATTTAATAAATTTTGTGTGTTTATTATTAACATGTTCCATCTCATGTGACATTGTCACATGAGGGGGACATGTTAATAATTTTAATATTTATCTATTTTTAGAGTTTACCTACCTCTCACGAATCTCCCTGAGACAGGACCTTGCCTCAGGGAGCAGTGCGCTCTTTCGCATGCATGCGCAAAAGAGCGCACTTTGACAGATGAGGATCCCTTCCACCCCCCCGCACAGGAAGCGCATAGCGCTTCCTGTGCGGGCAGGCCACTTGGCGGGTCTTAATTGGCCCGCCCACTCAAAATGGCGGCAGGCCCCGTTTTGGCGGCGAGGTTCAGCTGCCCGCCCGCCGCTGAGCCGGTGGGGCCCGCTCGCCCATCAAGGTAAGAATTCTGCCCTATATATTTAAAACTTAGATGTTTCAATTATATCGCACAGCACCATAAACCAATGGTCAACTTTTTGGGAAAGTGATTAGTCAGTTAGACATTTATCAAATACTATGAATTATAAATCCAGTTGTACAACTGGATATCGTGAATCTAAAAAGGAAGGATTCAAGTCCGCCAAGGACTAGAAAAGGAAACAATGTTTAAACACATATTGCTAAACCAAAATTTTGAAGGATAAACCCTATGTTTTTTTCTTGCATATTTATAATCAAAGTGAGGATGGAACCCTTTTCAAGCAATGGTGTTAGCATCAAGCACTCTATGATTAGCAGATGCTAAAGTTCCTTATCCCCATCCCAAAAATATACCTCATCCCCACAACAGGCCCCCACAGCCTCCCTACATTACACAAGTGTGACATTTTTGAACTTTTTTTTTTCATTCATGGAATGTGGGTGTTGCTGGCTAGGCTAGCTTTTATTGCCCATCCCTAATTGCCCTCGTTCAGAGGACATTTAAGTGTCAACCACATTGTTGAGGGTCTAGAGTCACTGGTGGACCAGGTAAGGGCAGCAGATTTCCTTCCCAGATGGAAGGTGGGATCAGATGGGTTTTTACAACAATTGACAATGGTTTCATGGTCATTATTAGACTTTTAATTCCAGGCCTTTTTTTAATGAATTCAAATTCCACCATCTGCCGTGGCAGGATTCAAACTAGGGTCCCCAGAGCATTACCCTGGGTCTCTGGATTACTAGTCCAGTGACAAAACCACTATACCATCGCCTCCTCTTCCCTCTAAAACCAAACGTCCTGTGGCCATTTAGAGTGAACTTGACAACTTGGTGCTGAATTATTATTAATCTGCGCTGAAGGCCCTCACTTATTAGGGCCTGTATTGAAACTGTTCACTCTAATTTTGTATAGGATCCTTACCACCAACAGACAGACAAAATCCTTATCCCATCAGTCTGGGCTGGACTTGTACTTAAGCATCAGAAGATTAACCTACTGTCTTAACTCTTTATATAGTATATACATTTTTTTTTTGAAGAATTAGCATGATCTAACTTTGGCATAAAATGTTAATGTCACTGACACAGGGTTGGATAAACTGGAGCTTGGTTCAATGATCTGCAAGATATTGCACAATCAGTTTAGCCTGGTAACTTCCCATCCTTGTACTTTACAGCTGATACATGTCTCTTTAGTTACAGCCTTGCAGCTCAGGAAGTGCTGGTAGCAACCTCATACAACCAGCTCTTACTATCCTCATGAGAGAGACTTCAGGATCTCCTTAATTATTCCTGTCCCAGAATCTCTACAGAGTACCCACAAAAAATTAAACATTTGTGCTCACAAATAAGACCTCATCAAGCAAATTCAGGTCATCACAATTTTCAGGTTCAAGAGATGACTCATTTTTTGAGTTACGATGTTTTATTATAAAATAAAAATGGATGCACAATTTTTTGAGTCAGGGGACTTATTTTTATTCTTTCATGGGATGTGGGAGTCACTGCCAAGGCTATTTGTTGTCCATCCACAATACTAGGCCATTTCATATGGCAGTTAAGAGTCAACCACATTGCTGTGGATCTGAAGTCATGTGCAGGCCTGACCAGTTAAGGATTGCAGATTTCCTTCCCTAAAGGACATCAGTGAACCAGATGGGTTTTTACAACAATTGATGATAGCTTCAGGGTCACCATTACTGAGACTAGTTTTCAATTACAAATTTATTAATTGAATTTAAATTCCACCAGCTGCCATAGTGGGATTTGAACTCATGTCCCCAAAGTATTAGCCCGGGCCTCTGAGTCACTACGCCACCATCTCCCCCTAAGCCACACAAACTCCAAAATGAGAAGGGTGGCAAGTGTGAATTTAATGCATTTCATAGCTATTTCTTTTGGGGAATTTTGCTGGGCGTTAGGTATTCAGATTCATGTGAACTGAATTACAGACACAGTCATGACCAATATAAACCACTAAAGGCACTTGCCTTCATTCATACTTCAGAGAACTAGTTTGTTAAATATAGGGCTTCTGCTAAATCATAAACTATGAGGTTCTTTTTGGCATATGTTTCATGTATTTCCTGTATATACAAATAATGCATAACCCACAAGATTTGTACTGCAGAACTACTTGCAATGCACTGGAGTTTATGAACAGCTTGATATATCTATTCATCAGCAAGGTATAGTACTTCATGAACATAATTTCTCAAATTCAGTTTCAGCATTAAGGCCAAGTGACACTGTTCAGTCCTACTGTGTGAATTTACATTCATGTTGTATAATTGCACCTTTTACCTAATACAAGATGTGGTTGGGCAAGGTTCTGCAAGAAGGACAGGGTTCCAACAGAGCATGATGATATTTTAAAATAAATTCATACATGTATGAAAAAGTTCTATTATCTGTGCCACTGCGAAACAGGTCAGCTCATCATTGAGAAAATAAATAACTGATCTATTTGTGCATAAAATATTTTTGAGTATAGCAATTGAAAAGATGTTAACTTCTCAAAATTATTGTGTGATCAATTCAAAATTGGGTGTGTGGTCACCTTAACGTTTTTAAAGTAGTCTTTAAAAATTTCAGCTGCAATACCCCAGCACAATGACGTTAAAACCTACACCCAGCAGAACTGCGACATAATCACTCATCAAAAAGCACAAATATACATATATAAATAGATATAAAATAGAGAGTGAGAGAAACAGGGGGATACACAGAGAGGAATAGAACACAGTGCAAATTTGCTGACTATGATAAAGAGAAAGAGCAGAAATATTACCCCATTAGGCTCCTGATCCAGCAAGTCAAGAAAGACGAGAAAAGGGTCAGTGCAAAAAAAGGACAAAAAAGCTTTTACACGTATAGCAAGTACAGAGATGAATCAGACTAAGAAAACAGAAGGCACAGTTATAAAAACCTGAAAGACCAATACAGACAATGCAGTAAATAGGGAAGCAGGACACAGGAGATACAAAGCACAGGCCCCAGCAGTCATGGCAGCCATGCTACATTAAAGAACTTAGTCAGGAAACAATCTCCCTCAGAGTGCAGTTTTTTTTCACTTTGAATAGGAAAACTCTCCACCAGTCTGTGTTCACATCACACCTGTGACCAACTACAAGCTGTAAAAGAATTTAAATTATTTGCTAATGCAAATGATAGTTGGTGTCACTCCAACAGCACAGTTCCTATTAGGTGTTACTCAATGCTATAACCATGCTGGGGCAATATAAGTTATAGTACGTGGTGTGACAATGCAATTATGCAGCCTATCAAACTAATTTCACTGGTCTTTTCGGATTTCATGCTTAAACAAGAAATTGGTTCAATAAATCTTTCAGTGCCTAACATAGATGCAACATGGCCACACAATGAATGCACATTGGTGCTGCTGCCATGGAGAGCAAAGCTATTTTTATAACACTCGTATAATACTGCAAAATAGAATTTCCATACAGGTGATATCACAGCAGAATAGTGATCTAATCTAGTTATTAAATTATAAAAGCTTACAAATTCATTTTTCAAGTAAAACACAAAACAGGAATGGTAAACAAAATAATGACTGACATCCATGTTGTATTTTAATTACCTCTTGGGAGTCTAATTAAAACTTGTTAAAGAGGCAGCGATTTCTCATAATCATTAATATATAAAACATGGAAGCCTGTTCAGTATCCTCTATCTCCTGTTTCCCTCTTCCGTTATCCCCCCCATGTAGTTTAAGAGCATGCAACCCTCCCTACGAATTTCCAAGTAGATGCCTGATTTACATGGCATCTGAGGTAGTGCCTGACTATGGATAAAGCATGAATTTTTGGCTTGGATGGAAACTAAGCCACATAAAAGTGGCAATAATTGTTTTATCCCGTTCTTTTCCATTCTTCAATTTTCCTCTGCTGTTTTGCATTCCTCCAGACTGAGCATACTGTGCTCATTTATTTATCCCCCACTCCTATCACATTCTTAACTAGAAGGGACAGAAGTTGACAGGACAAATTATTTTCTTACTGAAAACAAAGCTTCATATATCTTTGGGTGAAGGTTGTCTCATAGCGAGAAAAATATATCGTGATAATGCACACAGTGACTACAGAGGAATAAGAAACAGCAGAAAACACATTCACAATTAAATAGAGATTAAAATTGCTGGGAGGAATTACTTCATGTTTTAGAAGTGCAACTAAACTTCATTTCATCCGCCATCAAATTATAATTTTTTAAAAGTTAGCCCCCACCACCTCCACCGCACCCCCAACCACCCCGCCAACAAGTGCAAGGAGCCTCTCATGCTGTTCAAACATCACATCCACAGGTTGGGAAGGACTGAAGAGAATGCCACAATTATTGGTTACTGGGTTATAATATATACTGTGTATGGAATGGCTTAATATATATTTTTAGTAAACTCAAAAATGATGCAAATTATTACCTTGCTTCCTCAATACGAAAGATCAAAATTACATCATGCTACTCAAAACAGATTACAATAAACACATGTTTTGAAAATAATTTTCTACTCCCCTCTCCTGAACGTCCTATGTTGGGGTGAAGTTTCAGAACCACTGATAGTTCTCTGGTACTGCATTCAAATGGTCATTCTACAGGTGGGATGGTCAGTGTTGACTGTGAAGGGAAATCACCACTGAGTCTGACCCCATCTACCTCCAGTGCATAGATTGCAATGGAGGTTAGAGAACAGTGAGTAGCTAATATTTTTTAGTTTAAGGGTACATAGTCTAATTGTCAAAGCCTTACTTCCACCCCAACTCAGCACACCAGGGATTAAGTCTCAGAACTTTCTGATCTGCACAACTTCGTACAACACTGTGAATTAAATGTATCAATGTGGGAGCCAAAGACAGTATATGTTACATAAAATGTTACAGGCAGTAAGACTGTAACCTAGTCTCAGGGATATTACGTTAACTCAGATCCAACGACAACAGGCCCGAGATTAAGTTACAGATTGCTGCCACATGCCTTTAATTCTTTCATCTGTCAGAACCCATAACCAGAGAGGGCTAAAATCAGTGCCTTACCCACTGCACCACCACAGAACTACTTAAGAAATCATTCAGTTATATGATTGCTGATTGTTTGGTTCATTAAATTCTCTAATCTCAGACATGAGAGACTAAAGAAAAGCAGTCAACATGCTAAACTGCCATTTATGCTGCTGTTGCATGTCTGATCACTTCATTAGAACAAATAATTGCTGCACTCTGATATGACAGAACTTAAACTATTAATTGCTGATGTATATATCATGGTTATCGTACAAACCAGGAAATAGCAATCATAGTTCAAGGTGATGGCCTTCACTTATCCCATCCCAATTTCTCTCTTCTCGTGAGAGCACTGACTGATTGCTAGGGTGTAGTTCCACAGGCTAGGTGACCTTTGATACCTCGCCCAGTGACTATTCTTCATGTATGTACCCAGATGATAATTGGTGGCTGGACAGTTAAACAGGGAGCAAGGGATTCACATCACAGTTGAGTCCAATTCTGTTCTTCCTCAATACCCCACATGCAATTTCTATTTGGAGTCACTGGGTACAACAACCAAGAGTGGGAGCCCTGGCTGATTTTTACCTTTTTACAATGCCACCTTTTTCTCACCTTGTTCTCAAATGCATCTCCAATACTTGAAGGGATAAATAAATTCCCAGTTGAGCATTGAAGCACACAGGTCAGGGAGGCTCACTGTTCTAACACCATCTGTACTCTTAGCCAATTTAAATAAGGACACAATAGAGGCACTACACTTGGCTTCAGTGTCCCCTGGCTGGTGGGAAGGGGAGGTGGTGGGGAGAAATCAGACTGTTACTAAATTCCAATTGCTATCCTTCTGCAAAATGTGCCATCAGGTGTGATCATCAGGTTAAAAGAGAATCAGAATCATCTGTGATGCACCTATAGTCGCCACCCATTGTCTTTCCCACATAGAATGGATGGTCAC
Organism: Cetorhinus maximus; assembly: GCF_964194155.1. Taxonomy (NCBI): domain Eukaryota; kingdom Metazoa; phylum Chordata; class Chondrichthyes; order Lamniformes; family Cetorhinidae; genus Cetorhinus; species Cetorhinus maximus. Next base: position 19,244,262 of record NC_135906.1, on the reverse strand, counting down.
TTAACCCCAATGCTAACAGATGGTCAGTGCCCGAGGAGCCATGTGCCTGCACAAGTCAGTGCCTTCAGGAAAGAGGAGAAAATTAGTAAGTATAAAAAAGATTTTTTAAAGAGGAAGATGTGCTTTACAGAGTCTTGTACATAAGAACCCATTGTATAAAGTAGGCACATGATGGGGAGTGATGAGTGGACAGTGAAAAGGAAAGGGGGGAAAAAAATCACTACACACAGGAAAAAAATTCTACTTAGCAATCTGGACTTTGTATTAAAACATGCTCTAGAAAGCACTGAGCGCACTTCTCAAGAGAAATAATCAACAGATATTGTGAGAACATGGATTGATAAGGTTGTAGTGGGGTGGGACAGGAGGAAGGATTGTCTTGAAGGTTGGTTTGGTGGATTACAATCTAGCAGAATATCCTTAAGCAAATGAACCAAATGTGACATCAGAAAACATGATTGTAAAAAAGACTCTGATGTCACTTGACAATCTTTTAAGCAATTACTCCACATTAGGCATCTTCCATACAACACTACACAACACGTACAATATAACAGAATTAAATTCAAATGCAGGAAACAATCACCCCTGCATAAACAGTACAAAAGTCATGCTTAAATTTCTTAGAAAAAGAGAGGAGTGTTAGCACACCAACTATATTAGACTATTATAATATACTGTTCCAGGAACCAAAAGGTTGTACATTACAGATACTGCTTGCCACTGTAGTGAACATTATTCCAGTCTTTTATCTCTAGACCACTTGAGTGATCTTTACATTGACTGCTATTGCTATATTCTGCAGTCAAACACTATTGATATCAGGCCAAATTTCTTTTGGCACCATACTATCTACACCTCTCAGCCTCAGTTTGATGCATTCAGGGAAGGTAGTAAAGATGCTATTAGGCAATTCAGTATGTGGACAGCTGAGGCCAGGGACAAGAGTCAGTCAAATAGTGGAGGCAATGAGAGTTATGGAGTGCACACATCTTGCACATCTGGATTTATATTCATAGATTAACTACGAATAAAGGTAGAAAATGAGTCTGATGATGCTTTGTAGACAGAATCTTACTGCGAACAGTTACTATACTATTCAGTGATTAGACAGAGAAGGTTTGGTCTGGCACCAGTTATATTCTTATATCTCAATTTCCTTTACAACCACCTCTGCTAAGGCACTGGTTTGGCAGGGTAACATTCTGAAGGTGCCTGTGGCTCTCTGGTACCTCTAAAAAGTGGCCAGTGTGTGAGGCTTAACAGTGACAGTTAGCAAGAAATTTAACTGAGGAACAGCATTACAGCTGAATCAATCCTTATGCCATGTCCCCACCTATGGACTTTCCAAAAGGGGCCATTAGATGGTGAGCAGAAGTGGGAGCCGAATCTGACTTTCCACTTGGTGAAGAGCTAACTCAAATACAACCATGAAGTGCACCTGGGACTTTCCTGGTTTGTCTAGTATAGAACCCCGCCAGACTAAAGGAAGCTACAGGTCAGCATTTATTAAGAAGCCTGACAAATGCACCCAGCAGCACATTCATTACTGGGCTGGAGCACTGTACATGGCAGATTAGGTTGCAGGCTTTGCAATCCCCTATTGAGTTCCTACATTTGGTTGGGATAACTGGGTTCAGGCATTGGACAGAAAAGAGGTTCTTCCACACTCCATCCCAAGGAGAACAGCATCCTGTTATGCTCTCCAATGGCTCCAGCAGTTGGTTATACACTTGTATTATGAAGTCTTGGGATCAGAGCCAAGGCCTCAATCCATCTGATTTACTAGGGAGTAGGAATAATGGTGCATGAAGACACATAGAACAGGGAGTAAATGAAAAATATAAATATGGAGGGGGGGAATTGTAAATTTAAAATACATAAATAAGGTCCTCTGAATATCAGTTAAATACTAATGAACAATCCGGCTCACAATAAATGTCTTTAATAAATCCCAGCGCCAGCTGCGTTGGGTGATTTACATTTCAGAGGACTCCTGATCTGACCCCAACTCCGGCGACGGCGGCTTCCTGTTGAGAAAGGTAAAAGCAATTTAAAGAAAAAAAAACACGAGCTACATAATGCTAGCGCCATGCTCACATATGCAAAGTTGCCACACTCTGTGCTCTGACATGGCTGACCCCCTCAACATTCCTTCAAAAATCTCTGGAAAGTCAACACTATCACTGTGGTTCGGTGAGTGGGGGTCAAAGCCAGTCACAGCTCCAAACACAGACAGAGCTACCTCAGGGAGCATCTATACCAAAGGGTCCACATTATGCATACTTGAAATAAATCACTATGATAACACAAGGCATACTAGTACTACTGAACCCAATTGATAGCCAAAAATTTTAAAAACTTCATTGAGCCATCAATGGCGCCCAGATTCAATTCACAATCGTAACCAGGTGTCAGTGATTATGTCTTCAGCTTGTAACATGCAGTGCCTACTGGTGCCAGGCAAAAGCTGGTGAGAGCTGGCATGAGCTGCACATGGGCAACATTGGCTATTTCTATATCAGCATTCACTTACTCAGCTTTGTCATTTGTTATTATTTTTGTTCTCCCCCACACTTCTCCTGATGAAGTTGACTCATGCTTGGGTATAATTTTATGGATGGTGCTATTTCACCACTACTCTGCTCACATGATCATGTGTGGGATTGGACAGTTCAAGGGAGGAGTGACAGCATGTAGCGGCATGCCTGAGCTAGATTCTGTCCACTCTAAGGCAACATTAGAATATTCTCTCTTGCTAATCGTCCACTAATTTCTATGTGGGCATTATATGTGGTGGTAATACAATGATGATATGCTGTGTGAAAATAACAGAAGTTGGATTTATTGCCCTAAGTGACGAGTGGTGAAAATGGTAGTTTATTCCTTGTGAATCAAAGGTGAAAATAGTAAGTCTTGGGACCCCACAAATTTTAGATATTACCTCCATGGACAGGATTTTTAAGATCGCAACAAAGACACCTGTAGAGGAGCAACTCATATGGCATAAATAATATTAAAATCTAGCCTTGTAATAATACTACTAAACTAAAATTAGTAAAGCTTAAATGAATAATATCTTATTTTTGTTTATTCCCCTCAATTTCTTTCTTCTTCTCCTACAGGTACCAACTCACGTTGGGTTATGATTGGACAGGGATTGGGTGCCTTCTGCTCCTTATACAATATGTGTGTGAGCCTAGGCGATGAATGTGCTAACATGTCCTGAGCTGGTCTAGTTGGTCTATAGTAGTCAGGTAGTGCTTTTACCCCGTAGGGGTGGAATTTTATGGCCCCTCCCACTGGCAGGATTTTCCGGTCCCGCCGAAGTCAATGGGCTTTTGAACAGCTCGCTGCATTTTCTGGCCTCACTCCCACTGCCCTAGGTCTTTGACTGATCTGTAAATAGTTTAATTGTAAAAATCTCCCCACCCCATATCAACATTTATTATAGTAAGAGCCCCACTATCTGACAGCCAAAAGGAATCCCAATTTTTGCTGCTGCTATTTCACAAGTCCCTATTGCACACTTTCTACCAGCCAGAGAAATTCAGCTAGTTATATCTTATCAGCGAGCAAGGGAGACATTCTTCACTAGTGAAAGGATGGTCAAGTTCTGTTGTCCAGCTAAGTGGAAGGGTACCCATAATTACTTGGCTTCTTTGCAGCTTGCTGCTAGCTAAAGGAAAATTCAGTTGCACCAAATATTTATCCTTTACCAAGCTTCGCCTTCAATGCAAGTATTTTGTTTGGGGTCAGGCAGGCATCCTCGGGCAGAAAATCACAGCAGTGTGCAAGTCCACATTAAGTAAGAACCTTAACATTAATTAACGAGAAAAGTAAGAATGTTAACTCCACAAGCAGGGAACTCTGCAATATAAGTTAAGGGGATTCCAGGAGTGATTAAATGGCTTTTTGAGGATTGGTCTTAACCATTGGACACCTCACAAACTAAGAACAATGGATGGTAGCGCATGTGTTCACAAAGATTGACTCAACTATTCCTAAAATGAGCAGCTTCTTTCGTAAATGAAAGGAAAAAAATTGGGAGAGAAGCTGAGTTTCTCAGCACCATCACAATGACTAAAGCGTGAGAACCAGAGGGCACAGTTTTAAAATGTTTTGCAAAAGAAGCAAATGCCAGGTGAGAAAAAGCTTTTTCACACAGCAAGTAGTTAGGGTTTGAAATGCACTGCCTGGAAGTATGGTGGAGGCAGGTTCAATTGAGGCATTCAAGAGGGCATTGGATGATTATTTAAATAGCAACAATGTGTAAGGTTACGGGGAAAAAGCAGGAGATTGGCACTAAGGTAAAATGTTCAGAGAGCCAGTAAAGACACAACGGGCCGAATGGCCTCCTTCTACACCATAACAATTCTGTGATTCTGTAAAGGGAAAATAAAGCCTAATGCTGGTTGCAATTAGATGTAGAGTAATGGTTGATAGTGAAATTTAGCTGGTGATGTAATGTAATGTTAGTTTGCATGTTAACTGTTAATAGGCACAAATGAGATGAGTTTGAAAAATATTACAAGCAAAAATAGTCCAAAGGTAGAGTCAAGAATGGAGCATCTGGATAATCCAATGTCAGAATAGCCAACGGAACATAAGTTATTTGATCCGAGGTAGGTTTTTGTAAAATAAAACCTTAAGTGTCACTAAGAGCTCTGCTTCTTTCATATTGAGCCTGCAGCCATTCATACTTTTGCAAGGTCATCCAAGTCAAAAATCAGAATTGTACCAGAGAAGATTCAAGAAAGATACACGAGGATTGTACAAGAACTGAGAGAATATACTTATCAGGAACGGCTGAACATACTGAGGCTCTTTTCTCTAGAAAAGTGAAGGCTGTAGGGTTACTAATGGAGGTTGTTAAAATTATGAAGGAGTTTGATAGGCTAAACGTTTAAGATGTTTCCACTTGTGGAGGAGGTTAATACTAGGAGCCATAATTATAAGATAGTCCTCAATAAATCCAATAGGGAATTTAGGAGAAACTTCTTGACCTAGAGTGGATAATGTTGAACTCACTACTGCAAGGGGTAGTTGAGGCAAACAGCATTTAAGGGAAAGTCACATAAGCACATAAGGCATAACGGAAGAATATGCTGACGGGGTGAAATGAAGAGGAGTGGGAGGAGGCTTGTGTGGAGCATAAATACCTATATAGTTGGGTCAAACGGCCTATGTGTGTCCTGCAGAGTCGACATGATTTTACTGAAACTGATCCAGGCTTTTTTGCGTCCTCCATTTCTTGAAGGCAAACAATTCAATTTTGAAATCATTTATTTTGTTTATATTCATAAAGATAGTCCTTTTTATTGAGCAGGAAATAAATGTGAGGTTTATCAAAGTAAAGCCTAGTAGTTGTGCGATGCTTGCTTCCTTGCATCAGTGACAGTTTCCAGTTCAAGTTTAGCAAGAATCTCTGTAATCATTCCATCGCAACATTGCTTTTAGGCTGCTGTGATGTAAAGTTTTCAAACTTTTCTGAAGCTAAGAATCCACAGAAAATCTCAGCTACTTGCAGATGTTAGAAAAGAACAGCATTTTAGGAGAACTGTACGCTGATCAGAATCAAACGTTTTAGTTTCACTAACCATTATCATAACATGTCTAAATAAGAATACCCATTTATTACCCAATTACAGGTAGTATTCTACTGTGAAATTATATTAATTAGGATTTAATTGAAATCAAAGTAAAGTTATGTTGTTTGTATGCTCTCAACTATGCTCCTCCCCTTAAGCTTGAGTATAGTGTGGAAATCCAGAACAATGGACGTTGTTGGGTTTTTGCAGTGTAGCTTTGCATGATGTGAGACCACAGACTGGTATCTGAAGCCCAAGTGAATTTTACAGATGAAAATAACTTAAATAGATCTTTATTCAGAACTGAAACTTTATAGCACATTCCAACGTCTCACTTAAACTTGTGTACTATTTGAGGTAGGTCTGGTTTGGTGCTCTCAATCTTACCTGGATGTCAGGAAGCCTCACATTGTTGTTCAGACGAGAAGGTGGGAAGATCCAACATAGATTTCTGCTTCTCAGTTATCTACCACTGAGTGTATCTGAGTGTTAAAGGATCCCTCCCCTTTAAGAGGCTCTTCTTTCCCCCATTTGGGCCTTTTACGGTTGGTGAAAAGGAAATTCGGATTGTTTTTGATAACCAATTATGGGAATACAAACCAGACAAAGGAAGAGAAATGCGAAAAAGAAGAGAAATGATAAAGCTCCCCCTGTGGTTCCATTGCTAAATGCACCACATTTATGATACAGAGCCACAGAGAGCAAGAAGATTTCAGATTGGATCCGTACTGAGGTAGTTGATCTCAGCTAGTCTGTCAACAAGTGCGCTTAGTGTTCGTAAGATAATGGAATCAAAAAAAAGAGCAAAGATTCTTGTTTCTGGTCACTGTCTGTAACCTTGTTACCACATGTATGTATGTGGATGTGGAGTGAATTCTTGATCAGGGTCAGATTAGTGTCCCCATGATCAATAGTCTGCTGACACCCACAGTCCAAGCTCACACATGAAGACCAACCACTTGGGTGAGATACCAGAGGGTTTCTGGAACCCATGGAACCATACCAAGCAACAGTCAGCAGTTTCGGGTGAAGAGAGGAGAAAACTTGTAAAAAAAAACCCAAAAAATTATAGGTTTTTAAAAACATTTTAGTGATGAAGGTTTGAACAGTGGATAAGGCCATTTGTTCCACTCTGTGTGCTTGTCCATAAATAGTTTTTTGACCTAGTAGTGCATTGATAGGTCACCATTTTTGGTATCTCCATTTCATCATTCTAATGACCTCAAATAAACTGTGGACATGTTTAGTGAAAATTTAATACATTTTTGGATCTCTTGTCGTGGACATAACTTAAGACACAAAAATGTCACATTTTGGTGACACTGTATTGAAATCTCACCAAGATGGGTTCAAGCAGCAAAACCCAATGTGACGTGCACCATCATGCAACATGCAACTATATCCTTTGACAGGCAGACCCGGCTCTGTGCTATATGTTATTTTCTCAACCATCAATTTACATCATATCCAAAAGGGATCCATTTCAATAATTCAATTAACGTGCATCATGGGATCACCTTCTTCCATAGCAACAGGTAGGGAAGGCAATTCCACCCTAGCATCTTTTGGACATGATTGGCACAAGTGATTTGGTATCGTCAACAAATCCAAGGAATTCTACACTTACTGTGTGTAGCACCATTTGTTGTCCAAGGACTGCCATTTTGCATAAAAGTCCTGGAAATAGTGAAAGTAACTATTTCTGAGTGGATTCAAGCAATAGCAAATCATTTGTCCCAGACATGAACAACACAGATGAAAAAATCCTATCATATCAGCGTGCAACAAGTCAGCTCTGGTGTAAAGTAAAAGGGACTATTTAAATTCTTAACATTCATAAATTTATGAAATCTTAATTGTCCAGGAGAGTTTGAAACATTCATATAATTTCTAGTTTAAATTTGTATGAATAATCATCAACTGGAATGAATCACATTTACATTCAAACACAACATTTTATTGCTTAATACTTGTTCCCCATTTTTCATCTGATTTTTTCCATTTTCTTCTTCTAATCTGATCACACCCTGTATTATTCACGAACAAGGGAGTGGCTAACAACATTTTCCCAAGTTCCTAGCTATGGTCTTTTCCAGTTATGTGTGGAACTGACTGACTCTGTTTGTTCCCCTCAATCCAAAGAAATCCATTACGATTGAACAGCTTCTACTCCAACTCTCCTTGATAGATTAACTGAAATCTTAAATGTATCATAGGGATGATGACTCTGCCCCACTGTTGTCAAGTTTGAATAACTACAAAGTATTTTAGTGATACTACCGTGGGATTGCTCCCCCGTAACTTTCCTTCCCTCTTCCTTTTAAAGTCCAAATACATTGTCACATGATCACTATGGGGAAAGTCTTTCAGAAGATCTTAATTCACCTATTAAGAGAGATTGTAATGTTCCCATCCAACCTCCATTGTTTTAAATTATACCATGTTTTTTGTCTCAACTATTCTATCTGGAAGTCTACTCCATGTGTTGATCATCCTTGTGTGAAAAGAATTTGCTGTTCTAAATTATGTCCTAAAATTATCTTTTATTAGTTTGAATTGTGTCCACTTGTTCTACTCTACAACCTAATTTAAAGCAATATTCCTGGTTAATCTTTTCTATACCATTAACAAATGATATACTCCCATAAAACCACCTGTCAACTGCCTTCTTTCTTGCCTTAGAAGGTTACGTTTCCCATCTTTCCTCATAACTCAGATTGCTGGCCCTATGGAATACTCTCCAATGATCCTCACTGTGATCCTACTGTGACTTATTCTTTTCCAGGTCCTCACAACTTTCTCTCCTCCTTCAGTCTTTAATTCCTTCTACAATCTACAGGTTATTAAAACCCAAATTTGATGGTACATAACTCCTTGGTTTAGCTTACTACCTCTTACACTATTCAATTTGGTGATGTCCTAAAGTATGGGCCTTGGCCTTTCCTCCAAGTTGTGCAAAAAATTCCTTAGATATGAAAGAAGGGGCGCAACACTGGTACTTCCCTGAACAGAACTCTAAAATCTGCAATCTAAAATCCAATTTCACAATTCTGCATTAAGATCTGATAGTGAAGCCAGCATGTATTTGAGGGTAGCTAACAGTCTCAAATCCAATCAAGAATTCAGATACATAGAAATCTGAGAATGAAAAACAGTTTGGAATCTAATCAAAGGTTTGTACGATTTATCTATAGAACAATGGCTACCTAGGAAGGAAATGAAATTTAATTGAGGGATTCAGATGGTTTTTATATATTAAAGACAACCAGGCAGTGAGTAACAGGCAAACCCAATTGAGGAGTTTGGATCACATTGCAAACATTTATAATTTACAAGCATTAGTAGTAACTTTCAAATATATATACACTTGAAAAAGAGAAATTCAAAGGGCCAGGGAGAAAGAACAGGTCAGTGGGACTAATTAGATAGATATTCAAAGAGATAGCACAGAAGATATGGGCTGATTGCCCCCCTTTTATATTGTCTCATTCTATATGAACTGAAAGGGTAGATTATTGCCTTGAAATTAATATGTTACAGGCTCTTCATTTATTTTACTAAGGGGGTTTTTCAATGGTCATCAGCTGACTGATGAAGGGCCACTTTTCACTGGCAGATAATAACATTAATACTGAGGAACCCATGACTGTGATATCATCACAAGATGTTTAGTAAGTATTAATTGCCAGGATCTTCTGCTTCTCTGCCTGCCAGTCTGTGATTTTCCCGTGAGTTAAATGGAGGGACAATCACAGGCTGTGACATGCACAAATGGAAAGCCTCAATCACTTTCTGATTGGTTATTTGGAAATTCCATAACCCCTTATAGTGTACCCAACTAAACAAGGCAGATTTTGGGGTCTGAATTACTCAATCACTGTAAATCCATTCATGAAGAATTACCACGTCATTATCCAGTAACATATAAAGATCTCCTCCTTTTCAAATCCATTTACAATGTCTCTGCACAAAGTACCTCTGCCCATTTTATAAATGCCGAGATGCTGATTACTCTAAATATTTCAGACAAAGCCTCAATTGAGACCAAAACTGTGGAGGAACACTATTCACAGGGGACGCAGCCACAGGACCACAGAAGCAAGTTTTTCAATTCTCATTCATACCAAGCCCCAAATAATAACACAGTAAAGATAAGTAAGCAATATGAAACCACAAATATTGAAAATATGAAACTGAATCACAAACAGTGGAAGTTCAGAGCAGAAAGAGCACAGACAGATTAATATTTCAGGTTAGCCTCTATATCAGAAGTGGCATATTCGAGCTGGAGAATCCTGTTGTTTTCCCCTCTCTATTCTCTAATCACTTTTTCAGACCTGCTTCCTCATCTTTGTTAATCTGTTCAAAGAGTTTCTGATTGTGCCAAATTGGATGAGTAGCCCCACTCAAACTGTTAAATTATCCTTTGTCTCTCAGGTGCTGACTGACTGTTGTATGTGATCATGACCTTCTGACTTTTATAAATATAATGCAATCTTTCTTTTCTTCTTTCAAAAGTTGGTGCAGAAAATAATATGAATGAGAAATTGTTTTGGTGGTTCAGTATAATTCTCCAGTTATACTTAATAATGCGCAGCATTACAGATAGGCAAATCAAAATGGTACATGTTATATGAAGCATGTATGTGACAGAACATGTACTGGTACAGGAAAAGGCCTTGGACATCTCTCACATTAGATATTGCTGGGGAGAATGCAGTGACAGACAAAGTAGTAGATAGTGACCTAGCTAGTAAACACCAATTCATCACTAACTGCAACTTCTTTCCCAACAGATACAAATGCATTGTTTTAGGAAAAGAGGGCGTATTAAGTTTTTGCAGTCTTGAGCTTCCTCTGAACACTAACGGTAAGTGAAATAATCTCACCCACCTTCTGTGTAATGCAACATCATAGTCCTCTTCCAGTAACAACAGAACTGCCGGGGTGTGACTCAGACATCCAACAGGTCCAATTTGGAAAACAAAAACAGAATTACCTGGAAAAACTCAGCAGGTCTGGCAGCATCGGCGGAGAAGAAAAGAGTTGACGTTTCGAGTCCTCATGACCCTTCAGCAGAACTGGATCATGAGGACTCGAAACGTCAACTCTTTTCTTCTCCACCGATGCTGCCAGACCTGCTGAGTTTTTCCAGGTAATTCTGTTTTTGTTTTGGATTTCCAGCATCCGCAGTAGTTTTTTGTTTTTAAGTCCAATTTGGACTAGGACTGTTTATGAGTTGGAAAGAAAACCATAACTAATCTTAAGGGCACATCACACCACTTACTGGTTAAGGTATCACAAGACATGCATGCCTTAGGGATCCTTCCATCCCTCCTGAGGTAGCTATACTCCACTTCAACATAGTCAAAGATGCCATTATGCCAGCAAAAAAATTGCTCATAAGAATAGAAGATTCATGGATGTGAAAAGGCCATTCAGTCAGGGAACTTAACACTCTAATTCACCCAGTCTAACATTTAACTGTAGCTAGAACTCCCCTAATGTCACAGATGCGACTGCCTTAATAGTCATTTGGTAGTACATAACTTGAGTATTGCTTGAAAAAGAGACATGTCAAAGCTTCGTCTTGCACTCATCAGGACACTTTTGCAAGAATACCAGTATAAGGGGAAAACAACAATTTATACTGTGAAGAGAGTGCTGATTGGTTGGCAAGTGAACTCTGATTGGTAGAGGTATTACCATGGAGAATGCACCAATGATGGTGACTGACAGTTAACTGCCAGGCATTGTTTGAAATTTAAACCAGGCAGCTTGACCCTGATTGGTCAATGCATTGCCCTGGGGAATGAGTCAGCAAATCGCTGTCAGTTATTATGTTTAGCAGAAACTGGTGCTGTCTGCAAAGAACAGGGCCATGTGTATTAAAAACGTAGCTTTCAGTACACGTAAATGTGCCACACTGCAAGCCCGACTGACAATCTTAAATTGGCTGCCAACGTAATTCGTAGCACACTGAGGATTATTTATCAAATGTTGTCCAACTGCAAAATCAAATCCAATGTTGAACACCGTGTTTTGAGTTTTGCAAGCACGGGATGGTTGGGTATGGTCTGTACCTTGCCCGTTGCGAACAGCTGCTGGGACATGCTGTTTGAGGCGATCTGCCAGTCTTTGGGACATATAGCCTACATACCTAGCATCACATCAGCACTGAAATTGATAGGCAGGTCATCTTTTTGGCTTGACGGCAGTACCTGTTAGTGGCAAATACCACTCATGTTGCTACTACATAGTAGCAGCTTGAAACAGCTAGCTTCACCTGTTGCTCAAATTTCTGAGATACCTTGCCCTTCCAGGGTAGTCTGAGGTAGGCTGGGCACTTTTCAGGGCCAAACATGACGGCCTTAGGCCTGTTCATGAGTTAGCGTGATATACAGCTCAAAATGATCTGATCAAGGTAGCCATTATCCCGAAGGATGCCTTTGATGTGCCCTATTTCAGCATCAAGCTTGCATGGTGAGCAAATGGCTCAGGCCCTATTTACAAGTTTGCTGATAAAGACCAATCTTATAGTGTATGGTACTGTAAGAATGCCAATGCGTGTATTGACCAGTGAAATTAGGCTTGCGGTAGATCATGGTAGGGAACCCCCGGCAGATTTCTGAACTAGTACATAAAGGAAGGGGAGTTCATTTGGCTGTTCCATTTCAAAGGTGAATTTGAGCACAGGATGGAGCCCATTAAGACATGTAAGGAAATTGTTACATGCAGCTGCGGATTTAAATATAAGAAACGTATCATCCACATATTGGAAATATGCGAGGGGTAGGAGGTTAGGTGTCATTCCATCAAAGACATGTTTCTCACGGAACCCAACAAAGATGTTTGCGAGAGCTGAGCCTAGAGGGGATCCTATGGCAACATCATCTATTTGGGCATACATGATGTTATTAAAACTGACCTCAACTGCACGAATTGCTGAGTTCATAAGTTCAATGAATACTGATTCACGCAATGGTGGTGGGTCTAGATCACCATGACATAGTGCTGCAGCGCAAATATCTATGGCTTCCTTAAGTGGACCATTGGTGAATAGGCTAACAATGTCAAATAGGCACATAGACTCAGCATTGCTATCGAAATGCAAGTACTGTATGGCCTTCACAAATGTGAAGGAGTCCTTCACCGTATATGTGGAAAAGTTGGTCAAAACTGGTTTTAACAATTTGCCCAACCATTTGGCCAATTCATGTGGTGCAGAACAGGTCATACGTAAAATAGGACGTCAAGTGAACATCACTTTTGTGTGACTTGGGCAGCCCATACATATGCGGACGTAGCAAACAGTGAGGACGAACCCTGTCATATATATCAGGGAGTAGCACATCACTCTTACACAGGTTCAGCAAGTGTTTTTTCAGCTTACTTTCGAGCAAGGCTGTATGGTCATGTTGAGCGCCAGATCCAATAGATATGAATTCGGACCCATTACTAAGAATGGCGTGCATTTTATTGATATAGTCACACTTGTCAAGGATAACTATTCCTGTCCCTTTGTCAGGTTTACTGATGTGTATGTCCAGGTTGGTCTCAAGGCCTCACAACGCTGTAAGGCATTCGTGTTGCATGTGAAAGTTAGACAGGTCATTCAGAATCCCACAATATGCATGCACTAGATCAGCTAGGTGCGCTTTCAAGGATTCAGCATCTTCAGTGGACCCTGGTTTGTGGCAGGATAGTTGGTAGTAGAGGAGTTCAAACTTAGCAAATACCTCTTCCCATTTGATTTTGGATGAAGGCACACCAAAACTGAAACTATGCGCAAGGACAAACTCCTCACTTTCTGAGAGTACATGGTCAGGGGGATTTGTTACATGTTTAGTGACATCATTAATTGCATTGCCAAACCACTTCCGCTTAAGTGAGTTTATGGTGTGGACATGTTTCAAATGGGTACTGCTTATGGTGCGGTCACCTATTGAAGGAATATGGTGGCATAAATGGATCAAATCGAAAAATGAAAGAAATTTACACACCTCAGACCAAACACAGTGTAGGTCACAGTGTAAATTATCTATATTATCTTATCTATGATCAGTTCTGCACAACATGAATTGGCCAAATGGTTGGGTGAATTGTTACAACCAGTTTTGACCAAGTTTTCCACATACACGGTGAAGGGCTCCTTCACGTTTGTGAAGGACATACAGGACTTGCATATTGATAACAATGCTGTGTCCATGTGCTCATTTGACATTGTTAGCCTATTCACCAATGGTCCACTTAAGGAAGCCATAGATGTTTACGCTGGCGCCCTATGTCATGGTGATCTAGACCCACCCACCATTGCGTGAATCAGTGTTCATTGAACTTATGAACTCAGCAACTTGCACAGTTAAGTTTGGCTTAATGACACCATGTATGCCCAAATAGATGTGTTGCCATAGGATCCCCTCTAGGCCTAGCTCTCGCGAACATCTTTGTTGGGCTCCATGAGAAACCTGTCTTCAGTGGAATAACACCTAACCTCCTACCCCTTGCATATTTCTGATATGTGGATGATAGATCTTATATTTAAATCTGCAGTTACATATAATTTCCTTACTTGTCTTAATGGTCTCTATCCTGTGCTCAAATTCACCTTTGAAATGGAGCAGTCAAATGAACTCCCCTTCCTTGATGTACTAGTTCAGAAATCTGCTAGGAGGTTCTCTACCACAGCCTACCGCAAGCCTACCTTCATTGGTCAATATCGCTTGGAATTCTTACAGCTTCACATGCTATAAAACTGGTCTTATTGGCAACCTGGTAAATAGGGCAGGAGTCTGAAATAAGTGCTGAAATAGGGCACAAAGGCATTCTGTAGAATAATGGCTACCCTGATCAGATCATTTCGCGCTGTATATCACGCAAACTCATGAATGGGCCTAAGGCCATCACTTTCGGCCCTGAAAAGTGCCCAGTCTACCTCAGGTTGCCCTGCAAGGGCAAGGTATCTCAGGAATTTGAAGGTGAAGTAAGCTATTACAAGCTGCTACTATTTAGAAGCAACACGAGTGGTATTTGCCACTAACAGGATGCTGCCATCAAGCCAAAAAGCTATCACAGAAATGAGTAATGTGGTATATGAATTTCAGTGCCAATGCGATGCTAGGCGTGTAGGCTCTACGTTCAGGACTGGCGGATCGGGTCAAACAGCATGACCCAGCCGCTATTCACAACGGGCAAGGGACAGACCGTACTCAACCATCTCGTGTTTTCAAAACTCAAAACATGGGTGTCCAACATTAGATGTGATTCCATGATTGGACAACATTTGCTAAATAATCCTCAGTGTGCTAAGAATTACGCTGACAACCAATTTAAGACTGTTAATTAGACCCACAGTGTGGCACATTTGCGTGTACTGGAAGCTACATGTATTAATATACAAAGCCTTATTCTTTGCAGACAGAAAGAACATGTATACACATTGCGCCACTTTCAGCTAAACAAAATAGGTGACAGCCATTCGCTGACTCATTCCTCAGGGCAATGCCTTGACCAATTAGGGTCAAGCTGCCTGGTTTAAAATTTCAAACAATGCTTGGCAGTTAACTGTCAGTCAGCATCACTTGTGCATTTTCCAAGGCATCGCCACTACCAGGGTCCACTTTCCAAACAATCAGCCCTATTGGTACTCTTGCAAAGTGTCCTGATAAGTGCAAGATGAAAAACATGTCTTTTTTGAAGCAACACCACTGCCTTACCTCGGATTATTCCAAATACCCTTTGATAAAGACATATTTTCTAAGATCTGTTTTAAATTTATTTTCATTAACTTAAATATTGGTCCTTTAGTACTAACGGCTTTACAGACATAAAAGTAATAATCAAATGTTCACCTTTTCTACATCATTTAATATTTCATATACACATCACTGGGATAATCTTTAACTATGTTTTCTCTGCATTGTAGAACTTAAGCTGCCCTCAAACTTCCCTCAAAGCTCATCCCCTTTACAATTAGAATCATTCTTATTGTTCTTCTTTGCATCTTCTCCAACGCCTGCACTTCTCTTTTGAAGTGCAGTGGCTAAAGATACACACAGCACCCCATAACCTCTGACCTGTACAACATAAAACTTCATCATTAGCATGATGAATTTGTATCCCACTGTCTTGACTACATCTCCCAACAATCTATGTTCTCCAATTCCTCAGATGAAGGTATGAACATAATGTTGGATTATTTATTGAGTTACAACTGCATCAGTTATGTATAAAAAAAACATATTTTTACCCATTCTTGTATCTCTAATCAGACAGAATGGGAGCATCACAGAATGCCAAATACACCTTAGGGCATTTGTCTTTGTTGATGGAGGTGAGTAATGGCTACATGGCTATGATAAGTAGGAAATGATAGGAATAAAATTATGGAAAGAGGGATAAATAACTAAAAAAAATGGGGAAATTGGCTTGGAATTAACAAAAAGTGATGGAAAGCCTGAACAGCACCAAAGGAAATATTTAGAGAAATTTGAATCAGATAATTTGAAAGAATGCTTCTTGTAGCTATTGGTTCAAATGGACTGATCACATGTAGCCCCAACCAATATTGAAACACTTGTTGCAGTTGATCTCCAGCCTGTGTTACTACAGAAATTATTTCAGAAACAACTTCTAAATTGTATTCACTACTTAGCGATTTTCACAATTATCAGTGTTTTCACAAGTGTATGTAATTTTTTTTCTTTTTTAATCTGCCCATTTCAACATGCAAACACCCAGAAGCACTGGGAAGGAGAAGGAAATGAAGGGGAGGTTGCCCAAGTGGACAAATATATTAGGCCATAAATGTTCTCTAACTCAAAGCAAGAGGAGACTGGTTTAATTCCTTGTCACAAGGCTTAAATGAACCTTTTGGTAGGCCTACTTCATTTCTAAAAATGTTGACAAATGTTTGGTCCAATTATTCACTGTTGTGATTGGTTTCCCTTTCAATTTTCTATGCTCCTCTCCTGAAGGTGTCATCTCATGGTGGGTTACAGTTCTGTGGGCAATAGTTGTTCACTGGTATCTCACAGTGCTCAGTCTTCCTGTCTGAACCTGGACAGTGACTGTCAGCAGGGTACTTAGCTGCGAGTGGTCATCACAGCTGAGTCTAAAAACCTAACACATTCATTTCCATCAGAGGTGGACAATGAATATGAGCCGAAACAACAGTTGTTCTTTTAAACCCTCCCTAACTGTCACAAAATTATAATATTTTTCATAATATTATTGTAGGCTTATGGGTGTGAATGTGAATGGTTTTGTCTGTGTGACTGATTTACCCATAGACTCAGACGTTTACAGCACAGAAGGTTGCCATTCGGCCCATCGTGTCCATGCTGGTCAAAGATCTGACTACATTAATCCCATTTTCCAGTGCTTAACCCATAGCCCTGGAGGCTATAGCAAAGCAAGTGAATATCTAAATACTTCTTAAATGTTATGAAAGTTTTTGACTCAACCACCCTTTCAGGCAGTGAGTTTCAGATTTCCACCACCCTCTGGGTAAGAAAATTTCTCCTCAACTCCCCTCTTAGCCTTCTACCTCTTAACTTAAATCTATGCCCCCTGGTTATTGACCCCTCTATTAATGGAAAAAGTGCCTTCCTATCCACCACATCTATGCTCCTTATAATCTTATACACCTCCAAGGAAAACACCCCCAGCCTATCCAATCTTTCCGCATAGCTCAGACCCTCCAGCAGCATCCTGGTAAGTCTCCTCTGCACCCTCTCCAGTGCAATTATATCCTTCCTATAATGTGGTAACCAGAACTGCACGTAGTACTCCAGTTGTGGCCTATTCAGCGTTTTAAACAGTTCCAGTATAACCTCCCTGCTCTTGTATTCTATGCCTCGGTTAATAAAGGCGAGTATCCCATATGCCTTCTTAACCACCTTTTCTACCTGCCCTGCTACCTTCACGGATCTGTGGATATGCACACCAAGGTCCCTCTGATCTTCAGTACTTTCCAGGGTCTTACCATTCATAGTGTAATCCCTGGCCTTGTTAGCCCTCCCCAACTGCATTACCTCACACTTTTCCAGGTTGAATTCCATTTGCCATTGTTCTGCCCACCTGACCAGTCCATTGATATCCTCCTGCAGTTTACGGTTATCCTCCTCACTATTTACAACTCTACCGATTTTCGTGTCATCCACGAACTTCTTGATCATACCCGCTACATTTAAGTCCAAATCATTTATGTACACCACAAACAGCAAGGATCCCAGCACCGAACCCTGTGGAACCCCACTGGAAACAGACTTCCAGTCACAGAAACATCCCTCAACCATCACCCTCTGCTTCCTGCCTCTCAGCCAATGTGCCACTTTGATCCTATTGTCTCTTATTTTCTTAACCAGTCTGCCATGAGGGACCTTATCAAAAGCCTTGCTAAAGTCCATGTAGACCATATCAAATGCATTACCCTCATAAACACTCCTGGTTACCTCCACAAAAAATTCGATCAAATTTGTCACAAACACGACCTTCCCTTAACAAATCCATGCTGACTATCCCTGATTAATCTGTGTGTCTCCAAGTGCAGATATATTCTATCCCTCAGAATTATTTCTAGTAACTTCCTCACCACCGAGGTTAGACTTACTGGCCTGTAATTTCCTGGTCTATCCATTCCTCACTTTTTAAATAATGGGACAGCATTAGCAGTCCTCTAGTCCGCTGGCACCTCACTTGTGGCCACAGAGGATTTGAAAATTACTGCCAGGGCCCCTGATATCTCTTCCCTTGCCTCTCTCAACAGCCGGGGGTACATCCCATCTGGGCCTGTGGATTTATCCACTTTTAAGGCCGCTAACCCCGCTAATATCTCTTCTTATTTTATGTTAATTTCCTCTAATATTTCACAGTCCTCCACACTGATGTCCATACCTGCGCTGTCTTTTTCCATTGTGAAGACCGACGCAACGTATGCATTGAGGACTGTAGCCACATCTTTCGGGTCCACACAGAGGTTACCCCTATGGTCCCTATTTGGTCCTACTCTTTCCCTGGTTATTTTCTTGCTCTTTATATATATTTTTTTAAAAACCCTTTTAGTTTTCCTTTATTCTACCCACCAATACTTTCTCATGCACTCTCTTAGCTTTCCTAATTTCCTTTTTAAGTTCCCCCCTGCACTTTTTATACTCCTCTGGGGACTCTGCCGTATTGAGCCCTCGGCATCTGCCATAGCCTTCTCTTTTCTTCTTAATCCTAACCTTTATGTCCCTTGACATCCAGGATTCTATGGACTTGGTCCCCCACTTCGTCTTTATGGGGACATATTTGCCCTGTACTCTCGCTATTTCCTCCTTCAATGCCTCCCACTGCTCTGACACAGTTTTATCTGAAAGTAGCTGCTCCCAGTCCACTGGGGCCAAATCGTTTCTCATTTTAGTAAAATGAGCCTTTCCCCAGTTTAAAACTTTTATTCCCGGCCCAAACTTATCCTTTTCCATAACTATCCTAAATCTAACCGAGTTATGGTCACTATCTCCAAAACGCTCCCCTACTGATATGCCTTCTACCTGTCCAGGGTCATTTCCAAATATTAGGTCCAGAACTGCCCCCTCCCTTGTTAGGCTTTCTATGTACTGGGCTAAAAAGTTCTCCTGGATGCAATTTAAGAATTTTGCTCCCTCCCTACCTTACACACTAAAACTATCTCAGCTAATATTTGGGTGATTAAAATCCCCTACTATTACTGCCTTATCATTCTTACACTTCTCTGAAATTTGATTACATATTTGAGCCTCTATCTATCCTTGACTGTTTAAGTTTTAATTGAATTAGTCAGGTAGACTGCATGGTTGAAACTATCAAGAGTTAAGTGTAAAGCAGACTTTTGAAATGGAGATGGACAAGCGTGGAGGAGGGTTCCACAGATAAGGGGTGAACGAAATTTGCATTTTTAGATAAGTGAAGGGGTTGTTTGATTTACAAAGGGATGGTAGGATGCTTACAACTAATAAGATAAATAGGACAAGATTATTATGTATATTTTTCCCAAAAGGAAAGAGGCCATATTGACAACATGAAAGATTTTTATATTATAAGGAAAAGTAAATTTCCAAAGACATGTAGAACAATGGGATTTTACATAATAAAGAGAGAGAAAAACATATATAAAGAAGGATGGAAGATTATGTGGGGGTGGCTGTGTAAAATCTTGAAAAGCACACCATGTGACAGACTTGGAGCAAGCCACTAGCAACTTTTGCAGAAGTCTGCCGTATCCAGTAACTAAAGTCATGTTAAAAAGCCTTTGAAATTCCACTGTCAAGTGGGTGCATGTAGTAACCTTGCTGGATTGCTTATTTGACTGTTGCCTTAAAGGAAATGTGTAGCTGGGGGTCAGGTTAATTAGGAATTTTGGGATTTGTTACAATATCAAGTAACTGTAATATTATGTCTGTGTTTGAAGTCTTTCCTTTTGTTAATAAATGCTTTAATTTAATTTTTTAAATCACTAAAGGTGTTAATGGACTCACTACTCCTGAATTCAGTGCACAAATCTTCTCGCAATAAATACAAATTGCAAAACTGTTTTGATAGTGTGGCCAAGTTTCCCCTGTGGATTTGGTCTGCCTGGCACATATCACCTGCCACATCGTAACACTAACCAAGAGATGTTAAAGTCAATAGTAGTACATCTACCACTGTCCTAAATAAGATCAACCAAGTCATCATGGATGAGTGATAGAACCTTGGATTTTACTGGTCTGTAGAAATCAGTGCATTTGCTAACTGAGATTCCAGAGTTGGAGCAATGGTATTAGAATAGACATGACTTTTGGCAAAAGAATGTTTAGCGTATTTATGTGACAATCTTCTGCCCAGTATTTTAATGAAGGTATTAATCCTTCTATCTTCAATGAGTTAACATTCTTGTTAAAATGCGGGAACTTGATAAGCTTTTATCCAATAATGTCATCAGCAGTATTTCTATTGTGCTCATTCTGTTTGTAATGTGCTTCTTTTCTTGGTTTTTGTCAGAGGAAGATTGCCCCTCACGCCTGTTCCAAACCACATCCCCCAGCTTAATATAATACTGAACACTTATGAAAACTTAAAATTTGAGAACAGTTGCTAAGTACAGACAGCATGCATTCCATGTCCTCTCTCTGCAAGCATAGAGATACTAGCAGAGTGTACATACCATGTCTCTCAGTGAAAACTGAGAAAAAATGAACGCACTGCATACAAAGTTCCTAGACAGCAGGACCTTCCAAGCAGGCACATGAGATCAGGAAGAAACTTACGTGAAGGCAAAAGCCACTAGTGCACCACTGACTACGATGAAATCCAGAATATTCCATAGGTCTCTGAAGTATGCTCCTTGATGCAGGACTAAGCCAAGGTCAATCATCTTTAAACAGAACGAGGAAAGAAATAAATGACACTTTATCAAATTCATACTTTTCCCTGTACTACTTTTCTCTTAAAGATGCTGACACATGTTGGGGAATGATAACTACCTTCCATTAGCTGACTCATTTTCCAAGTTTATGCTGTGACAGTTAATGCTGGCAGACTGTTCTATTTTGAAGAGCACTACAGCTAAACTCAGTCCTCTCATCAATCAACATTCATGCACAGATTGCTAACTCTTCACATCTTTCACTACCAAAAGCACAGAGAAGTGAGACCTCTGGCTCTGGCTTATTTTTTTCTCTCTAGCCCTGCATACTGAGGTCAATTGTAGCCTCCTCACCACTATTCCAGCTGAGTTCACCTGTCTAATTTGTACATAGAATTACAGAGAAACTACAACATGGAAACAGGCCATTTAACTCAACCAGTCCAAGTTGATAGGCGGGATTTTCTGGTCCCACAACCAGCCAAAAGTCAGTAGACTTTTGGCTGCTTCTCCAAGTTTTCCGACCCGCCCACTTTTCCAACCGCAGGCGGGACTGGAAAATCCCAGCCAATGTTTGTGCTCCACATGAGCAGTAATTCTAATCCTGTGTCCAACCCTTGTTCCCATATCCTTTTTACCCCTTTCCTTCAAAATAAAATCTTAAATATTGACTAGGTGCTTGCTTCAATCACTAACACTGGCAATATACTCCATAACCTTATGATCTTCCCTTTAAAAGGAATTTTTTCTACTCTGTCTTAAAGTCTTACATTTAATCTTATATTTATGTCCTCTTCTCTAGACTCCTCAAACACTAGAGTCAGCCTATTTCTAGCTAGCCTACTCCACATGGTCATAATTTTAAACACTAACAGATAGTCTAGCAAGTCATGAAATTGAATTTAATAAATCCAGTAGAGTAGGCTAGCACCAGAAAGTGACGATTAAAACCATGATTTTATTATTAAAATGCAACTGGTTTACTAATATACCAGTTTCGTGGCCAGAGTATCACATACACACTTTCTGATCGGACCAATGTAGGTCCATGTCTCAAATTTTTGATTTGGTTTGCTATTTGAACAATGAAAAACAACCAATCAGATTGTAGGGGGAAAATCAGCACCCCACCCCCCGCCATTCTGATTGATTAGAAAAAGAATGAATCTGGAAAGTTGTGGAGAAAAATCAGCTCTTTGAGTAGATATGGGTGTTTCTGACCCTGGGGAAGATTTTCTTTGGGAATTATATACAATAAATTCATCTGCTCTTTATATATGTTATAAACAGTGCTCAGAGAAATTCTCCTCCCCCTTTCCTTGCACTCTTCCATCCTCCAACCACTGTCATTAGCATGGTTTTGGTCCTAACCTGCCACTCATACTCTGACCTTCTATTTATAGATCCTATTTAAGGTGTCAGTCTTGGCTCAGTAGTAGTACTCTTGCTTCTGAGCCAGAATGCCATTGGTTCAAACCTTGAACACATAATCCATGCAAGCAACTCAATGCAGTACTTAAGGATTGCTGCACTGTCAAAGGTGCTGTCTCTTGGATGAGATATTAAACGGAGGCCCCATTTCCCTCTCAGATATGATGTAAAAGATCCCATTACACTATTTCGAAGAACAGGGGAGTTCTCCTGGTGCTGAGCAACATTTATCCCTCAACCAAAACCTAAAACACATTATATGTTCATTTATTTCATTGCTGTTTGTGGGAGTTTATTGTTGCATTTTCCACATTACAACAGTAACTACATTTCAGAAGCACTTCATTAGTTCAGAAGTACCGCACCTGGAGTACTGTGCACAGTTTTGGTCCCCTTACTTGAGGAAGGATGTAGTTGCATTGGAGGCAGTTCAGAGGAGGTTCACTAGATTGATTCCAGAGATGCAGGGATTGTCTTATGAGGAGAGATTGAGCAGTTTAGCCCTATACTCGCTGGAGTTTAGAAGGATGAGAAGAGATCCAATTGAGGTATATAAGATGCTAAACGGGATAGACAAAGTAGACGTGGAGCAGATGTTTCCCCTTGTGGGCATTCTAGAACGAGAGGCCATAGTTTTAGGCTAAGGGGTGGTAGATTTAAATCAGAGATGAGGAGGAATTACTTTTCTCAAAGGGTCGTGAATCTGTGGAATTCACTACCTCAGAGTGCACTGGATGCCGGGACGCTGAATAAATTTAAGGAGGAGATAGACAGATTTTTAATTAGTAACTGGTTGAAAGGTTATGGGGTGAGGGCGGGAAATTGGAGTTGAGGCCGAAATAAGATCAGCCATGATTGTATTGAATGGCGGGGCAGGCTCGAGGGGCTGAATTGCCTACTCCTGCTCCTAGTTCTTATGTTCTTATTGGCTGTAAAGTTCTCGGAACATCCTGAGGTTGTGAAAGGCACTATATGAATGCAAGCAATTCTGTTATTCTTCTTTATACCCATACTTTTACAGCCTTAGCTGCCACTCACTGCCCCTTCCCCGAACCCTCCCTTCTAGGCTTTCACTCTTTGGTGACATTTGCTCACCACTCATTGCCTGTCATGCCCTGGGCCCACTTATGCCATGTGATCAGTTTCTATCTCTTGATAGACCTCTGCTTCCTTGTCTATCAATTACTCCCAGTACTGCTTGTTATCTATCTGGGCACCTTTTTCCTCTGGACTACTAACTTTCACAGAAAACTTCTGAAAACCATCAGCAAAACCTGACAGTCAAAATTTAGATCAAGCTCATTATTACACAATAGGGTGCAGCAGAGGAGCAAGTCAGTTGTTCAAAGGATCGGTATTTTTCCCAAAATTTTCTTTCCTAACTCTTTTGGAGAAACCACCTCCTGAAGTACTGGGATACACTTCCATGTGATGGCTGTACTTCTAGTACTAGCCAAGTGACCATTCTTCACATCTGAAATTGGAGTGTTGGCTATTTGATTAGAGTTGAGCAGTTACAACAGAACTAATGCCAATCCTAACCTTTCCTGGCATTAGCACACTTTGCAGAATCAATCTCTGAAGGGTTACATATAATTTACAGCACAGCGACAGGCCATCTCACCTTATCCTATCAGCATGTCCTCTATTTCTTTCTTTCTCATGTACTTAGATTCCACTTAAACGCATCTATGTCACCTGTCTCTACTGATCTATGTGGTAGCAAGTGCCACATACTGACCACTCTTTGGGTAAAAAATGTTCTCCTGAATTCCCTATTGGATTTATTATTGACTATTTTATCACAGACTCACAGAATGGTTGCAACACAGAACTAGGCCATTCAGCCCATCATGTCTGTGCTGGCTCTCCAAAGGAGCAATTTACCTAGTGCCACCACTCATCCTTCTCCCCACAGCCCTGCACATTCTTCCTTTTCAGATAATAATCCAATTGCCTCTTAAATGCCATGATTGACCCTGCCTCCACCACACTCACCGGTAGTGAACTCCAGATCTGAATCACGTGCTGTGTGAAAAAGTTTTTCCTCATGTCTCCATTGATGACCTCTAGTTTGGATTCCCCACAAGTGGAAATATTTTATCTATATCGATGCTATTGGATAGTTTTATAAGATTAGTTTTTATAAGATTAAAGACCTATCAGGTCATAGGGAATTAGGCATTGTATCTCTGGCAGATTTATCCCTCTCTAAATCAGATAATGAGGCCATCAGGCTAGCTGAGGTCAGTTAATGGCAAAGAACCTGGGGCCTGCCTGCTCTATATTATTCAGCTATTGACTGGGCAGTGCTTACTTACCTTAATAACCATTTCAAAGGTAAAGACTCCAGTAAATACATAGTCAAAATATCTTAAAACCTGTGGAAAGAGGAATGAAAATAATGAGTGAAATCAAAGTTTCACAGTCTAGTCACTGATAATAACGAACAATAATCAGCATTAAGATCATAAGAAATAGGAGCAGGAGTAGGCCACTTGGTTCCTCGAGTCTGCTTAGCCATTCAATAAGATCACGGTTGATCTGATTGTGGTCACTTTTCTGCCGCGCTCCCATAGCCCTCAATTTCCTTGTTGATCAAAAATCTGTCTAATTCAACTTTGAATATATTCAATGACCCAGCTTCCACTGCTGTCTGGAGAAGTCTAACAACCTTCAGAGAAAAAAAAAATCCTTATCTCCGTCTTAAATGGGAAACCCCTTATTTTTAAATTGAGTCCTTTAGCTCTAGACTCCTGCACAAGGATTAATTATATCTCCTACTCTGAGTCATTCGTTTCCATGATTTCAAAATTGTGGACCACCTCACCTTTTGCAGCCTTCCTTTTCTTTTAAAAAACTGAAAGCTTTTGAAGTCCAAGCTTGGTGTCACCTAACTACTTCCTGATTTACCCCAATCTCTTCTCTTACTCTTTTTCACCGTGGCGCTGTCCCAACTCCTCCCAATAGGAAGTTGCATTTGCAGGAGCACAGTTTGGAGAACTGGGGCAGCAGAGTTGTGATTCTATGTCCATTGCTTCCCCATTGAAAGCATGCAATCATGGAGTTAACTCTTATGAACACAAATCCCTCAGGTTTTCAATTACATAAACCTAAAAAGAGTGAGAAAAATAAGGTAATTGGTGACACAGTGGGTTGGTCTATTTGATGCACCATGAAGTGATAGATTCTCATTGAAGCTCATTCAGGTGGCAATTCTTGATGTCAGCTAAACTGTATGGGGCAACTAAAAGATACTGAATGAGATAGGCCACTATGATGTAATGAAATTGGTAAAAACCTCAGCTGATTGCTGGGGAAAGAGCTGTTAAATGAGATAACAGTGTGCAAAGGGATTTGAAGGGACTCATAGTAGTCTAGCAATCTGTCCCCCAACACATGGCTAAGATTGTTAAGGCACTATACCATGTGAGTGGCCTCATGGGGCATGAATCAGCTGTTCTCTCTCTCAGGATGATAGCATTCATCTGTTGCTGTTGCCTGTCAGCCAGCCAGCTCAGACTGTTGCCACTCATTCAAAGCTAGGCCTTTAGGGGTCGGAATTGCTCCAGAGTTTCCTTCAAGGCCATCTGCGGTCTCCCCTACTGAAGGTTATCAGCCTTCTGCTGGCCATGCTGTAGTCACTGGGGTAGCACTGTGTAGGATCCAGGGATGAGAGTGACCAAAGAACAGTCTGAACATTTTTTTGACAAGAAATCATGTAATTATAGCACTTTTTATGATCTTTAGTGAATGAAAATGCTTCAAGGCCACTTCAGCTTATAAAATCTCCTTCAATTTTGTGTCAGGGGCTCCTCTGTGAAAAGCTGCTTCTAAATTTAAAGGCTTCCCTTCTACTGAATCCAACCCCTCCTCCCCCTAACCCCTCCTCCCCCCCAACCCCTGTACCTAGCATTGTTCATCTAGATGGAGTTTTCCTGGTCATTAGTTCATGTTCCAGTCAGTCTAAGGGGTGGGCTGAGGGCTGGGCCTGTCCTGTCGCCCAGGCCCAGTCCCTCTATTTCCGGACCAGTTGCTCCACTCCAACCACTCCTGCTTCAAATCAAACTGACCTGGCTGATTAGGCATAACTAAATGGCTGAGTGCCCACATCGATGTCAGCTGCAATGGATTTGATGGGGGTGGGTTGTGATTGACAAACAGAGACCTGGACCGAACCTGAGCCCGCCTCCTTCTCCTAACCACAAGTTCAGACTCACATTGTGTTTTTTTAAAATGTTTAAAGTGTGATATATTTCAAATACACCTATGCAGAGATGGAGGTCAGAAAAAAAGGGCGGAATTCTATGATTCCAAAGTCAGAATTCTGCCAATGGCGGAAATTTCTCATTCCTGGTAGGATCACTAAGCCAGTTAATGGTACAAAGGAAATACGCACTAAGGAACTGAAGACGGGTTAATTGCTCTGAAGAAGAGTCATATGGACTCGAAACGTTAACTCTGTCTTTCTCTCCACAGATGCTGTCAGACCTGCTGAATTTTTCCAGCATTTTTTGTTTTTGTTTCAGATTTCCAGCATCTGCAGTATTTTGCCTTCATCATGGGTTAATTAATGTAGGGATGTCCTCAAACCATCCCGAAGGTGGTCTAACATGCCCGTTGACTCAAGGGAGACCCTGGTTTGTGACTGACCAAAATGGAAAAGGCTCAGTTGAGAAGGCACCATTGAGAGGCTTTATCGGGAACGTGCAGAGGCCAAGTCCTGGCATCAGAGGGAGCAATCAAACCTCCTAACAATCCATCCACCCAGTCTTTCAAGCATAACCTGCTGCACATATTGCAGAGTCTGCAGATCATACACTGGGCTTATCAGCCATCTCAGAACCCATCAAACTAGAGTGGAAGCAAGTCATCCTTGATCTCAATGGACTGCCTAAGAAGACATCGTCGACTTTTGTCTAGGCTATTGGACGATTTGACTGATAAAGTTGGTTTGGAATGTTTGTTTTATATGACTTGCATTTCAGCGTTCTGGCCAAGGGGACACTGTGATGGTCAATAACAGTGGGAAAGTAAGGTGCGGGACTGTTTAATAACTAAGAATTGGAGTAGCATTTAGGTAGTAGTCAAATGAGTTGCTCATGGACACAGCTGGAAATTACATGTGCTGATTGCCTTCTCCCTTCCACCTCCTCATCCTCAGCTGCTCACCGTATACCTGGTGGCAAGTGAGCTGTGCTGTCTTTAAGGTGAGGTTGTGCAGGATGCAGCAGGCCACCTGCTCCTGGGGGGGACTGGAACAGTCATGGCAGCGGTTGCTGTTTAGGTACCCAATGGTCAGCTTGAGATATTCCATCTGACAACACGGCCCTTGTTATAGGCATGGTGCCACCATGTGTGTGTGTTGCACACTAGGGTCATGATCCAATGGTCAGTGGTATCCCTTGTTGCCCAGTAGCCACCCTTGGTGGCTCAAACAGTGAAGGCACAGTGAACTGAGACAGAATAAAGTCATTATGACTATTGCTAGGATATTGAGCACTGACCTGCACGATGCGCTGAGTATGGTCACACACAAGCTGGACATTGAGGGAATGGAATCGTTTGCAGTTGAGTATAACTCTAAAATTTTATGTAGCGCCTGCAAAGCTATTTGTGTGCGGTCAATAGATCAATGGAACCTTGCACCATGGAGAAGACGGTTATGCTGGAAAAGCTGTGTACATACTCCTCCTGCTTCTCTCAGAAAAAAGAGATTGTGATGTATCCCCCACTCTTTGCATGCAGACACAACCCACATCAGAAGGATGTCATTTTGATGCCCAAGAGACATGCATAACGCCAAAAATTGGGCACTACGCAACTGAAATTTGTGGCCATAAAAACATAAGTAGACCATTTTGTCTATTGAATTTGTTCTGCCATTTTGTTAACCACAATTGTTTAACTTCTCTTAACCTTATTTCCCCCCTTTACACTCAGGATCATTCTCATTGTTCTTCTCTGTATCATCTCCAATGTAACAGTGGCCCTTTTGAAATACAGTGACCAATATTTCACTAAATATTAAATAGTCACAGCTTACGTTATTTCTTGTAGCATTTGGTTGGACAGGATCTTCTGCGGCCAGTGCAATACTGCTCATTGCGATGACCATGAGGATACACATTTCGAAGTAGCGTAGATTTACAATGTAATGGCAGGCTCTACGCAGTCTGTCAAGAAAGTTTTAAAATAATTAGGTTTATTGCAATCATTATTGCTGGAGCTGTGTAAAACTAGAAAAAAATAGCCAGAAAAGCAATACAAACTGTTGTTAAAAAAAAGTGTCAATGTATTGATGAAAATAATAATTTTTCAGTTAACAGACATAGAGGGCTGGGTTTTTGGCCCAGGATCGGAGGTGGGTTGAAGTTAAAAATAGCACACCAGCTTGCATGCCGATTCCCGGCTCCATCCCACCTCTAAGCCATTTTTGCAGAGGCTGGATCGGTGGGTTGGTCGCAGCAGGTAGCCAATAAGGCTCAACAACTGCTGCTTGACTCCAATTATAGGAGGCTGACTTGTATTTTCCAATTGGTTTTCAGGTTCCCCAGGTGCTGGGGTCCAGTTAATGAGCCTGGAAGTGGCCTCCCAGTGGCAGACTGCAGGGGTCAGCGCTCAGGAAGACCCAAAAGTGGTGGCTTGGCTGCAAAAGCCATTTTTAATTTAAGGTTTGCAAAAGTTGGAGAGAGAGTGACTCCATGTTGAAGCACCCACTCTCTTACTTACCTTCAACACAGACTGCTGCTCCTTCAAGCTGGAAGACCCCTGATTGCTTGAAGAGCCCACTGGTCATGTTTAATTGGTTGGCAAACCTGTCTCCATGCCAATTAAGGAATCATCCCCATGAAAATCACAATGACTCTTCCCCTCCCAGGAGATGGGTTCAAGATCTGCAAACAGTCCCGACCTCTGTTTCTTGCCCCCGGATGGAAAGTTCAGCCCATAGTGAATTTATAATTGATATTTTCCTCCACCACTCTCTCCATCATCAGCAAACTGTGGCCAAAGGAATCGAAGCCCGGGAGCAAGTGGTAGAACAATAGTTGAGTGCTGAGGAAGCAGTAGACAAAGGCTAACACTTAACAAGTCTCATGTTGAGTAAGTAACAGAGAGGTTGAAAGGATGAGAAGCAAAGAGGGACCCTGGAAATGGCAGCTTTGGTATTAGAAATTTGTTGCCAGATATTATAATAAGTTACCACTATTTTCTATATCTGGTGTGGCTGTGGCGTTAAGGTTAGTTGTTCAGGTAGTATTCAGTGACATGAGATTTCAATTCCAAAGAAATTCCAAAGAAATTACTGATGTAGAAATTACTAATGATGTACACCTGCAGTGATTACTTCCAGTGTCACTGCTTTCTGTTCCCAAGAAATTTTCTTATGCAATTTTTTTTAAATTAAGGGGTTACTGTCACTTCCCTGCCAAAGTCAGGCGCGACAGTGATACAAAAGGGAGCCAAAATGGGCAGTGAGGACCACTGCTCATGCCAAACACATCTTCCCCTCCCCTTTCAGCATTCCGAATGGACAGCTTTTTAAAATTCTTTCCTGGGATGTTGGCATCGCAGGCAAGGGTAGCATTTGTTGCCCATCCTTAAATTCCCTTGAACTGAGTATCTTGCTAGGCCATTTCAGAGGGCAGTTAAGAGTCAACCACATTGCTGTGGGTCTGGAGTCACAGGTAGGCTAGACCGGGTAAGTATGGCAGATTTCCTTCCTTAAAGGACATTAGTGAACCAGATAGGTTTTTATGACAACCGACAGTGATTTTATGGTCACCATTACTGAAACTAGCTTTTAATTTCAGCTTTTTATTAATCGAATTCAAATTCCACCAACTGCCGTGGTGGGATTTAAACCCATATTCCCAGAGGATTAGCCTTGAACTCTAGATTAATAGCTCAGTGACATTGCCACTATACTACTGTCTCCCCCTGATACTTTGAGTTCTCTCTGTGACACCCTAGTCCACTTCTCAGTCACCGTCAACACCCTGTCCATTTCCCATGCAAACGCACGAGATGTAACACCTGCCCTTTACCTCCTCACTGTCCAAGGCTTCAAATGCTCCTTCCAGGTGATCAGCAGCCATTTACATGTACATCTTTCAATGTAGTAGTCACTGCTCGCAATGCGAGCTCCTCTACATTGAGGAGACCAAATGCAGATTGGGTGATAGTTTTTCGGAACACTTCTGTTCAGTCTGCAAGCATAACCCCGTACTCCCTGTGGCTTGTTAATTTTCCACCTTGCTATCTCATTTCTGTCTGTGGTCTACCGCACTGCTTCAGTGAAGCTCAATGTAAACTTGAAGAACGGTACCCCATCTTTTGATTAGGTACTTTACAGCCTTCAGGACTCAACATTGAATTCAATAATTTCAGACCATAATCTCGGAGCCCATTTTGTTTCCTTTTCTTTGCAAGTTTCAGTTTCTCTCTTTTTTTTTTGCTTGCAGTCATCAGCACATCTTCTCTGGGCACATTTTTGTTTCTTCATTTATTTTTTTGCCCCATTACCATTTTCTTTTGCCCTGGAGGACTAGCTCTTCTGTCATTCAATTTCTCCTATCTTTCAGCCCATCACAGACCTTCCTTTTGTGCTTGTCCTGCCCACCCCTGGCTCAAAGCCTATTACATTTCTAACTTTTCCCAGTTCTAATGAAAGGACATAGGCCTGAAATATTAACTCTGTTCCTCTGCACAGACGCTGCAGTAACCTGCTGAGTATTTCCATCATTTTCTGTTTTTACTACTGCTGCTGCATGACTCTGACCTGAATTTCCTTCAAACTGCCCTTGCTGGGACTCCTCTTTTGCCTACTACATACAAATGACAACAGGCATTGGACTAGTACAGTTTCCAGCTAATTTCCTTTCCTTCCAGGACCACCAGGTGGAGAGACAGAGTTCTTTAGTGGTGTCCTTTCACTTTATTTCATCTGCCAGCACTTATCTGTTCAAACTCATTGGGAATTTATCAAAGGCTTTGGTGCTCTTCTGCCACTACAATGGGCCTTACATTGTTCAGCAATGGTCCAACTTCGATAATGCCTGGATCTTGCTGGTGGGAATCCTGCTGATATCCTGCCATGATGACTAATAACCGCTAACAAAGGAAACTGGGCTGGGGTCAGGATGGAATTGGGGTGACAGGCACTGCCCTTGTTCTATAGCAGATGGGACAGGGAAAACTAGCCCTTGGATCAAACAGTCTTAAGAAGCAATAACTGAGAAGATACCCGATAAATGGTATAGAAAAGGCAAGAAGGTGCCGGGTCAAAGTTAGAGCTGATATCACACTGTCATGAAGCTCTTAATGTGTATAGTATTTTGGAAAATATTTTTCTTAGTCTGCAGGTCTATCTTAATTGGATTAAAGCCAGCTAGTCTGGGTGCTTTGATGGGTACTAGTTTTGATATGGAAGAGAGATAGCGTGCATTTGCATTTTTTGAATAGAGCATTCAAGAAGTGGGGTGAAAACTTGACGTCTTTCTAGCGGCTACCAAGTAATATGTTTATATTATTAATAAAATTGGTTCAATGAATGGGGTTTCATTGTTAAAAGGTAAAGTTCAAAGATACTGGTGAGACAATGAGAATTTGAATTCAATCGGTGGTGGTAGGTATAACTTCAGTAGTTTTTGGGTGTGCAGAGCAGAGGCAATGTAAGATCAAAAGGCAGCTGTAAGCCTCCAACTGGCTCAACAGTGAAAAGAGCATCATTTTGAATTCTAAGGTGAAAATATTTTGCCTGGTTGAAAGCAAAAAACTGCGGATGCTGGAAATCCACTTTGCCTGGTGTTTGGTTAAGTCTATGGGTTGCTGTTGCCTTAATGGAGATTAGTTTGGGAATTTTTTAAAAGTTATGATAGTAGTAATTTGTAGCCACGTGTACCTATATTTTAACCTGTGTAAACTAATAAAATGTTTCATTTGGTTTAATGTAAAACCTCGAGAACGGGGGGGTCTGATTCCTGAAGTTAGAGCCGCATCTCAAACATAACACTTAAAATTATAGGTTATGACAGTTGTTTAAAGTTTCCCTCTGGGATTTTTAAATAACTCTGCTTTACCAACTGCATCGGTCATAACAACATAAAGAATCATTAAGTAATGGAATGAACTTTCATGTAGATAGTGGAGAAAAAGATCCTAAAATGATTTAAGAAAGAGATAGATGCTGCGCCTTCGGGACAATAGGTATTTTATAAATGTATGAGCTGGGATATTCTAAATGTCCTTCCTCATTCATATTTATCTTGTGATCGTGTCCCCTTTACCAACTTACTTGAAAGTCACTGCTGGAATTACAGTAGCTTGATCTTCAACACTTATCCAGTGAGCTGCCTGGGGATGCCTACTGCTGCCTGCAGCTTGTTGCTGGCTTTATGAGGAGGCCCAAGGCTCAATATCTTGTGATCCTCGGGCCTATCTAAATAGATGCAGAAAATTTCAAAGCCTGGCTCTCCATCTTGGTTTCTCAATGTATATAAAAATTGCAACTCGCAAGAATTGCAAGAAAAGGACTTGGAAATACAATTGGAAAAATCTAAGTAAACATAGTTTAGACCTTCATCAGTCCAAATTCTGACAAACATTTGAAAGTGACCTACGGATTAGTAGTGCTCAATATGAACATGGAGCTATAGGGTGGCATTGGCTTCGGACCATCTCCATCATCGTCTTTCTCTTCCTCTTCTTTCTTTTCTTCTTCCTTTTTTGGCAAAGCGTCAGTGTTTGCATTTTTGTTTACTGAAACAAAGAGATCCATTTCTTGTATTACCTTTTACATGCTTGTCCATGTTTTGCATTGTCATTATACTGGAATGAAAACTTTTTGAAATTGTTACACAAGCAAATATGGTATTGACTAATCCATTGTCTAATTTGGATAGTTTATCTTTTCTTTCCTCCCAGAAATTATTGACTCTATTTCTTTCTCAAGCATTAATTTTGAACAAAGCAATAAAAATACTTAGCTGGAAACAAATAGACCTAAAGTCTTGCCTTTCAGGATGGTTACAGTGCCACAATTCTCTGCAATCTCACCCCAAATTGTTAGGAACATAGAAGCAGGAGTAGGTCATTTCATTTAGTCACCTCCATTTTCCATGATCCCCTTTACCCTATAAACATCTTTCGATCTCAACCTTGAAAACTTATATTGGCTAGTTGATCATCCACATCCTTCTGGGGGAGAGATCTCCACATTTCTGCTACCTGATATGAAAAGGACTCCTGGAATCACTCCTGAATGGCCTAGCTCAAATTTTAAAACTGTTCCTCCTTGTTTTAGATTCCCCACCAGAAGAAATAACTTCTCTGCATCTACTTTCCCAAATCTGTTTATCGTTTTAAACACACAATTAGATACTCCTTAGTCTTCTAAACTCAGGAGGATTATGTGAACCTAGATAATAAGAGTTGTCAGGTTATTTTACAAAGTAAGAGGGAACCAAGTCATACCTAATCCATCAACATTTCCAGCAGCAGGTCTGACTGATTTTATTTTACAATGTTAGGATCCTTTCTATCAACCCTTTAAAGGACAGTTAACTTAGGCAAGAAGGTTGGTTTGTATGATGAAGTCTTACACTAGACAGAACCTTTACTAATTAATCAACTGAGCCAAAAAAGGTAGATTTGCCAATGTGTTTATAACAAAAGGCAATTCTTATTGTATTTAATTTAATATGGAGGTCACAAAACAATTTGTAACACTGAAGCTTCACTCCCACATTAACTGGACCTAGATGCTTTCTAATTCATCCATCACCAGTTTTATGAACAGACAAAACTAACAATTAAAATCTCAATACAAAATAAATGACCACAATTTAAAAATGCCTTTGAGGAAAAAAAACTGTTTCCAGTTCATGAATAATTCTTTCAATGTTCCAGCTACCAATAATTAGTCAGACAGACCACCTGAAAAAATTTTCTATTGGCTTTCAGCTCTACCTCTTCAACCAGATCTTCTGTTCCATGCACCAACACATTTGCCAAACTTGTTCACAAAGGCCATGAAATTACAACCCTGCCGTGTCGTGTCTCCCCTCCGGCGGATGTGGCAAGCCATTTAAATCTCCAATCAATTCGGCGTGACCATAATATCATGCCAGGCGGCAGGGCCTGTAAAATCCTGGCCAAAGATCTGCAAATCTGGACGCTAAAAGGTGTATGAAGCATAGGATGCTTAACATCACAAAGGATACTCAAAATCAACTTTCATCCCACCTGTCTGCGTTGGATCTAAATCTAAAAGCTGGAGGTGTGAAGCTAGTGTTAACCACTGTATTACCCAGCCCCAGCAAGGGTTTACCATCTCAATATTGTCTTTTTGTACCAAATTTAATGATTTCATAAATATGTTTATAAAGAACAGATCCCTACTTTGTTACACATAGTGCACCGAGGAAACCTCTATCATGACTTGTATCAATCTAATAGTAACATGCTGAATAATTATATAAATGACCTTGTGACCAACAGTCTTACCTTGCAGGGTAGGATCTGCAAATGGGATATTAATAGTTGTGTGATCAGGCTTCTTAGTATTTTTTGCTGGATTGTTGGGATTGGATGGATTAGTTGGATTGGTAAGGATAAGGCTGTTTTCTGGGTTCTTGGGGTTCCCAGGATTGGCAGGATTTCCAGGGGTAGTAGTTGGGGCCTTACGATTGGTAGTATTGTGGGGATTGGATGGGTTGCTGGGATTATGAGGGTTAGTGTGGTTTCCAATTTTTTCAGGATTATGAAGGCTGGCAGGATTGGAAGGGTTGGCTGGATTAGTGACATCCCTGGGGTTATTTGTATTCCTGGGATTGGGAGGTTGGGTTGCCAGCTTGCTGTTTCTGAGGTTGTCTATGTCTTCTGTCTGTTGTCCATTCTGCCTGTTCATGTCCTGTTGCACTGGTCGTGTGGTAGAAAGGGCTGGGCCACCTGAAGCAGGAGGAGCATTTCCTTGGCTTTCTCTTCAACAACAAAATGGAATTGCAGGTCAGAGAAAATAGAACCAAAATACACTAATTATGACAGTGAAAATTTTCAGCTCAACTCAAAAGTCAGAACATACATTATATGGAGGATGCCAATAGCACTACAACAAATGCACCCAGTTAAGTACAAGAATAAATCCATATGTGTCCTAACCAATACTTATTCCTCAACTAATATAAGAAAGATGATCTTGTCATTTATTTCATTTGTTTTGGGGAACTCGCTGTACACAATTTGACTGCCACATTACAATGGCTACACTTCAAAATTATTTCATTACATAAAGCACTTTGGGACATCCTGTAGTTCCAAAAGGTGCTATAAAAATGCAAGTCTTTCTTTTTTCATTTATTTGGACCAAATTCAGTGAAATCATAGACCTGTTTATAAGGAACATGTTCTGTTTTTGTTGTACACAGTGCACAGAAGAAACCTTTCCCCATTACCAAGACCAATCTCACGTTTACAGGAAGTGAACAATTATAAGAGGATTGACAGAAGGACTGACAGCAGGAGATGCCTGTTACTGAGAAACCAGAAAGAGCCATTGAGCATAACAAAATCTTTTTTTCAAGTGCTGCTGAACATTGTACATCTGCCACAACTGTGAACTATACTACAATGTCTTGTCCTGGGGTCAGTATCAGCCTGAACCACTTGAAGGTCCCAAAGCTGGTCATTGATAAAATCTGTGCCTGAGATATCTGCCCAGGACTGCTTTTTAAAAATTTGTTCATAGGATGTGGGTGTCTCTGGCTATCCCAGAATTTTATTACCCATCCTTAATTGCCCTTGAGAAGGTGACAGTGTGCTGCCTTCTTGAACCGCTGCAGTCCATGTGGTGTAGGTGCATCCACAGTGCGGTTAGGAAGGGAGTTCCAGGACCTTGACCCAGCAATAGTGAAGGAATGGCATTATATTTCCAAGTCAGGATGGTGTGTGGCTTAGAGGGGAACTTGCAGGTGGTGGAGTTCTCATGTGTCTGCTGTCCTTGTCCTTCAAGGTAGTGGAGGTCGCAGGTTTGGGAGATGCTGTTGAAGGGCTTTGGTAAGTTGCTGTGGTGCATCTTGTAGATGGTACACACTGCTGTCACTGTGCATTGGTGGTGGAAGGAGTGAATGTTGAAGGTGGTGGATGAGGTGCCAATCATATGCGCTGCTTTCTCCCGGATGATGTCAAGCTTCTTGAGTGTTGTTGGAGCTGCACTCATCCAGGCAAGTGGAGAGTATTCCATCACACTCCTGACTTGTGCCTTGTAGATGGTGGACAGGCTTTGGGAAGTCAGGAGATGAGTTACTCTCCACGAAATTCTCAGCTTCTGACCTGCTCTTGTAGCCACAGTATTTATATGGCCAGTCCAGTTAAGTTTTCAGTCAATGCTAACCTCCAAAATTTTGATAGCTTCCATCAATAAACTTAAATCTCAGAGAATTCTGTAGCTGTTAAAAATTTTTGGGTTGGGGGAGATGGGGGAGGTGAGATGACAAATATTTTAACAGTGCAAATGTGCGGAATTTGAACAATGTGCCCTATTAGCATCCAAGCCACAATACAAGCAAGTCTGGTTCAGTTCAATGAAGCTTTGTTAAGTCCCACAGACAATGCTTAGGAGTGATTATGAGGCAGTAATCTTTCAGAGGGGTTCAGATCACTTTAACCTTGAGTGTGAAGCTCAAGAGAAGTTTACGCTTTTGTTTCCTAACTTACAACTTGCCATTAGCAAGCACCAACTGGAAATATACTGTTATGACATAATACTCCAGTCATTATACATTATATAATAACCTACATTATTTATAATATATAGCATAATAGCCCAGTCTATATTTTACATTTGTGAGAGCATTTTACGTCAGTATATATGGTGTACTAAATGATTGTCAGTATATTTTAAATATAATTTTAAACTTAATAGTATACTTACAACTATTTTTATAATTATCAGTATATATTATGTAAGTGTATATTCTCTAACTGTATATTTTTAATAACAGTGTATACTGTAAGACATTACATTTGTACATAATACAGAAAGTGGAAAATCAAAACTTGCATTTATATAGTGCCTTTCACAACTTCAGAATGTCCCAAAGCATTTTACAGCCAATGAAGTACTCTTGAAGTGGAGCTACAGTTATAATATAGGAAACACGGAAGTCAATTTGCACACAGCAAGCTACCACAAACTGCAATATGGTAAGGGCCAGGGGCGGAATTTTACGGCCCCTCCTGCCAGCGGGATCTTCCAGTCCCGCTGAAGTCAATGGGCTTTTGAATGGCTCGCAGCATTTTACTGCCCCGCCCTCGCCATAACTGGGCTGTAAAATTTTGCCCCAGACAATCTTTCTGTTAAGTATTTGTTCAGGGAGGAATATGGGCCCAGGACACTGAGATAACTCCCTTTCCCTTTTTCAAAATCAGGATGTTTTTACATTCACCTGCGAAGGGAGATGGGACTCTGTTTAGTGTCTTATCCAAAAGATGGCACCTCCAAAGCGCGGTGCTCCCTCAGTACAGCACTGTGAGTGACAGTCTGGATTTTTTGCTCAAGTCTCTGGAGTGGGGCTTGCACCCACAACCTTCTGACTCAGAAGCAAGCATGTTACTAGTGAGCTACAGCTGACACACTGATTATAGGAGTCAGCGAATATTTTAAAAGCCAATCAGCATGCTTTATATACATTTATCAGTGCACAATCCAACAGCCTATGTTATATAATTCAGTATATATTTTTAACTTGTGTATGTACATTCCATAATAATGCAATGTGTATTATGTAGTATCAGTCAGTTATACATGTTGTACACATTGCTTCATCATGCTGTGTTACCCATGGATTGAGAAACTTGTAACTTTTGGGAAAGCAGATTAGTTTCCAGTGACTTCTACATCGTGGATCAGATTTTTATTTTGGATTGTTCCTAACTCCCAATGTTCTTGACTACTGGTCTTCTCATTGTGTAGAGTGTTTTTTAAGGCCTAAAGGGGGCCTTTATTCATAGAAACATAGAAAATAGGAGCAGGAGTAGGCCATTCAGCCCTTCGAGCCTGCTCCGCCATTCATTATGATCATGGCTGATCATCTAACTCAATAGCCTGCTCCCACTTTCTTCCCATATCCTTTGATCCCTTTCACCCCAAGAGCTATATCTAACTCCTTCTTGAAAACATACAATGTTTTGGCCTCAACTACTTTTTGTCATAACGAATTCCACAGGCTCACCACTCACTATTCATAAGGATCGGCAGGGTTAAAGTAAATGCACTGGTTAATCAAGAGGGCTGCACTGTGCTAAAGTATTGGCGTCCAATAGGTTGCATTGAGGAGCACTGAGATAAAAGATCTTTGTCCCTGAACAGTCACAGTTCAGCCCTTGATCTCAGCTGTGCCACCATAAAGGAGATCCTGAGTAGTGGTTGTGGTGGAAGGGGACTGGAAAATTTATCATGCAGAGCATGAAAAAGTCCTCATAATGAGAAGATGTGGGGTATCAAAATGTTCTTTGTCCTGAGATTGAGAGTTTAGAGTGGGGGAAGTGTGAGGTACTTTTTTTTGTAATAACCTGCTCCTTCTTGGTAACATGTTGCTGGGGTGTGCAGCAATTCGCAGCCGAGGCCAATTATGTCCTTGCCTGAATACAGATGCATGCTTTTCATCAGTTGTTCACTGGAAATTGATCAGTCGCGGAAACCCTGGCTGATTTCTCATCTCTCCAACCCAAGTGATACTATGGTAAATTTTCCTGATCCTCCTGTCGCTCTGGTTGAGATTAGGTAACTCAGCACAGAACAGACATCAGACTTGGGGCTTTGCCAGTCTGTATGGCTCAGTACCAGTTATGTCTTCACTCTAAGATTTTTGTGCATCAATCATTTTTGAATCTCTTACAAATATGTTCATGAGCACAAAAATAAAATAAGCAGCTGACAGATTTTTAAAAATTACAGTTGTAATTAAGTTGTAGCTTATCATGTCTTGGTTTCATACACATAATGAATTACTTTGAAATGTAGTGTCTATTATTCTGTGGGCAAACTTGCAGCAATTCTGCACACAGGAAGCACTCACAAATAGTAATGAGAGGAATAACTATTTAATCTGTTTTTATGTAAATTAAGGGATGAATATTGGCAAGGACACTGAAATAATCACTACTGCTCTTCAAATAAGATCAAGGGATCCACAGCATTCACCTGAATCACAGGAATAGACAGAAGAGTTAAATGACTCTCAAAGACTGGCATTTTCAAAATGCCGCACTTATTTGGTAATGTACTGGAGTGCCAACCTACATTATGTATTCAAAACTTGGACTGTGACTTGAACTCACAACCTTCTGACTCAGTGTTAATAATTGATCTGGACTGACATAACTCCTGATCTGTGAAACCTGAGTGTCTTATTTTGGAATGCATTAATGATTGCTATCATGGCAAGACAGACTGCCATTTTAAGACATCTAATATACAATATAAGCACTCTGGGCAATGGGTTTTACATTTCATACAATGAGTGTTTATAAACAGAACCATATTATCTTAAAAGTTTTGTTAAATCACTTGAAAGCATTACATACTTCTTCCGTTTGTGTCTCCTTTCTTTTGCTGTTGGATCCTTGTCATCTCTCTCTTTTTTTGCATCATTGTCATAAGTGGATTGAGCATGCCGGCTCCTACGCCGTTTCTCCGGCCCATCTGGATTCTCGCTTTCTCCGCCTCCTTTCCCTTCCTTGTTACCCCTGGTACCCTCCCTGTGCTTTGAACGCTTCTCACTTCTTTCACTTTTGACACCCTCCTCCATTCCACTGACATCGTGACCTTCTGCATTACGCCGGTGTGGCCTGTGCCTGCGCTCTCTATCTCCCTCAGGCCTTGGTGAGGCACTTCTCCCTTCTTTGCTTACTCCTGGTCTGTGTTGGTGCCGCCGGTGAGATTCATTGGTTCGATTTCTTTCACCATCACCATCCCTTGTGCTTTTCTCATGGTTTCCTTCCCGGTCCCTTCCACGGTATTCCACATCTCTAGGAACACCATCTCGATTTGATTCTCCTTCTTTGTTGTTACTATGATACCTCTTGGGCCTGTCTCCCTGTTCCAATCCCCCCATTTCCCTCTCAGATGTCCTCTCTTTGTTCGGATCATTGGCTCGATCATGGTAACGTGTCTGCTTTCTCAGAAACTCCTCAGCCCTCTGTTGACTGCTTCGTTGATCAGCTGAGGGTTCTGAAGGCCTGGTTTTGTTAGTGTTGTTGTTCCTGTTTTCCTGAGGGTCAACGACCAAAGGCCGATCCAGGTGTGTTTTCATGTCACGTCGTATATTCATGGAGTAGGCCATTTTCCATCTCTCATCAGGGTCTAACTCATTGTAAATGGCCTCCCGACTGGTCATCAGATTTTGCTTTCTCATCTCATTCATTCGCTGCTCCCACACTGTCTTTCCGTGTTTCTGGTTCTTCTGTTGTTCCTTCCTGTGAAGAAATAGAAGTTACCAGGTTGACTGGCCAGTGCAGTATCCACAATCACTTACGCAATAGTACTAAAATCTGTCTGTTTAGGTGTAGTGTAAGCCCATTCTTTTTCAATAGATCAACTCCACCTACCTACTTTCTCATTAAATTTCAAAGCTTTCTCCCTCCAGAGGATTGTCTAATTGTCTCTGAGACCTTCTGTTATGTTCACTTGAATGGATTTTCCTCATAACTCGATTACCCTTTGGGTGAAAAATTCATTTCAATTCTCAATCTTATTTTGCTTATTTTCTATTTGTGGCTCCTACAGTGACCACTTTGCTTTTATTAATCAACTTCACATTCTTGAAAACTTCTACTGGGTCACCTCAACATTTCATTACCAATGTAAACAAATCCAACCTCCTTCACCCTTCCTTGTAACTTTTATTTTTCACAAATGGAATCATCTGTTGCTCTGAATAGTTATCATAAAATGTTGGGGATAGAGTTTCTGCTTTGATGAAATATTGGATGGGATAAGCAAAGTGAGAGAGATATTAAGAGGGTTTAGCGTCTTTGAAGGTAGATAAGTCACCAGGCCCAGATTAAATGTATCACAGGCAGTTAAGAGAAGCAAAGGCTCTGACCAAAAAAAAAAAGTATTTTTAACATATGGGAGTAACCCAATTTTAAATAACAGACAATGACTTTGAAGAACTATGCGTAACCATTTACTAGTTTCATTGACATGTACTAGTCAGTTTCTTAGTGAATTAAAGTTGCATATTTGTGCCTTTCCACCTAAAAACACAGCTTAATTTTAAGGGCCTTCTCAAAGGGCTGCAATCAATCCCAGTTACTGAAAATTCACCATGCCTATTAATTTGATGCTAAGCTGTGGCCAGCTTTGGGCGCTTTCTAAATCCGCACAAAAAATTGTGGAAACTCAGTTTGCTCTGGATGTAACTTGCACTTGAAATTTCATGATCTTTTGTGCTTTGGCCAATTTGAGGCAAATTGCATTGCAGTGGAAACTCTATCCCATAACGTAATTTAACAGCAGACATTGACTTTGTGTCAAGCTAACACATTCATATTATAAATGAAGTCAATGCATTAACCATGGCTAAAATGTAGAAATTGTAATGATGACTCTTTTTGAAATAAGTTTGTATAAAATAAGGCTTGACTTCTTACATGGGACCTTGTCAAAATCTCACTTGGGTGCTTAGGAATATCCTATTTATAGGTTTATAGGCATAGGTTACACAAAGTATATTTTTATTCTTTCTCATGATCCAGGAATCCCTGGTTAGGCCAACTTTTGTTGCCCATTTCTTAGTTGCCTGGACATGCCTATGTGCCTTCAGAGGGCACTTTGCAGTCAACCAAATTGATGTGGAACCAAAGCCACATATAGGAAGGGCTGGGTAACAACAGCACAGTTCCTTCCCTAAAGGGCATTAGTCAATCAATTGGGTTTTTATGACAAACCACTTTAAAAGATTACATGTTTTTCTGTTTGTGCCTCCTTTCTTTTCACACTGAATCCCTGTCAACTTGCTTTTTTAAATTACCTGCCATAAGTAGATTGAACATGATAGCTTCTACTTTGCTTCTATGCCCCATCTGGATTCACGTTTTCTCCACCTTTTTCCTTCCAATCCAACATTAATCAGCTTCAACATTAATCTCTGAGGTTTGGAATTTTCTATCCTCAGTTTAGTGCTAATTAGAACTGAAAATTAAGCAGTTTATGTTTCTGTTTTTTTACCCAATAGGAAATAGATTAAAGATCAATTCTTATTAAATGGAACTGAGAGGTTGCACCTATCAGGAATTGACTGGGTCGCTTTCCTTTAGAAAAGATAATGCTGATGGGTGACCCGAAAAAATTCTTTATAATTATGAAAGCATTTTATGGAATCAATGTAGAAGATGTTTCCACTTATGGTAAGACCAGAACTAGGGGCCATAAATATAAAATAGTTATTAATAAATCCAATAGGGAATTTAGAGGTAACTTCTTTTTTAGAGAGTGGTGCGAATGTGGAACTTTCTACCACAAGGTAAATAGTATAGTTGGATTTAAGCAGGAGTTAGATAAACCACGAGGGACAACGGAATCTGCTGATGGGGCTAATGAATACGGGTGGGATGAAAATCATGAGGAGCATAAATACCAGAATGACCATGTTGGGCTGAATGGCCTATTCCTGTACTTTGGATACTATCTAATAGAATGTAACAAATAAGTTAAAGATATTGTAGACTAATTTCACTTAGGAACTTACAGCTACCAGAGAGAAGAGGCTTTTTTTCCTCATTGGTTTAGCCTGGATTTGAACCCAACTTCCAAAAGTGAAAGAAAGTTCTTCTAATTGACTGCACATCTGGGATGAGATTGGGGTTAGAAGATCTGGAATTTCAGAAATGGCCTATAATAATGGCAGAGCCAAATAGAAAGCCTTCTTGCCTTCAGGGACAATAATATCAATACATTTTTATTTGATTTAGTTGAACTTCA
Organism: Cetorhinus maximus; assembly: GCF_964194155.1. NCBI lineage: Eukaryota > Metazoa > Chordata > Chondrichthyes > Lamniformes > Cetorhinidae > Cetorhinus > Cetorhinus maximus. The sequence continues at coordinate 19,200,887 of NC_135906.1, read as the reverse complement.
AACTGAACCATGAAAAGAAGTGGAAAGCATAAAATTGTGATGAACAAAAGAGGGAAAAGTAAGATGTAGTCGAGGTTGTTGGCGCACTCAGTGCCATACCTACTTACCAGAGTGCAAATGAAATCCAGCATTCCATGCACATGCAATCAGTTAAATGTGCAGAGTTCAACATGAGCTGCTTTGCAAGGCAGGAAACTGGAAGAGCATATTCAATTTTTTTCTTGATTCTGTCCCTCCCTCTTTTCCATTTTCCTTCATTGTGCATTGATTTTTCACTAGTGGGAGAATGACTGAGCTATCATAGCACATGGATCAACCAGAAGGCTAAACAATGTTTCAATAACAAGATCATAGAGCTGGATCCAAATGCCTTGGTTATCCATTCCTGGTGAACCTAGTTTATTGTGCTTATCAAGTGATGCGGTTGGAATAGAACATGTTCACAGTGTCAGCACCATGGACCTACGGGTCCGATAATACGTGATTAAGTTCAGAGTAAAGATGTGTGTACTCAATCACAAATGATATGTCTCACCTCCAGGGAAGAGACAAGCTTGGAGCAGTACCTAAGCACTGGCAAAGGACTGGAAATGGGAAAACCTGCTCAATGCTCATTATGAACAGGTGCTGGGAGAATTCAGCAGGATGAGAAGCTGCTCTCAATTATCATGTTGGAGATAAAATACTCCTCCACTTCAGGGCATGTTACCTAATGGTGTCACAAAGACCATGGCTCATCACAAGTGTAACAGCCAGGTAGAACATCTGGGAGCACAACTTAGTCTGTAGGGGCGTGGATGGTTGGGAGGGGGGGATCGGGGGGAGGGACTGGGGTGGTCTGAAGAACTGCTTTGAAATCTGACTGACTCCATTCATTAACCAGAGATATTGCTCCATTTCCACCTGCAAAGTCAACCAGTGAGAAATTAAAATGCAAGTAACAAAATAGAACTGATGAACATTAATGAGAAAACCAAACAAAATGAAAGATTAAAAGGAAATCATTTCATGCATCATGACTGCAACAAAATCCAAATACAGAAGTGGTTCACACAATTGCACTGTACTATCAACAAAAGTGGTTTCATGAATACACCATTTTGATGTGAAAGACAGAATTTTATGATATAGGAGATAGTTCCCACTGAAAATCTATAATGGTTTGCAGGAGTGATTTACATGGGCCGGGATTTTCCGGTCCTGCCCGCTTCTCCCATGGAATTCATAGAATTACACAGCTTTGCAAGAGCAAAGCTTAAGGTGTGGTTACAGCTTCCCTGCTATTTGTTATTCCACATAAAGAATATTGGTATATTGAACAATCATTTTATATAATTTAGTTCATGATTTTTTCTTTTATCCTAGCCTATCCCAGGAACACTGACACCACCCAGTTGAAAACAACTAATTCTGCACAGACCAGAGATCGTACGTAATATGACATCAGTCGTTTTACAGTTTAGGTCAATTAGAACAAGAAAAATCAATTGAAATCTGTATAAAATCTAACATAAACATAAAAATGGAACACAACCTCACTACTGTCTTCCCCAAAATAATTTGTGGTTGAGTCCGATAATATATATATGTGTGTGTATCACAGTTCTTGTGGAAAATTTAGACATTGTGACTTTTAAAAGAAGTTAAAATTTTAATACATTTTCATTTCCTCAATGGGTAACCATAACTGGTGCATGCAGTGTACTCTCAATCAATGTATATATGTAAAAGATAATAATTAAAAATAAAATCCATAAAATCAAAGGTCCACAGCTTGCACTTGATGAATGAAGAAAACTCTCCATTCCACCTATAGTCATTTCCTAATGTATTGGTTGTGTGTAACAACATGCAAAGGGTTTTACAACACAAGATATCTGGAAGTTTTAATGATGTAGTCATACTTTGAAATATTTCTCTCACTGACCTCTCTAAACCCACGACTTTATTTATTTGGATGTCTGCGTCACTACTGACCAAGTTGACCAAGTCACAAAGGACATATCTGCCATGATGCAGGTGGTGAGAAAGTTGACCTGAGGGACCTTGTTCTCACTAACCTACCTGTTGCAGATGCATCTAACATATAACTGTATTGCAGGAGTGAGCACTTTGTGACAGTCTTTGTGGAGATAAGTCCCATCTTCACAATGAGAAAACCCTCTATTGTGTTGTGTGGCAATACCACCACCACAGTGCTAAATGGAATAGATTCAGAATAGATTTAGTAGTTCAAATTAAGCATCCATGAAGTGCTGTGGGCTATCAGAAGCAGCAGACTTCCATTACAACACAATCTGTAACTTTATAGCCCAGCGTATACCTCACTCTACCATTACCAAGAAGGGGGAACCAACCCTGATTCAATGGAGAGTGCAGGAGAGCATGCTAAGCTCAGCACCAGGTGCACCTAAAAATGACCTACAACACAAGACCACATGCATGCTAAACAGCAGAAGAAGCATGCTATAGACAGAGCTAAGCAATCCCATAGCCACCAAATCAAATCAAAGCTCTGCATTCCTGTCACATCCAGCCATAAATGGCGGTGGATAATTAAGCAACTAATGTGAGGAGAAGGCTCCATGAGCATCCTCATCCTCAACAATGGCAGAGCCCACCATGTCAGTGCAAAAGTCAACATTGAATCATTTTCAACTGTCTTCAGCCAGAAGTGCCAAGTGAATGATCCATCATAGCCTCATACCGAATTTCCCCCACAGAAGCCAGTCTTCATCCAATTCGCTTCACCCCATGTGATATCAAGATGCAGCTGAGCACACTGGATACAGCAAAGGCATTGGGTCCCGACAACCTCCCAGATGTAGTACTGAAGACTTGAGTTTCAGAAATAGCCATGGCATTAGACGAGTTGTTCCAGTATAGCTACAACACTGGCATCTACCTGGCAATATAGAAAATTGCCCAGGTACATCCTGTGTCCCCAAAAAATGACAAATACAACCTGACCAATTACCACCCTAGCACTCTACTCTCATTTATCAAAGTGATGGAATGTGTCAGCGACAGTGTTATCAAGCTGTAATTACTTACTTATTAATAACCTGGTCACCAATGCTCAGTTTGGGTTCCGCCAGAACCACTCTGCTCTAGATATCATTATAGCCTTGGTCTAAATATGGATAAAAGAGCTGAATTCCAGAATTGAGGTGAGAGTGACTTGGTTTCAAGGCAGCATTTGACCAAGCATGACATCAAGGAGCTCTATTAAAATTGAAGTCAATGGGTAACTGAGGGAGAAAACTCTCCACTGGCTGAAGTCATATTTAGCACATAGGAAGATGGCTGTGGTTGTTGATGGCTAATCATCTCAGTTTCAGGACATCACTACAGGAGTTTCTCAGGGAAGTGTCCTTTGTCCAACCAGCTTCAGCTGTTTCATCAAATTATCTTCCCTACAACATAGTGCAGAAGTGATCGTTGATGATCTTACAGCATCCAGTACCATTTACAACTCCTCAGATACTGAAGCAATCCATGCATGCATGCAGCAAGACCTGGACAACATTTAAATTTGGGTTGATAAGTGGCAAGTGATATTCATGCCATACAAGTGCCAGGCAATGACCCTCTCCAGCAAGAGAAGAGTCTAAACACCTACCCTTTATCTTCAATGGCATTACCATTGCTGAATTCCCTAATATCAACATCCTTGTGCTTATTATTGACTAGACCATAACAAGGTATAAAATTCATCCAGCTTGCTTAAGTGTTAATTGGCGCAAAAGCATGAATTTTACCAATTGTGCGAATGACCTAATGTCAGGGTGATATCTCGGTCAGAGGCACACATGGTTGGGTGGCAGGATGTCCTCTTATTTAATGGCTGTCGGGAACAACCAACCAATTCAGGGTGGCAGTCGGGTCATAGTGCTGGCACTTCACTGCGTGGCACCATTTTTAAAGGCACATGTATAACACTCAGACAGGCTGCAGACCAGAACTCCATGGTCAGTGATGGGTGAATGTTGCAATGAGGTGGGTGGAATGTAAAGTAACCACCCCAACAGTGTGGTGTAGCATATTTACAGTGCCTCAGAGTGACTAGCATAGATGGGCCATGAGACAAGAGTCACACTGCCCATGTTTACTCTTGCAGGGGAAGTGCACTTTTGGGCCGAATTTTTCCCTCGTTGGGTGGGTGCGTGCCCGACCCGAACGAAAGTAAAATAGTGCACGATGACATCAGGCGAGCGCCCTGACATCATTGTGCACTCTCACAATATTTTGCTCAGCAGGTGCGTGTGAGAGGTGGTGGCAGGCCCGTCAACATTAAGCGGCCTATTATGGCCCTTAATCAATTAGGTAAATCTGATGTTTCGCCGACCGTCCAACCGTTTGGTTGCCGGTCGGGTGAATAGGCTAAGTAGCCTTTGCATTTTTGGCAAAGCCTCATCCACGGGCAGGATGAGGTTTCGACCAGCGATTAAAAAACAAACTTTTACAACTCATATTTAACATGTCCCTGTTCATGTGACAGAGTCACATGAGGGAACATGTTTTCCTTAATTTTTAATACTTTTTATTGTGCAAAATCTTCAGCTCCCTGAGGCAGCTCTGTGCCTCAGGGTGCTTTCACTGCGCGCACCCCCGCACATGCACACAATTCAGCGCTCGCACTCCTCCTGCCCGCACCCCAGCAGCGCTGAACGCTGCAGCGTGCATTTCACGCTGGCTGGCCGTTAACTGGCCAGCCAGAGTGAAATCGGTGTCGGGGCCCGATCACGGGTGGCGGTCAGCTTTGCGACCGCTCCTGGGCCTGCCCGCTCAACGAGGGCAAAATTGGGCCCATAAAATCAGGGAACATAAATGCACGGGAGATGGAGTGCCTTTCATCCCCATGGTGACACTGATGGAGGAGGAGACCACTGGCATTAAATGGGTCGCAGCAGAGCAACCTCTTGCTGAGGTGAAATGGACGTGGAGCCAATGGAGAGTAAGTAAAGTGGCGGTTGCATCCTTCATTCCCTAGACCATGTGTGGCCAGTGACTCTTATCTGGGTGTTTAACAACGCCGGAAGCTCCTGATTAATGGTTGAAGCAGCAGTTGTTTCATTTAAATCATGTTTCTCCAGCAGGTGCAGCAGCAGGTGAGGAAGAGATCAGGGTTTCTGCAATAGTGGAAAGCTCACAGGATGCAATGCCATCTCAAGACAATGGGTCACTTCATTCCATCACACTCTCCATCAGCACAGGTACATTCACATCAGTGGGCTTTGTTGAGCCTGTAGACAGGTGGCACAATCTAGTTTTTTTTATTCATTTATGGGGTGTGGGCATCGCCAGCTAGGCCAGCATTTATTGCCCATCCCTAATAGCCCTTGAGAAGGTGGTGGTGAGCTGCCTTCTTGAATCACTGCAATCCATGTAGTGTAGTTACACCCATAGTTTAGGGAGGAAGTTCCAGGATTTTGACCCAGCTACAATGAAGGAACGGCAATATATTTCCAAGTCAGGATGGTGAGTGGCTTGGGGGTGAATTTCCAGATGGTGGTGTTCCCATGTTTCTGCTGCCCTTATCCTTCTAGATGGTAGTGATCGTGGGTTTGGAAGGTGTTACCTAAGGAGCCTTGGTGAGTTTCCGCAGTGCATCTTGCAGATGGTACACACTATTGCCACTGTTCGTCGATGGTGGAGGGAGTGAATGTTTGTGGATGTGGTGCCAATCAAGTGGGCCGCTTTGTCCTAGATAGTGTAAAACTTCTTGAGTATTGTGGGAGCTGCACTCATCCAGACAAGTGGAGAGTATTCCATCACACTCCTGACTTGTGCCTTGTAGATGGACAGGCTTTGGGGAGTCAGGAGGTAAGTTACTCACTGCAAAATTCCTAGCCCCTGACCTGCTCTTGTAGCCATAGTATTTACATGGCTAGTCCAGTTCAGTTTCTGGTCAATGGTAACCCCCAGGATGTTGACAGTGGGATATTCAGTGATGATAATGCCATTGAATGTCAAAGGGCGATGGTTAGATTCTCTCTTGTTGGAGATGATCATTGCCTGGCACTTGTCTGGTGCAAATGTTACTTGCCACTTGTCAGCCCAAGCCTGGATATTGTCCAGGTCTTGCTGCATTTGGACATGGACTTCAGTAACTTCAGTAACTGAGGAGTTGCGAATGGTGCTGAACATTGTACAATCATCAGCGAACATCCTCACTTCTGGCCTTATGATGGAAGGGAGGTCATTGATGAATCAGCTGACGATGGTTGGGCCGAGGACACTACCCTGAGGAACTCCTGCAGTGATGTCCTAGAACTGAAATGATTGACCTCCAACAACCACAACCATCTTCCTTCGTGCTAGGTTTGACTCCAACCAGTGGAGAGTTTTCCCCCTGATTCCCATTGACTCCAGTTTTGCTAGGGATCCTTGATGCCACACTCAGTCAAATGCAGCCTTGATGTCAAGGGCAGCCGCTCTCACCCCACCTCTGGAGTTCAGCTCTTTTGTCCATGTTTGAACCAAGGCTGTAATAAGGTCAGAAGCTGAGTACTGTGGTGGAACCGAACTGAGCATCAATGAGCAGGTTATTGCTAAGCAAGTGCCGCTTGATAGCAATTTTCCACATAGCCAGGTAGATGCCAGTGTTGTAGCTGTACTGGAATAGACTGGCTAGGGGCGTGGCAAGTTCTGGAGCATAAGTTTTCAGTACTATTGCCAGAATGTTGTCAGGGCCCATAGATTTTGTAGTATCCAGTCCCTTCAGCCTTTCTTGATATCACGTGGAGTGAATCGAATTGGCTGAAGACTGACATCTGTGATACTGGGAACCTCCAGAGGAGGCCAAGATGGATCATCCATTTGGCGCTTCTGGCTTAAAATTGTTGCAAATGCTTCAGCCTTATCTTTTGCACTGATGTGCTGGGCTCCCCCATCATTGAGGATGGGAATATTGGTGGAGCCTCCTCCTCCAGTGAGTTGTTCAATTGTCCACTGCCATTCATGGCTGGATGTGGCAGGGCTGCAGAGTTGAGATATGATCTGTTGGTTGTGGAATTGCTTAGCTCTGTCTATCACTTGCTGCTTATGCTGTTTGGCACACAAGAAGTCCTGTGTTGTAACTTCACCAGCTTGACACCTCATTTTTAGGTATGCTTGGTGCTGCTCCTGGCATGCCCTCCTGCACTCTTCATTGAACCAGGGCTGATCCTCTGGCTTGTCGGTAATGGTAGAGTGGGGGATATGCTGGGCCATGAGGTTACAGATTGTGGCTGAGTACGATTCTGCTGCTGCTGATGGCAAAAGTGCCTCCTGGTTGCCCAGTCTTGCATTGATAGATCTGTTCGAAATGTAGCACGGTGGTAGTGCCACACAACACAATGGATGGTATCATCAATGTGAAGGCGGGACTTCGTCCCCACAAGGACTGTGAGGTGGTCACTCCTACTGATACTGTCATGGACAGATGCATCTGTGGCAGGCAGGTTAGTGAGGATCAGGTCAAGTATGTTTTCCCCTCTTGTTGGTTCCCTCACCACCTGCTGCAGATCCAGTCTAGCAGCTATGTTCTTGAAGACTCGGCCAGCTCGGTCTGTGGTGGTGCTACCGAGCCGCTCTTGGTGATGGACATTGAAGTCCCCCACCCAGAGTACATTCTGCGTCTTTTCCACCCTCAGTGCTTCCTCCAAGTGATGTTCAACATGGAGGAGTACTGAGGGGGGGGCGGGGGGTGGTAGTGCAGTACATGGTAATCAGCAGGAGGTTTCCTTGCCCAAGTTTGACCTAATGCCATGAGACTTCATGGGGGCTGGTGCTGATGTTGATGACTCCCAGGGCAACTCCCTCCCGACTGTATGTCACTGTTCCGCCACCTCTACTGGCTCTGTCCTGCCGGTGGGACAGGACAGACCCAGGGATGGTGATGGTGCTGTCTGGAACATGATCTGTGAGTATGGCTATGTCAGGCTGCTGCTTGACTAGCCTGTGAGACAGCTCTCCCAATTTTGGCATAGATCCCAGATGTTAGTAAGGAGGATTTAGCAGGGACGATAGGGCTGAGTTTGCAATTGTCATTTCTGGTGCCTAGGTCGATGTCGGGTGCTCCATCCGGTTTCATTCCTTTTTATTGACTTTGTAGTGGTTTGATACAACTGAGTGACTTGCTAGGCCATATCAGGAGGGCATCAAGAGTCAACCACATTACTGTGGATCTGGAGTGACATGTAGGCCAGGCTAGGTGAGGACAGCAGGTTTCCTTCCCTAAATGATATTAGTAAGCACTGCACAGGAACACAGGAGGTAATGGAGGCAGTGATAGTTGTGGCCACTTTCCCTTGCAGGAGTAAGGAGAGGCCCAGAAATGCTCAGCTTCATGCAGATGGTGAGTCTCTGATGTCATCAGCAAAGTGGCAGATGTTTCAGCAACAGAATGCAGACATCTGTCAGAGTTTCAGAGGCAGTGCAGTCCCATGTGAAAACAATGGAGGAGTCCATGAGTGCCATGAGTGGCAACATTTCTCTGGCATGTGAACACAAGCCGTCCTGAGTGACGACCTTCATGGAACATAACACCGAGCAGATGCAGGGTGCGTGCAGTCCTCCATAGCATTTTTTAAATTCATTCATGTGATTTGGGCGTTGTTGGCTGAGCCAGCTTTTACTGCCCATCCCTAATTGCCTTTGGTGGTGGTATGATGCCTTCTTGAACCGCTGCAGTCTATGCGGTGTAGGTACGCCCACAATGATGTTAGGGAGTTCCAGGTTTTTGACCCAGCAACAGTGAAGGAATGGTGATATATTTCCAAGTCAGGATGGTGTGTGACTCGGAGGGGAACTTGCAGGTGGTGGTGTTCCGATGCATCTGCTGCTCTTATCCCTCTAAGTAGTAGGTTTGGAAGCATGGCCACATCCATGAGATCATTGGAGTGATGCATGGATAAGATGGGCCAGCCACACATCTTCCCTTTGCTCCCTGAGGTGCATGACTCCAGTGCATGTGGAACCTGAAAGGGCAGACAATGGACAGGCTGAAGGCAATATCACTCCTCTCAAGCTGCTTTGATTGTTGAAGGTGGTTCCTTGGCCCCTTTGACAGTGATACTAATGCTGCATGCTGGTTTGATGACTGAGGCAGCCCTTGCATAGATACAGATGGCTCTGAATGTGCTGGGCCCCAAGTAAGGTGCAGGCACTCAGAGGACTCAAGCCACAGCCATCTCATGCACTGAAGAAAGAAAGGCAGTAGGCTGCTCCCACATCAACTTCAGGAACAGGGAAACCACCCCGTATACATTTCCATAAGCAAGTGTGTAATTGCATGGACTGGCGCTTGAAAGTGCATATTGAAGGGCTCCCCAAGATCTATCAAGGCCTCCAATGGCATGCTGAATGGTGGCCTTCATGCTCATATGGCAGCGCTGTATGTATCTTCTGCTTGTGTGTTCAGAAGCCATGTCTTCAGCGGATAACCCTTGTCCCCGAGGATCCAGCCATGAAGGCGTTCACGTGGCCTGAAGAGCTGAGGCAACTGGGACTGTCTATGGATGTAGGAGTCATGGCCCCTTGTGCAAACCTCGCACGCACCTGCAGGATTCACTTATGGTAGTTGCAGACAACTTGAACATTGAGGGAGTGTTTTCACAAAGGCGCTTGGTGGCTCTAAGGGAGCCTTGATGGCCATATGAATACAGGCAATGACCCCTTACAGCTGGATAAATCCAGCCATGACCCCAAACCTGACTGCCCCCTTGGCCTGACTGGTTATGAACCAGATATATCGTCCAGCCTGATGATACATAGCAACAGTGTCCACCTTTATGCAATAATGGGCTGCTGACTGAGAGATGCCACATAAATCTTTAGACAATCCATGGAACAGCTCTGCCACCATCTGCTTGTAGAGATACAGCCTTCATAGACATTGGTGCTAGGACATCTCCATGAAGTTGAACCTCTGATGATACGCCCTTTGCCTTCTTCAAGAGGCTGCTCTCTTGTTATCATGCACTCTCCTTGTCCACATCCAATAGCTTCCCCAGTGCACTAGACTGCCATGGCGACTGCATAGATACTCCACATGGCTGATTCCCTATCTCTGTTCCAATCTCCTTCACACTGGAGGAGTCAAAGTCAGAAAGAATTGATCCCATAGCCCAGCGAAGCCTCCACTGGAATGAACCTTGCAATAACTTTGTCTCGCCTCCAGTTGCTGCAGTGGACCTGGGAGACGCCCTTCCACTAATAATATTTCACTTTGGCCCCACCCTCTACAGTGCCTTTAAACTTGATGGCACTGCTTCTCCAAGACACAGCCTGTGGGCAGCTTCAAAGCATGGCTGCCAGTTTCCTTCCTCAACTCAAATGCCACTAAGATCCCATCTCCTTTGAGTAGGCGAGAATTTGAGCCTCCGTGAATCCCGTGAGCCATCTGTAAAATCAGAAAAGGTAGGAAAATTCCTGATAATTGGCTGTTTAACAACCTTAATTTCCTGCCTGTCACTGATTGTCTGTCACTGATCCATCCTGCCCCCCGCATATAAAAGAATGGCAGGTCGACATCAGGGAGCTTGGGCCCATGCCTTTTAACTGCTCTCACCCCTTCTCTCACTCCATTCCCACCACCACAGGGCCAATGAAATTTTGCCTGAAGTGTCATAAAGCCTTTGCGGAGATCACAGTCCCATGGCATGAGGGTAGCGGGAGCGGGAAATTCACTCTTGTCTCATTAATGTGTAAATTTATCCTCTAGGCTGGTACCCACAGTTTATTTCTTTCAATATTTAAAAAAACCTAGACCAATTTCTCTCTCAATCTCTTTTCTCCAACCAAATCTGTTCAGTTTACGAGCTTCTCTTCATAACTTATAGCCCAATTCCTGTCATGTGACAAAATCAAATGAGCCATGGTCTGATTAAACTCCAAATTCTGCCAAATGCTATGACAATATCAGAATCAATCTCACCCTATGGAACTCAGCTGTTGGTTTCATATAAATTACATCCATCTCACACCATGAACCAGTTATTGAAAAATAAGGCACATCATGAATATACTTTAAATCAAATGAACACAAAATAAGTACAAATTAAATTAAGGAAATGTTAACTCATTCACTACTAAAAATACCATTTGGTGTCATTCCCATTGCAAACACTGATGTCAGGAACATGGTACGTGATAACTATTCTGCTGCTCAGCAAAGTGAATGTGAGCAGTAGCTAGTGGATTCACAATGATAATAGAAGTGGAAGTGAACTTCACCAACACAGTGGGAATGCTAGGTTTAAAAGTAATGGGCATTTCGTACTAAGTAATAAAATGTGTTCATTGTTTCAAAACCATACAGTGTATTAATCAGGTTAATTAGTTGAATTAGTTGGAACTACAAACATTACTGTGTAATGGCCTTCATATTCCAAATTTAGGTCTAATGAATGGCATTGGGAACCACACCCATTGTTGCATGTGAATCACAATTTCCCTCTCTATGTCCACTCCTCCAATGCTGACATGCTGTGTCCTTCCTCGATGTGCCTAGAATATATATTTTTAGTCATACTATTTATTCTAAGTAATAATCTCAGAGATTTCAAGCAGCAATATGCAAACATAAAAATTACACAGACAAGGCTCATTCTTCCCTATAGAGGAGTGAACTTTGAACTTCTTACAAATTGAGCTGTTGCAGTTAAAGAAAAAAGACAATAGCTTCATCTTTTCTTGATTTCTATTGGAAAATCAAGTCCTGGTTATTGTTGTTTCCATATCTTCACATTCTTCCCTTGGAGGAGTGTGTGAAGTAATGGATGGATTCTCAGGCTGACTGATAGTCTAACAGACAGCAGGGTAAACACTCCTTTCATGGCCGCAACCATATTTGTCTCAGTCAATGGGGGACTTTAGTCTGATATGAAGGGAGGGTTTTATGGTCTCCCACAACTCAGTCAATGGGAGAAGGAAATGAGGAGTGTCAGACACCTATAGGACATGCATATCCCATTAGATGTCAACTGAGAATTCAGAGCCAGAGCTCTGTTCTTCAATCACTGGGAATTTTTGGCATAGGAAATGAGCCTTCTGACTTAGAAGAGAATGCTAGCACACGATTCAGTCAGGACACTGCTGAGAACGACCCAGGAGAAAAAATATGGGGTATTAAAAACATTATGTGCTTTTTAGTTTTGCTTTGGATTAGTTATAAAAATAATGGAGATAGTAAAATACTTATAAATGATCAATTTGGGTAGCAAGAGGTCTGCTCGTTTTCCAATTGGCATAGGAAGGCAAAGTGGGTGATGATCAAAGGGCCAATGGCGGGTGTGTGGGGGGTGGAATGCCTGGAGGGTGGGAATCATGTGATCAAAGTTCCAGGAATATGTTCAACCAGAGTTGACAACCCTAAATGAAACTGACCTAAACTCATTTCACAAACAGTAGACAGAGCAGTTTGCACTGGATTCAAACACAGGTCCCAAAGGTTAAAAATCAATTAACTAATCTGCTGCTGTACCTAGCCCATATTATTGTACATTTAACCTGCAAACCTAGCATTCAATATAATTTGTGATTTTGCAATCCATATATATTTTACATATGAACATATCAAAATAACTACAAAAAACACATAACATAAAATTTAGAGTATAAATATCACTAGTGTAAAAGAAATAGATCTATTTAATAAGCAAAATAATTGACATATTGGTTTATAACTATTTTCAAAGTTTCAAGAAACACAAAGGTGGGACTTACAGACCAGATTTGACAGCATTAGGCACATCTCAACATTGCTTGAATGTATGTTATATATAATAAATACAAAAATTATTGTACAAAAGCAATCAATTCCTAGTATGAGTTATTTGGATGTTTTGGGGGGAAGCTGTAGTCTTTCTGTTTCATTTCCAACCTGCACTGCAAGAGTACTTACATTTGAGTGCAGGCATCATGGTAGTACACTGAGGTCCTAGGGGAAGGGGGTCTTACCCTCTCTGTACTGTTCAGACATGTGGAAAAAGTGTCAAAGTTCAGAAGAATGCTCTTTGTTACCAAACACCAGATGAAGTGCACACATTCTGGGATTTTTATTCATGACTGTCCTGGTTACCTTTTGTTTTCAAACTTTCTGAAAATTTGACTCAAATAAAATCAACATTTCCTCTTTGGAAAAAAAATCAAGTAACTTTGTCCATTGATATTCAAGAATACCAAATTGCTTTAAGGTTTGAGTATTGGATTCTGGGGTGTAGAACCATTGCCTTCGACTCCCTTGTCAGTCAAGAATGTAACTAACTCAGTCTTTACAATATTCAATTACTCTACTTCCACTGCTTTCTGGGAAAGAGAATTCCACACACTAACGGCCCTCTGAGAGAAAAAAAAATTCTCCTAATCTCCATCGTAAATGGGAGACCCCTTATTTTTAAATTCTGTCCCCTAGTTCTAATCTCTCTCACAAGGTGATACATCCTTTACTCAGCATCTACCCTGTCAATATCTTATGTGTTTCAAAAAGATCACCTCTAATCCTTTTAAACTCCAGTGGATACAGACCCAACCTGTCCAACTTTTCCTCATAAGATAACTCCTTTAAGCCAGGTATTTGTCAAGTGAACCTTCTCTGAACTACTTCTGATGCAATTATATCCTTTCTTAAGCAAAGTGACCAAAACTGTACATAGTACTCCAGATGTGGTCTCACCAATGCCCTGTACAAATGTAGCAAAACTTCCCTACTTCTATATTCCATTTCTCTTGCAATAAATGACAAAATTCCATTTGCCTTCCCGATCACTTGCTATACCTGCATACTAGCTTTTTGTGATTCATGTACCAGGACACCTAGATCCCCCTGTACTGCAAAGTTCTGCAATCTCTCTGAATTTAAATAATATACAGCATTTTTATTCCTCCTACCAAAGTGGACAAGTTCACACTTTCCCACCTTATACTCCATCTGCCAAATTTTTGCTCAATCACTTACCTACTCCTTATGTCCTCTTCAGAACTTATTCTTCTACCTATCATTGTATCATCAGCAAATTTAACAACCATACATTCAATCCCTTCATCCAAGTCATCGATATAAATTGTAAGTAGTACTGATCCCTGTGGCACTCCACTAGTTACAGCTTACCAACCTGAAAATGAGCCATGTATCCCTACTCTCTGCTTCCTGTTAGCTAACCAATTCTCTATCCATGCTAATATGTTCCTCTCTCCATCAGGAACTCTTATTTTGTGTCGTAACCTTTGAAGTGGCAACTTATCAAACGTCTTTTGGAAATCCAAGTACACCACATCTACAGGTTCCCCATTATTCATGTTGCTTGTTACTTCATCAAAAAACACTAATAAATTGGTCAAACATGATTTCCCTTTCACAAAACCATGTTGACTCTGCCGGATTACATTAAGGTTTTCTAAGTGCCCAGCTATAACCACCTTAATAATAGCTTCTAGCATTTTCGCAATGACAGATATTAGGCTAACTGGTCTGCAGTTTCTTGCTTTCTGTCTCCCTCCCTTCTTGTATAGAGGAGTTATATTTGCTATTTTCCAATCTGATGGGACCCGTCCAGAACCTAAGGAATTTTGGAAAATTACAACCAATGCATCTACTTTCTCTGCAGCCACTTCGTTTAAGACCGTAGGATGTAGGCCATCAGGTCCTGGGGACTTGTCACATGGCACTTGTTGACATGGCACGTGTCACACAGAAACCCAAGAATAGAGAAAGTGTGAAAATGCCTTGGAGAAAGAACCTAAAACTCTTAAAAGTCAAGTTTTAAACAAAAATATTAGAAATCATGTATTTTTCAGTTCAGCAAAGACATCCTCTACCGACATCTTACAACTTAGAAAATCATTTAACTTTTATTTCATTCAGGTTTCTATATCAGAAAGTGATTCGGAGAAAATCAGAAGAGTTAGTCAGGCCAATCTAACATGACCCTGAGTGGATACAATGGAGTATTATTGGACTGGCCTATTAAGTTTGGAGGGTCGAGGTAGGGAACAAAGAGTGAAAAATACCACAAAATGTATCGATCAATGAAAATTTAAAAGTATAATAATTCAACAAAAATAAGAGGTTATGCTAATTGTGACTGGTATTTTCATGTTCCCTTGATTTGAGCAAAGAAACAAGATTAAAAAACAAAGTTACTGGAATTTTTTTCTCATTTAAGTAACAAAATAATTTTTTAATCAAAATGTTCAAAAAATCCAATACTCTAACCATTCAATGTAATGTCAAAATTATGATGTTGGCCTAGCATTTCCAAAACATGGAGCCAATTTGAAGCCTCCTCTAGCCTTGAGGTTACTCAGGCCAGGATTGCCATGTAGTCAGGTCAGGAAAGTCAGGTGTACCCTTAAGATACCTTATCTTATAAAAATATACAGTTTAAAACCTCACAAGCATCAATCAGCAAATTGCTACACAATGATATGATCTGAAGGAATGACAGCTCTGTGATTTCTTAAATAAACAAAGTCATGTATTAAAAGATGTGATGGAGTTGTTCAGAGCTGGCCCGGCTCAAAGTGCAGCCCCACCCATGGCAAGATGCCTAGTACCAAGTTAGCCTTTTTAACTTCCCCACACTTTACTTCTCTTGTTTCCTTAAAGTTCCAATCCTAGTTGGGGTACGCATCAGCAACTCTCCGGTGCCATTTGGCAATTTCATAAATGATGAGGATTTTAAAAATGTGATTTTATAGGCTAGTAATGTGTCACTGATTATAACAGACAAGAATTATGCATCTGTATGACATTATTCTGTCCATCACTTGTTAATGTCACACAAGCACATTAAGGATTTGTGCACTACTAACAAGATACGAATTAGTATTCAGCCTTTGATGCTTTGTATTCATTTGATATTCAATGCTGGAAGTTTGCAGGAAAAGATGGAAAAAAGGTCATGTTACTTCAGGATATACAAGCTGCCAAACATCCCAATTATTTCAACTCTGCTGCCCCAAGGATAGTGGTCATATGATTTCAACCCTGGTTCCTCACTTTCATGTTGTGAGCCTACAGGGTGGGTCTCCACAAAATATTTCATCATTCTGAGCAACACAGTTGAGCCTGATTCTGTCTTACTCTAATGCTCTCACAAGAACATCTTGCACCAGAGAATATTGTATGCAAGAGCAGAATCTCAATGTCCTTCACTGCCCTTCCTAATTGCACAGTGGATGTCCCTACACCACATGGACTGCAGCAGTTGAAGAAGGCGGTACATCACCACCTTCTCAAGGGCAATTAGTAATGGCAATGGCGATGCCCACAACCCATGAATGAATAAAGAAAACTCAAGCTGATTTTCTTCTCAATGTACCCTGGGCCAGTGTTCTTCTAACTGATGTAGCAATAGCAAACAAAGACTACTTGAATCTTTTTCACCCCAATTTTTCTCACCTCTCCTGAAGGCACCTATTCTTGGAGGATTATGGTTTCACAAGGGTCACTAGCCCTCTGGTAACTCATTTAAGTGGCTACTTTCAGGTCAAGTACTGAAGGCAAACAGTCTGGAATCATTCGAGAGGAAATTAAAAACTATGATGGAGGACCACATTTTCTATAGATTAGTTTAACAAAGAGCAGCACAATGGACCAAATGGCCTTCTTTTGTGCTAAAGTCCTCTACAGTTAAATGAGCTAGATGGGCCAAAAAACCTCTTTTATTTGCCTCTAGTACGAAACAGGCAGAGAGGAGAGGGGAGGGAATAATTGAGTTACTGGGGAAAAATTCCATAAACCTTAATAAGATGAATCAATACACACCAAATCATAACGGTTGATAATCGTCAAGACCTAATCTGTGATAATGTTTCAAAACATCTTCTTGTTTAAACAGTTTAATTGTATGTTTAGTGTTGATGACTTTGATGTAACAAATAAAATTATCTTAATTACAGTATGAATGCATCCATGAACATCTTTATTTGCAATGTTCCTGTGATCTTACCTAAAGAATATGTATTAAATTCATATTTACTTCAGCCTAATCGATCTCCTGTGGAATTGCTTACAGGTAATCTGGAATATGGTGCTGATGTCTGGCTACTAAGATAAAACTGCATTTAACTTTGGCTGTTCCTTTAAGACTAATTCTCAGGTACCTCCTGGGTTGAAGTGGTCTAAGTAGGCACATTCAGAAGTTTACAAGAGGTTAACTGCTGAAGGAACATTATGTAGATTGGCTGTTTCTCTCAGCTTATTTTCCTCCTCTGTATCTTTCTGGCTGTTTCATCCTGTTCACTAACTGCTTATAGATTCGCAGCTCCCTTCCCTGGAAAAAGGCCAAGTTTTCAAAATGATTAAAAAATAACAGGAGGAAATGACTGTTTTTTAAAAATACACTCTAAAGTATGACTTCTGCAGTGTAATGAATGTGCATAGTGCATAATTCATATATATGATAGTTTATTTTTCTTTTATTTATTTAGTGAACTTTATGCTCTTAAAGGAAAGCAATATTAGCAATACTGAGTAGGATACTTGCCCAGTTCCTGCACTGAATTAATATCAGTTTAATTATGAGCTAAATATAAAATAAAGCTCCCTCAACTATACCCTAACAATACGCCTCAGTCCTAACTTCAGGTAGTAACTGTTACTGCAGTGTCAATTTTGCATTTCCCAGTTTTGTTTGCCATATTTTAAAGGGGTTATAGAGGCACTTGAGAGGGAGCAGAGAAGCAGAGTTACAAGGATGATAACCTGTAAAATACCAGAAACAGGAGAAAAGCATGAATAGGCTAGCTCCCTTTTCTCATGAGAAAAGAAAGCCCAGGAATGACCTATAGAGGTCTTTAAAATTATGAAAGGTTTTTGTAGATTGAATACAGGGAGACTGTTTCCTCTTGTGGAAAGAGCATAACTAGAGACCATCAATATAGGATAGTCACCTAGAAATACAGTAGGGAATTCAGAAGAAACTTTTTTACTGAATAAAAGCAACAACTTATAAGTTGCAAAGAGAGATGAGAATGTGGAATTCGCTACCAAAGGGGATGGTATAAGCAAATAGTATAGATGGATTCAGTGGGAGGCTAGATAAACATATGAAGGAGAAGGGAATGGAGGGTTACACTGATAGATTTAAATGTTAAAAGACGGGAGGAGGCTCCATTAGAGCATAAACGTAAACATGGATTGGTGGGGCCGAGTGGGCTGTTTCTGTACTGTATGTCCTATGTAATCCATTCTCTGAGTGACCTTGCCAATTGGTGCTAAATTAGAAATTACTTTGTGTCTAGTATGAATTGGATTAAGACTGCCCAAACTCAATTCATGCAAGACCCATAAAGTAAGAGACAGGAGACTTTCATCCCATCTATCTGAACTGGATTTGAACCAAAATCCTAGAGGTGAAAGAACAGCATCTATCCCAACCCCGAGTTAGTATTTTTATGTTTAGATTAAAAAATTCTTGTTTAGGGTTCTCCAAGCTTATTTTCCTCCTGTGCCCCTTTCTCCATTGTGCCCATCACCTGCTCCCAGTGGCTGTCAGGATGTGTATGAGTGTGGCCTTGTGATAGTTTTCTTTCTATAAGCAATTTTTTTCGATGAAGAAGTTTTGATATTTTTTCAATGTTCTTCACCTGAATATGCTGACTCTTGATGGTATTCAGGCCCAGCAGCCCTCTGGCA
This sequence comes from Cetorhinus maximus, assembly GCF_964194155.1. Classification (NCBI taxonomy): domain Eukaryota; kingdom Metazoa; phylum Chordata; class Chondrichthyes; order Lamniformes; family Cetorhinidae; genus Cetorhinus; species Cetorhinus maximus. Next base: position 19,182,262 of record NC_135906.1, on the reverse strand, counting down.
CCTCACCCAATTCTTCTTGTGTGAGCTCAAACATTGAAAATATTCAATCATGGAGACTGATTATGTTCTCACAATTAATATCTACATACTCTCCAATAAGAATCCCTGGATAGCAATGCGCAGGAGAATCTCTGATCTTTTCGTCCCTCTCCCTAGCTTGGAAGCACTCAAGCCAGTTGCAGCACGTTTGTTATGAGTCAACAGAAACAGCTAAACCACCAGAAATCGGGGATAAAATTTGGGATCTTCCTGGTCCGCATAACGATATCATACCCAGCAGTGCACATTACTACTAAGACATCGGGACAGCTCTGACCAATGACTTACCAGGAAGTAATTAATTTTTTCTTTGGAAAAAAATGTATGCTCAATAAATAAATACACTGTAATCTTTCCAGTCTGGAACTCTGGGCATCCTGGAACACCACTAGTCTGGAATTTTTTTTTAGCAGGTCGCACAACTGTCACTCGCTCTGCTGCAACAATCCTGGACTCACTGGATCGATGCCGCCAAACAGCAAGGACAGACAGTGAGCCCAATGTACTCTTTAACCTTAGGAAACACTTTCAGCATCAAGTGTTGAGCGGGCCTGGGTTGTTTGTGTGCAAACAGGGACAGGCAAGTGTAATTTAGTGGCTGACTGAGGTGTCCAGAATGTGGGAAAAACCGGGAGGCCATGCGATTCAGCTGTGAAGGTGAGTAGCGGCTGCAGATTTTGTTGTGTTTCTGTTCCTGTCTGCCTGTTGTACAGGCTCCTTACCCCAGGCTGGCAAATCTGAATCGCAGGCATTGGCAACTAGAGCAAAAGTGGCGGAGAAGGTTGATTACTGTGTGTGTGTGTGTGTGTGTGTCAGAAAGAGTGTGTGTGATGGGGCGGGGTGGGGGGTTGCTGCAGCAGGAAAGAGACTGATTACTGTGTGTGCATATGTTAAAATGGGATATTGCTTAATTAATGACGATGCTCAATTTTATTCCGGACCCCTGTGTACCAATATTTTCATGCGAATGAATTTGAAAATGTGTACTTTGTGTCTTAACATGATTTTAGCATGTGTTACCTCAGGTACATATTTATATCTGGTTTACATGCTTGTGGTTAAGCATTCTAACTTTATTCTATAACCCAGAAAATTCCAAAATCCAGAAATGCCTTGGTCCCGAACATTCCAGACTAGAGCGGTTACTGTGTACTAATATGAAGAATGACCATCTTACATTAAGAAAAAGAAAAATGTTTTTTGTTTAAACTAAAATTTGGCGGTAATTAGATTTCAAATAAGTAAAGGAAATACATAATGAACAGTTTGGTCTGATTTGGACAACAAATAGAAACAAGGGACACATTGGCCATGTTAACATGCATCTGACATGGCTGAAACATGCAAAATGTGTATATGAGGCTAAAAACTGCTACTGGTGATATCAGCAGACAGACACTTAATATATTCGTACCAAATTCTGTGACTGCTATTTTACAATATCCTGCTTTGAGAAATGGATTTGCCAGGTTGCAACTAAGCCCAGAGTAACATCTCCATCTAATGGCTTACCCTTATGATTGATGCACCTTTCCTCTCTTTAGCTTTCATTTTGTCTGGTTAAAGGTCAAGCATAATTTTAGAAGAGATGAAAGAAAATCTCAGAGAGTTACTTTCTATCCAATATACTCAATCCCATCTCTTATGGAAAAGCATAGATTCCTTACAGAAAGAAGAAGAATGCTGATTGTCTGGCTTAACTGAAACCAGTATTTCCATCAACACCCTCTGCCAACTTCAGCCTGGTGAAGGCAGAAGGTTTGCCTTGTCTTGGAGGATCTCATTCATTTCAGTAGTGAGTGGAACATAAGATCTACCTGGGAAGTGATCTGGGACACCTAACCAATGGCTACTGCATTTCTGTTATCATCCCAGAGACTGAGCCCTACTAAAATAAATGGTTCATTCAGTTTCGCTGAAAGATCACTGACTTGAAATGTTAACTCTGTTTCTTACTCCACAGTTGCTGCCTGGCCTGCTGAATAAATCCAGCATTTTCTGTTTTTGTTTCAGATTTCCAGCAACTGCAGTACTTTGCTCATGTTAAAATGAATTCAGTTGTTTTAGGACACAAAACATCACTGAAGTGGTCCTGGAGGGAAGGACCTGAAATGCAGGCTTTCCAAGAAGGAAGAAATTAAATATTATTTTAATACTAGCCAAATATACTGTTATTGCTATATTTCCCAGATAGAGATGGGAGTGATACTTAAAACAGGTACTCTCTACTTGATTGTTTTTCTCTCTTTTGTTTAGCTATAACCAGCAACAATTGCCAAATTAGTGACAGTTTCTAATTGGAGTTCTGCCTCACATTACATCCACTGGAAGCTGGGCTATAGAGAATAGCTGAATACACTTTATTAAGAGTACAGCTGTCAGAACAAGAAATGGATTTGAACCCAGATTCCAACAAAGCAGGAAATTTATCATTCTGATCTCTTGTTGGGATTGAATTTCCTCATTTAAATTCAATTTTTTCCATTCTCTGGCCAAGGTGCCAGACAGTTGACCTGCTCCCATGTAATGTCAGTATCAATTATATACCTACACCAAGAGGTAAGAGGGCATCTTGGGGTGCTGGCCCCTGATTTCACCCCCTACCTGATCTACTGGATTAGAGCCCCACCATGAGGTGAATCACAAATGCAATGTTCTGATGGACCATGGAATAGCAAATTCGAACACATTAGGGCATAGTGCCACCTTACAAATCAGTAACTCGTCCACAGTGTTCTCAGAAAATCTTGCCAAATGGCATGTTCAATTAAAAGTTTCAAAACAATGACGGAGGAAACAAGTATTCTGGCAAGTGTAACTTTATTATTTAAATTAGTCTTCAGACTAGCTCTAAGATCATATTAAATCCAAGCCATTTAGCACCAAAATATCACATAACATTATCTATTAAACAAGCTCTACTTACGCAGCTATTGACAAGTTGGCAGCTGACAATGGACTCACTTCTGCTACCTCCTTGGCTTTCTGCAGTGCAAGTTTCTGATTGGCAGCTTCCTCCTCTTCTTGTTCATCCTATTGTGAAACATTGAGAGCTTCTGTCAGAAACTCAAATAGATTGATGAGAAGTAGGATGCATTGTAATGCTGTAAACTAGTTGTTACGAGCTATAATATTGCTGTGTATCATCTATTAAAAGCCGTAGTAATGTTGTGTATCTGTAGGAACACTGTGCTCTATTAATAGCTGCTACAATGCCATGTACTAAATGCTACAAACTGTATGTGAGCAGCCCTACCTTTGAACTCAGGGTTTTATTCCAACCCACAAAGCTGGATGGAAGTCTTTCACTTAGCTCAAAGAACTAATGTGAAATGAGCCTGGTGCAGTTTCAGTGGAACTGGATCCTTAACACAAAACTGCCAAAAGGAAGGCTGGCATGTAAAGGTGAAAATAGGGCAAAATTGTCACAGATTTTCATTAAGTGCGGCAGCGGGCAGGAAAAAGAACGTTACCTGCTGGCCGCAATGGCAGCCTTTCACACCGTATCATCTCAATCCTGTCACATTAATCAGGCTTTCCCAGGAAACACGTTGTTTCGATGGCGGGCGGCCTCTGATTCTCCCGCTACACTGTTACCTCACTTGGCACCATATTAAAAGTGCAGCTGTGCACACACCTCTCAGTGCTTCCAGCCTAGGAAGACATGGCCCTGAAAGGCAACAAGGCTGCTGCCGTCCCTGGAACACCTTTTGGACGTTGTGGATGCCCACTACCCCTACTCTTGCCCCAGGAAGAGCATCAACATCACCAATCCAGCTTGGGAAGCGGTGGCACTGGTGGTCAATGCCAACACCCTGCAAAAGAGGACAGCCACCCAGTGCCAGATGAATGATCTCCTCCGTTCCGCCAGAGTAAGTCACTCTTCTCATCACTCTTAACTCACACACTCTCAAACCCATCCACAGGGATCTCACTCACTGCCTGTTCAAGGGACATCACCATTCACTCTCACACACACCATTGTCCTCATCCCATCCATGGGACCACTCACCATCGACACAGGCCAGGCATACTTATCATCTGGCCTGGCAGGTGTCCTGCTTACACTTTCTCCATCTGTATTCATGCAGGACAAGTTGGTACACAAGAGGGAGAGGCCGTCGACTGGTGGGGGAATAGCCGACATCAAGGTCCTCATATACTTTGAAAATAGAGTCATACAGCTGGCCAGCAAACATCTGGGCCATTCCTGTTCTGACAGTGAGGTCGATGGTGGTCAGCCCAGCCAAGTGACCATCCAACAGTGCAACATCCATCAGACAATTGAGGAGCAGTCACAGCGCTCACCCACCCTCCACCAGCGCAGAGATAAACATCTCAACGGGACCAAGCTTTAGAATAACCTCGGGGTCACAAATCTGGTGAGCACATTGCACTGTCTGATCCACAGCAGGTGGCGGCAGGGACTTCCCAGATTTCTGGCACTCAGGGGACTGCTGAAGGCCAGAAAACTGCGGAGTCTGAGTCAGATGATGAGCCTCTGGACTCTGTCATACCTCAGTTGCTGGAGCTGCAAAGGCAAGCTCGGGAACATCAGAAGTGATGTCCGCTGCACTCCTCAGATTGCAAGGCACAATGTAGGAGTCCGTCTGCCTTCAGCCTGAGGTGATGGTGCCAGCATGCCAATGGACCGAGGTCAACGCTGGTAGGATGGCAGCTGCCATAGAGATCTTGGTCCAAGGCATCTGTCCTACACTGTCGCACAGGCTGAACTCCATTGCTGATGCTACAGTTAGCCTCCAATAGTGTTAATATGAGAGGGGTGTAGGGCAGCTCCATCTCACTCCAGCTTCCCCTTCTCCGCAAGGAATCAGCCAGAGACCCTTGCGCACCCATAGGGAGGAGGTTCAGCAGGTGCACACCCTGGGTCCATCCACTCAGGATACTCTGGGGGTGTCCAGCCCATCTGAATCCCCTTTTCCTCTGACCCCAGCAGCTCCAGCTCCACAGGCCGAGGAAGGTGCCACTGCCACACAGCAGGACCCCAAAAGCAGGCCAGGGCCCTCCAGGTCTCGACCCTCCAGAGGATGCCCGTCAAGGTCATCACAGACAGGGCACAGCAATCAGCGGGCTGCCTCCACCTCCGCTGTGGATGTCGGGGGAGCACCAAGACATAATGGCAGAGTTAGGACCGTTAAGAAGATGAAACTCTTTCGAGTTATCAACAGTCACAGATTGCATCTCTTTCGAGTACAATCACAGTTCTTGGTTTCCGGGAGTGGGACATGAACCCACAACCCTCTGATTCAAAGGCGAGGGTGCTATGGACTGAGCCACAGCTGACACCTCGTTAAGAAGATGAAAAAAATTCTTTTGAGTTATCAACAGTCACAGATTGCAACTCTTTTGAGTACAATCACAGTTCTTGGTTTCCAGGAGTGGGACATGAACCCACAACCTTCTGATTCAAAGGCGAGGGTGCTATGGACTGAGCCACAGCTGACACCTCGTTAAGAAGATGAAAAAAATTCTTTTGAGTTATCAACAGTCACAGATTGCAACTCTTTTGAGTACAATCACAGTTCTTGGTTTCCAGGAGTGGGACGTGAACCCACAACCTTCTGATTCAAAGGCGAGGGTGCTATGGACTGAGCCACAGCTGACACCTCGTTAAGAAGATGAAACTCTTTCGAGTTATCAACAGTCACAGATTGCAACTCTTTCGAGTACAATCACAGTTCTTGGTTTCCGGGAGTGGGACATGAACCCACAACCCTCTGATTCAAAGGCGAGGGTGCTATGAACTGAGCCACAGCTGACACCTCGTTAAGAAGATGAAAAAAATTCTTTTGAGTTATCAACAGTCACAGATTGCAACTCTTTTGAGTACAATCACAGTTCTTGGTTTCCAGGAGTGGGACATGAACCCACAACCTTCTGATTCAAAGGCGAGGGTGCTATGGACTGAGCCACAGCTGACACCTCATTAAGAAGATGAAGTTGCACAGTCTGGGCATGGGTGTTAATCACATAATGTACATAATGTTCACTATTATAAATAAACTCCCAAGAATGTCTCCTTGTCTATGGCTCCTTGTTATGATGAGCAGTGTTTGTGTCACTCAGATGTGAAACTTTGGTTCCTGCACAAGATAAAGGTGTCTCAGTCCAGGACCTCTTCCCTGTGCAGTAGCTTTCAGGCCAAAGTGATGGTCCAGCTTTACACTCACTGGACACATTAGTAATGCCTGCACCTCAATGGTGCTTGTCATTGCTGCCAGAATGTTGTGGGCAGGAGTCACAGAGTTCTGACATTCTCCATGTGTGCTCTCAGCATCTTTGAGATGGGGCTGCCTCCCCTCTCCCCGCCCCTCCAACCCCATGCTCCTGAAGGGGTCAGGTGCTAAAGGTTGGCAAAGGATCAGGTGCATTTAAAGTTTCACGACGCGTCCCCATGATATGACCCTGAGCACAGAGCGCAAGCGAGCTGCCCTCAGCTAGACAGGAGTCAGACATTCAAAGGCTATGTGAAGGTGAATGAAGCATCCTCACTGTATGTTGTCATCATCCTCCTAGAATCTAGTGACTATTAGGGCATCCACTGCGTCTCCATGACAGGAGCCTTATCACAGAGGGTATGTGTGTTGCGATCAGCCGGACTGGAGTCAAACGTTAATAGATGCAATGTGAGGGTCTATGGTATCTCCTCACTGCATGTTGTCATCATCCTCCACGAATCTAGCTGCTATGAGGTCCTCCTGAGCGTGCCTGCCTTGTCTAGCTAGTGCAATGGCCTCATCGCTGTCATTCTCGTCTTCGAGAACCTCCTCACGCTCATCTCCATCGATGTCCTCCTCATGAGATGAGACATCCAGCTCCTCCGTCTCTTCATCAGCTAGCTCCTCTCCCCGTTGCAGCACCAGGTTGTAAAGGGCACAGCAGGCGATGATGATGCATGACACCCTCTATGGACTATATTGCAGGGCTCCCCCAAACTGGTCCAGACACCTCATTTTCAAGATTCCGAAGATTTGCCCCACCAAGGTGCGAGTTGCAGCATGAGCCTCATTCTACCCTCTCTGCTGCACTCTGAGGCGGCCGCATGGGTGTCATCAGCCACGTCCTCTGCGGGTAGCCCTTGTCCCCAAGCAGCCATCGCTGCAGCCTCTGTGGACCCTGGAAGATTTCCAGGAGCTGAGACCTGCTAAGGATGTAGGAGTCATGGACACTCCCCAGGAACTGAGCACAGACTTGCAGGGTGCGCTTGTGGTGGTCGCACACCAGCTGAATATTCAGCGAGTGGAAGCCCTTGCAGTTGCCGTAGTTGGCCGCTTGTTGCCAACCGAGATCTGAATGCCATGTTGAGTACAGTCAATGGCACCCTGCACCCGTGGAAAATCTGGGTTCTGGGCAAATCTCAGCACTCTTACATCCTGGCTTTCCTGATCCCGGGTGAAATGCACAAAGTTGTGTGCCTTTGCGAAGATGGCGTCCCTGACCTCATGGATGCATTTGTACATGGAAGCTTGTGATTTCCCACAGAGGTCACATGTGGAGCCCTGAAAGAAGCCACTGGTGTAAAAATTGAGCGCCGTGGTCACTTTCACGACCACTGGCAGTGGATGCCCTCCATCTACCCGTGGCGCCAAATCCGGCAGCCGGTGGCAGATGTGAGCGACTAATTCCCTGGACATGCGCAATCTTTGGTGATACTGGTTCTCTGTCATCTGCAGTAATGACATGCACCATCTGTAGATCCTGGGTCTAGCTAGGTGCCGACCAGCGAGGGCTTGCTGTGGTTCTTCAGTGGCATGTGTGGGAGCCCTAGCCACCCTTTCTTCCTCAGGGTGCTGCTCTCCCTCTGCACAGCCAGGCATCTCCGTCATTCTTTTCTCCATGAGGCATACAACTAGGTCTATGCTTCTGATGTATTCCTCCTGCAGGGTGAAAGAGAGCGATGCATGGGTTAGCTTGGGTGTTCTAAGAACCTCGCTTGGTTAAGTCTGAAGGCCCCTTAACACATCCCGGAGAGTGCTGGCCACCACTTGGATGGCCAGGGTTTAGTGTGCTGCATGGCTGCCCAAAAACCCACCCACCTTTGCCCCACTCCATTTGACGGTTTGGCGGCAGCTTTGCACACTGGACTGCATGCTGTGCTTTTAGCTCAGGCGCAGGCATTCTCCTAACCTGCACTGCAAGGCTGCGCTGTTAGCTTGAACCATGGGGTAAACTGGTCCAAATTTGAATGATGACATTGCAAGACACTATGAGCACCTCCACCAGTGACTGCTCCATGGCCAGCTTTCACAAGGAGACTGTACAACATGTGCAGGCGTCCAATTGTTCTGCAGTCCACTAAAATGCTCATTAGTTTGCAGTCTGTGTCCAAGCAGTGAAAAACTCTGGAGCATTTGATGGCACTTTCACGTCTCTGTGTTGTTTGAGTGGGCAGATAAGCTAGCTGCCCAACTTCAAGCATGTCAATGTGGCTGCACCTGAACTGTCTCAGCTGCAGAGGAATGGTCACTTTATACAAGGTTTCCCTAATACTTCCCTACCCCTCCCCATTACAAGTGCTTGTGCACTACCATCAACTGGAGTACAGCCCTCCCCCCACCATCTCGCCTCAATCGGAGTGCAGCCCTCCCCCCACCATTTGGCCTCAGCAGGAGTGCAGCCCTTGCCCCAGCAGCGCACTGTCAGCCAGCTGGGGAAAAGCGACTTGCCTGTGCCCTTGCCTGAATGTACAGCACCTCAACCTTGAGGTCCAAAAGTCAACCCTCACGATGACTGCGCAACATTACTGTGCACTCACCTCCGACTTCCCCTCGAAGCGCAGCTTGCCAGGTACACGTCTTATAAATGCTATTATGAAACATGTCAGCGTGCGTGCTCAGATGTTCCAGATCGGGGGGATGATTTTGGCGAGCTGGGCTTTTAAATGATATGCAGAGGTATTACAATGAAGTTTCCCACATCCAGTGGCAGGAAATATGGCCTGCCATTGACGAGTGGAGCGGACATTTGCAAACGTGTTGTACGACAGCATGAAACCGATTTTAGGCCTTCCCACCATATTATCTGCTCACGCCTGCCATGACGCTCGATGCCAGCGAGCACAGAAAATTCCATCCTTAGTGTCACACTGCTGCATATGAGCACCCTTCCAGGATGGGAGCTGAAGCACACTGGTTGGAACAAGGTAAAAAGAACTTTATGCTGCATCAGGCCTGAGCCGTACCTGGCCTGCGAATGCACGATTTTCATACTGGCTATCCAAAATGGAAGGAGTTCCATCTCGGAACTCTTATTCTTTTGCCTTTATGAGCATAAAAAGTTACTAAATAAAACATTATGTGCCATAACTATTTCATCTTACCTTTGTAAGTTCTTGTGCATTGGCAAGGTTGTCCACAGCGATGGCCAAAAATACGTTCAGCAGAGTGTCTGGTTAGCAAAATGAAGGTAACAACAGGGATAGAATGTGCACAAAAAACTCTAAAACGATCATATACTAGGTTCATTCACACAGGCTGGAGGAAAGAAACCTATGAAGAGCCTTTTTGTTGACTACTATTACACATGATAAGGAACATATGAAAAGAATGGGAAGACCGCCAGGCCCTTTATTGTCACCATCAGTTAAATTATAAAATGCTGTGTGGTGTCTCCTCTGGAAATATTCTGGGAAATACTTCCCTGACTCCTTACACTAATCAACCGGGTTTCAGGAGACCATTTCAAAATTTATGGATGATACAAAACTTGGAAGCATTGTGAGCCATGAGGAGGATAGTGGAAACTTCAAAAGGACATTGACTGGAATGGGCAGACAAATGGCAGATGAAATTTAATGTAGAAGTGTTAAGTGATTCATTTTGGTAAGGAGAATGCAGAGAGACAATATAAATAAAGGGTACATTTCTAAAGGGGGTGCAAGAGCAGAGGGACCTGTGTATAAAAGTGCATAAATCATTGAAGATGGCAGGACAGGTTGACAGGGTGGTTAATAAAGCATACGGCATCCTGGGTTTTATCAATAGGAGCATAGAGTACAAAAGCAAAGTTATGTTAAATTTGTATAAACCAGCCTGAACTGGAGTATTACATCCAATTCTGGCCACCACACTTATGGAACAACGTGAAGGCCTCAGAGAGGGTGCAGAAAAAATTCACAAGAATGGTTCCACGGATGAAGGAGTTCAGTTACGTGGAAAGATTGGAGAAATTGGGACTGTTCTCCTTGGATAAGAGAAGATTGAGAGGAGATATGATAGTGATATTCAAAATCATGAGGTAGAAACTGTAGATAAGTAGAAACTGTTCCCATTGATGGAAGGATTAAGAACCAGAGGGCACAGATTTAAGGTTGGCAAACAAAGCAATGGTGACATGAGGAAAAGTTTTTTCATGCATTGAGTGGTTAAGATTTGGAATGCACTGCCTGAGAGTGTAGTGAAGATGGGGTCAAGTGAGGTTTTCAAAAGGGAATTGGATCATTATCGGGATTATGGGGAAAAGGCAGGGGATTGATATGAGGTGAGTTACTCCTACTCCAGAAAGCCAGCACAGACACGATGGGCTGAATGGCCTTCTGTGCTGTAACCATTCTACAGTTCTATAATGCATCACTGAGCAAATTTAACTAGCCTCCTTTCCCTCAGGTCCTTTCAATGTGCTCCTCTTAGAATTTATCAAGATCCTTTTTGAAGAACTGTAAAGAAACTGAATCATAGAACCATAGAACACTACAGCACAGAAAACAGGCCATTCGGCCCTTCTAGTCTGTGCCAAAATATTATTCCGCTAGTCCCATTGACCTGAACCTAGTCCATAACCCTCCAGACCTCTCCCATCCATGTATCTATCTAATTTATTCTTAAAACTTAACTTAAAACTCTACAAGGTTCGTTAAACACGACCCACCACGCAAAAAGCCATGCTGACTATCCTTAATCAGCCCTTGGCTGTCCAAATAATTATATATCTGATCTCTCAGAACACCTTCCAATAATTTACCTACTACTGACGTCAGGCTCACTGGCCTGTAATTACCTGGTTTACTTTTGGAGCCTTTTTTAAACAATGGATCAACATGAGCTACCCTCCAATCCTCCGGGACCTCACCCGTGGCTAAGGGCATTTTAAATATTTCTGCCAGGGCCCCTGCAATTTCTACACTAAGTCATATTCGACTTCAAACTCTGATTCTTTCCCCACAGATGCTTCTGGATTTCTAGAATGTTCTGTTCTTATTTCAAATTTCCAGCATCTGCAGTATTTTGCTTTTCATTTAATAAATCAGAGCATTGCATCACATCATCAGCCCGCACCATTTTAGACCTGCCTCTGTGTAAAGAGCGACCAAGCAGAGCCCAAACACACTTCCACAGGAGGGAGAACTATTCAGATCACCTTCAAGCTGCTGATTTCAGAATGCCTTGGGTGTAAACCTTAATACAAGAATCAACTCTGACCAATACAAAATACTGTGGATGCTGGAAATCTTAAGTTAAAATAAAAAATGCTAGAAACATTCAACAGGTCAGACAGCATTCATGGGGAGAGAAAATTAATTATTGTTTTAGGTCAATGACCTTTCATCAGAGATCAGGGGGAGTCGGGGCTTTGAAAAAAAAAGGCACGTCAATGTTTAAAAATAAGGGGTCACCCATTTAAAATACAGATGAAGCAAAACCTTTTTGCTCAGAGGGTCATGAGTTTTTGGAACTTTTTTCCCGAAAAGGCGGTGGAAGTAGTGTCTTTGAATATTTTTAAGGCAGAGGTGCATAGATTCTTGGTAAGCAAGAGGGTGATAGGTTACTGGGGGTAGTTGGGGTGCAGATTTCAGGTTACTATCAGATCAGCCATGATCTAATTAAATGGTGGAGCAGGCTCGAGGGGCTGAATGGCCTACTCCTACTCCTTGTTCATATGTTTGTAAAGAGTGAGAGTTCCGGTGAGAATCAGGGCTTTGAAAAAAAAACCGGGGCATAGACATTCCAGCGAGAGTCGGGGATTTATAAAATAACCAGAGTGAGGACAGAATGAGAGTCAATTAACATTTTATTGTGTTTACTTAAATTCCAATTTTGGTGCAGTAAATAAATAATTCGAGGCCTGCAGGGCTGCTCATACCTGTTGAGTGCACATCCTATACTCCAGGACGCTACCCATGTCGTGGACAACTATATGTGCAGAAAGTGCCACCAAATGGAAAATCTCGAGCGCTGTATCTGGAACTCAAGAAGCAGCTGGTGACACTGAGGAGCATTTGCGAGGGTGACAGCTATGTAGATAGCACATTTCAGAAGGTATTCATCCCACAGCTTATGAAAGAACAGGCAGAGAGGGACTGGGTAGTCATCAGACAGACAAGAAAGGCAAGGCAGGTAGTGCAGCAGACCCCTGAGGACATCCCACTTTCTAACAGGTACTGACTACTAATGGGGGAGAGGGTTCCTCTGGAGAGAGCAGCGAGAGTCATGACCACAGCACCATGGGTGACTCAGTTGTGCAGGGAGGGAGGAGAAAAGAGAGGAGAGCAATAGTGGTAGGGGGATTCTATAGTTAGGGGAACAGGCAGGCGCTTCTGTGGTCACAGGCATGATTCCAGAATGGTATGTTGCCTCCGGGTGCAAGGGTCATGGATGTCACCAAGCAGCTTCAGAGCATTCTGGAGGGCGAGAGCCAGACGTCATGGTTCACATTGGTACCAACGATATAGGTAGAAAAAGGGATGAGGTCCTGCAGATAAAAGCAAAATACTGTGGATGCTGGAAATCTGAAACAAAAACAAAAATTGCTGGAAAAACCCAGCAGGTCTGACAGCATCTGTGGAGAGAAAGACAGAGTTAACGTTTCGAGTCCGTATGTTTTGAAGAAGAGTCATACGGACTTGAAACATTAACAATGAGTCCTGCAGGCTGAGTTCAGAGTTGGGAAAGAGATGAGAAAGCAGGACTTCAAAAGTAGTAATCTCTGGATTAGTTCCAAGGCCACGTGCTAGTGAGTATGGAAAGAGGAGAGTATACCAGATGAATGTGTGGATGGAGAGATGGTGCAGGACAGAGAGCTTCAGATTTCTGGGGCATTAAGACTGGTTCTGGGGAAGGTGGGATATGTATAGGACTGTGATGAGTGTCCTTGCAGGGAGATTTGCTAGTGTTTTTAGGGAGGGTTTAAATTAGATTGGCAGAGGGGTGGGAACCTGAGGGCAGATTCAGTTGGACAAATTCAGAGCAGGGAGCGGGAGACAGAAAATTAGCATGTCATACTGCAAGACAGAAGAAGCAAAAGTTAAAAGGTTTACAGTGCAGGAATTTGACAATGTTAAAAGGTATTTATTTAAACGCAAGGAGTATAGCAAACAAAGCCAATGAGCTGAGGGCACAGTTAGACTCATGGCAGCATGATATCATTGCTATAACGGAAACTTGGCTTAAAGAGGGGCAAAAATGGCAGCTCAACATCCCTGGGTATAGAGTTTTCAGGCAGGATAAAGAGGGGTTAAAATAGGTGGGGGTGTAGCATTGTTGGTTAAAGGATCAATTACAGCTGTGAGGAAGGATGATATACTAAATGAATCATCGAATGAGGCCATATGGGTTGAGCTCAGGAATAAAAAAGGGGCAGGAATGTACTATAGACCCCCAAATAGTGAGAGGGAAACAGAAGAGCAAACATGTAGGCAAATTTCTGAGCGCAAAAACAATACGGCAATAATTGTTGGGGACTTCAACTACCCTAATATGAACTGGATATGAACAGTGTAATAGGCACAAATTTCTTGAACTGCATTTAAAAGAACTTTTTTAGCCAGCACGTAACAAGCCCAACGAGAGGTAGGGCAATTCTAGATTTAGTATTAGGAAATGAAGCTGGGCAAGTGGTTGAAGAAACAGTGGGTGACCATTTTGACCATAATACAGTTAGAGTTAATATAATATGGAAAAGGATAAAGATAGAACAGGAGTAAAAGTTCTAAATTGGTGAAAAATAATCTTTGCAAAGCTGAGAGGTGATCTGGCAAAAGTGGACTGGTTACAGCTACTTGAAGTGACAGACCCGTGGGAGGAATTCAAAAGCAAGATTCTACGGGTGCAGTGTACATGTCCCCACAAAGAAGAAGCGTGGTACTGCCAAATCTAGAGTCCCCAGGTTATCTAGGAGTATACAGTGTAAGGTAAAGCAGAAAAAGAAAGCTTATGACAGTCGCAAAAAACTTAATACTGTAAAAAGCCTAGAGGAGTATAGAAAGTATAGGGGTGAAGTAAAAAAGGTAATTAGGAAAGCAAAGAGAGAACATGAAAAAATATTGACAGGGAAAATCAAAGAAAACCCAAAGATGTTTTACCAATACATTAAGAGAAAGAGAATAACTAAGGAAAGGGTAGGGTCGATCAGAGATGTATATGGTAACTTGTGTTCTGACGCTGAAGATGTGGGCAGGGTTCTCAATGAATATTTTGTCTCTGTCTTCACTAAGGAGAGGGATGAAGCAGATATTCTAGTTAAAGAGGGGTGTAAAATATTAGATATAATAAGCATAATGAGAGAGGATGTACTGGAGGGATTGACATCCTTGAAGGTGGATAAGTCACCAGGGCTGGATGGATTGTATCCCAGGCTGTTAAAGGAAGCCAGAGAGGAAATAGCGGATGCTCTGAGGATCATTTTCCAATCCTCACTAGATAGAGGCGAGGTGCTAGAGAATTGGAGATCTGTGAACATTGTACCATTGTACCAAAAAGGGTGTGAGGAGTAGACCAAATAATTATGGGCCGGTCAGTTTGACTTCTGTGGTGAGAAAATTATTAGAATGAATTCTGAGAGACAGGGTAAACTGTCGCTTGGAAAGGAATGGATAAATCAGGGATAGTCAGCATGTTTTGTTAGGGGAAGGTCTTGTCTTACTAATTTAATAAATTTTTTTGGACAAGGAGGATTGATGAGGGTAGTGCACTGGATGTTGTCTACATGGGTTTTAGTAAGGCATTTGACAAGGTCCCACATGGCAGACTGGTCAGAAAAGTAAAAGCCCATGGGATACAGGGGAATGTGGCGAGTTGGATTCAAAATTGGCTCAGTGACAGGAAACAAAGGGTAATGATTGATAGATGTTTTTGCAAATGGAAAACGGTTTTCAGTGGCATTCCACAGGGCTCACTGTTGGGTCCCTTGGCATTTGTTGTACATATTAATGATTTGGACTTAATGTGGGTGGCATGGATGGGAAATTTGCAGATGACACAAAAATTGGCTGTGTCGTTGAGAATGAAAAGGATAGCTGTTGTCTCCAGAATGATATCAATGGTTTGGCTGAGTGGGCAGAAAAGTGGCGGATGGAATTCAGTCCAGCGAAGTATGAGGTAATGCATTTAGGGAGGGCAAACAAGGTTAAGGAATACACAATGAATGAGAGGATACTGGGAGGGGTAGAGGAAGTGAGAGACCTTGGTGTGCTTGTCCACAGTTCCCTGAAGATGGCAAGACAGGTGGATAGGCTAGTAAAGAAAGCATAAGGAATGCTTTCTTTTATTGGATGAGGTATTGAATACAAAAACAGGGATGTAATGATGGAACGTATAAAATGCTGGTTAGGTCACTGCTGGAATTTTGTGTACAGTTCTGGTTACCACATTATAGGAAGGACATAATTGTTCTGGAGAGAGTACAGAGGAGATTTACAAGAATGCTGCCAGGGCTTGAAAATTGCAACTATGAGGAAAGATTGGATAGGCTGGAGCTGTTTCCTTGGAACTGAGGAGGCTGAGGAATGCCCGGTTTCCCCTAGCAGAGAGGTCATTTACGAGGGGGCACAGATTTAAGGTGATTGGTAGAAGGATTAGAGTGGACATGAGGAAAAACTTCTTCACCCAGGGGGTGGTGGGTGTTTAGGATTCAATGCCTGGTTTGGTGTGGAGACAGAAACCCTCAACTCATTTAAAAGGTACCTGGATCTGCACCTAAAGTAAAGTGCTGTAACCTGCAAGGCCACAGGCCATGTGCTGGAAGGTGGGTTTAAAATGGGCAGCTAGTTTTTTTTCTCTTTTTTGCCCAGCACAGACACAATGAGCTGAATGGCCTCTTTCTGTGCTGTAACTTTTCTATGGTTCTATCTGATGGCAGGTCACTGACAAACAATTCTACTCTCTTTGCCATGGATACAAAATAACATAGGAAGAACCTATTGGAGAAACAGGAGAATATAACTTTATAAAAACGGCATCTCAGCCTTATTGTTTTCAAGGTATAATAGAACAAAGAAAACTACTGGCCCAATCTCTATTCATTGCACAGAATAAACATTGTAAGGATTATGGTATAGACTGTCGGGGATTAGGCAACATCTCATTCAATCGCTTAAAAGCTCTGTTTACATCACAAATTTTGGAAACCTATTTCAGAAAGGTGCTACAGGCCCAGAACAAAGTCAAACAATAACTCATCAGAATGACATCTGGGATAAAAAGCTGAGGATTATATAAAGCAGGCTTGTCCAACCCATGGCGCGCAATGCCATTCTATGTGGCCCCTGAAGCTACTTTTCAAAATGCCGGTAAGACAGATAAGTCCATTGGAAGGTTCTGCAAGGAGCTGCTCCTTCAATCACAGGCGGTTCCTCTCCTGTGTTTGCTGCTAATAGGCTAACAGACTGTGATCGGAGGAGCAGCAGCGAACACCAGCTGCAGTGAGTTTGCTGGGGAGAGAGATGTTTACCGGGGGAGGGGGGAGGTGTGAGGTGGGAGGGGGAGAGAAAGAGAGAGAGAGAGAGAGACTGCTGAGTGGAAGGCAAAACTGCGTGGCCAGGACAGGCCGCCAGGGCCCAAGATGAGGACAGGCTGCCAGGGCCCGGGAGGAGGACATACTGCTGGGGACCAGAGCGGAGGACATGCTGGCCCCCCCACAAGCGAAAAGGTTGGACAAGCCTGCTTTAGAGTGATCTGACTGAGGTATTTACAATAATGACAAGATAGACAGGGAATACCTCTTTTCTCTGGTAAGTAAATTCAGAAATTGAGGGCCAGAAGGCAAGTAACAGAATTCCCACTGAATATGGAGTATGCCATGAAATGTACAGCATTTGAGCAAGCCACTGGAGTCATTATAACTTGCTTTGACTATCAAGTTGTGTCCATATTCCTGGTGGAGCAGGGCTAATGTTTGAAATGATAAGGATACAGTTCCCAAAGAGAGTCAGAACAATGAAATAGACTGAAGAAATCATCCCTCTGTTAACACCTCCCTGCGATTCTATCCCATCATACATCACAACATTCCAATCTTCACCAGTCAGAATCTAAAAGGAAATAAATGTGACAATCACTTACTTGAGATTCAGTTTTGTTTCCTGTCACTCAATGTATTAGCAAGAAAATAAAGTTTTAGTGGTGCACACAGTTAGTACATTAGAGATGGCAGCATGTTAGAGGTCCCTTTCAAACTCCTAACTGCATGCCAAACGTCAAATTTTTGTAATACTCTGGAAAGATCAAGCTGCATAATACAGTGCTCCTTTCTTTTAATAGATGCAGCTTAAGTATTACTGAAAATAAACATGTTGAGGTTTTTCGTCTTGCACTCATCAGGACACTTCGCAAGTATACCAGTATAAGGGGAAAACAACATTTATACTGTATCAGAAGAGAGTGCTGATTGGTTGGCAAGTGGACTCTGTATCTCAAAAATTTGAACAACAGGTGAATCTAGCTTTTCACGCAGCTACAATGCAGTAGCAACACGAGTGGTATTCGCCACCAACAGGATGCTGCCATCAAGTCAAAAAGATGTACCGCCTATCACACAAATGAGTAATGTAGTATATGAATTTCACTGCCAGTGTGATGTTAGGTATGTAAGCAGTACATTCCAAAGACTGGTGGATTGTATCAAACAGCTGCTGTTTGCAACGGGCAAGGTACAGACCGTACCCAACGAGCCCGTGCTTGCAAAACTCAAAATACGGTGTCCAACATTAGATGGGATTCCGCGATTGGACAACATTTGCTAAATAATCCTCAGTGTGCTAGGATGTCAGTTGGGCTCGCAGTGTGGCGCATTTGTATGTACTGGAAGCTACATATATGAATACACAGGGCTTTGCAGACAGAAAGACCATGTACAAACATTGCGCCTGTTCAGCTAAACAAAATAAGTGATAACCATTCGCTGACTTATTCCTCAGGGGAATGCCTTGACAATCAGGGTCAAGCTGCCTGGTTTAAATTTCAAACAATGCTTGGCGGCTACTGTCAGTCACAATCAATTGGTGCATTCTCCATGGTAACGTCTCTACCAATTCAGATTCTACTTGCCAACCAATCAGCACTCTCTTCTCATACAGTATAAATTGTTGTTTTCCCCTTATATTGGTATTCTTGTGAAGAGTCCTGATGAGTGCGGGATGAAAAGCTTCAACATGTCTCTTTTTTCAGCAATACTTAAGTTCTGTACTACCAAACGACTAGATGCAGATTAGTAAGTCACAGACTGTACAGCAAAATCTACACAATTTAAGTTGAACACCAGGCCACTTTAATTGCCTGAATAACAGTAATTCATTGTGTTAAGTACTTTGAGACATCTTGGCATAAAAGATTTTATAGAAAGACTGTATATTACTATTTATTCATTTTCAGAAACTAAATACACTTTTTTTCTTACCCAAGAATGAGAATTTGTGGGATATTTTACTGGCCTGATCAATTTACTTATTTCTCCCTCAATGGCTACAGTCAGTATTTTACCATCATATCTTACCTGAAATACAGTCATTATTGCTGCAGGGAAAGTGTCAAAGTTGGTGGAGGGTGTGCCAGACTCGAAATTAAATCTGTAACATTTAAGAAGAGGAAACTTAGAATCAAAACTGTTTTTCTTTCTAGTTCATTTGAAAACAAATTGTTTTCTTTTCAATTGTTCCCCCTTCCTTTTCTGAAAGTGCTGATCCTTTCCAGCCAGTGGCAATGACACCAAGAGCCCTTCAGTATCTTTCCTAAATGGTCATTCTTTATATATGAATGCAGACAATGAAAGTCTATTTAAATGTAGGGCAGGGCCAGTGTCACAAAGCAAACTTGACCTTGTTTTTCCTGCATACACACTTTCCAGCTGAGGTCACTGAATAGAGATGGACTTTGCTCCTCATGGATCTGGGGCACGGATGTCAAGCATTGATTCCAGTTGCAGCCCCTGCTAACATCTGCTAATTCAACCCAAGAGTAGGTCTGCTCTGTTTTAATGAATGCAGTGCCTACTTTAATTAATGAGTCATCAGTGCTCCTAGTCTCTTGTTATTTTCGAATCCTCCCTTTCCCTGTAACTTAAAAACAGCAGGCATGATATACTCCAATTTTCTTGCACTCATATACAGACAATGATGAGAATTGGAGCATTCCAGTTTTTTCTGTTCAGGTTTTGCTAAAATATTATTTTTCTTATTCTTGAAAAAGATCCAAATTACTGCTAAAATATTGCACATCTGTGCAATTTTACTGTTACAGAGTTAGAAACACTCTATCCTAGCAAGGAGTTAAAGCTATCAGAAGAGAAGCATGGGAGAAAAACTGACAAAAAGTAAAAAAAGAGAAGCAGGTATGTAATCATATCTCAATAATGATGGATTCAGAGAAGGTGAACATTTTCTAGCACTGTTTAGAAGGATAAAAGTGACTGAAACAAAAATCTAGTCTCAGCTTTGTAAAAGACTTGTTCCTTCTTGTCAAACTTGCAATTTTTATTCTCAGCTTTTTTTTGGTTAAATTCTCCTACCATGTTCAATCATAACATAGTTTTTCTTTATTATTCATTCATGGGATGTGGGTGTTGCTGGCTAGGCTAGAATTTGTTGCTCATCCCATAGTACTTAAAGTCACATTCCACAATCAACTGTACCACATGTTACAATTATGAGGTTTATAAGATTGTTATGTTTTAGGACTGTGTCTTTAATTTAAGGTAAAATGAAGGGGGTCATGTGACCTGTTCTGAAGTCTGACAACAAGCCTGGGTGGTTTTATTGTTGGAGATTAAAAGGAGCCCATATTGTTTTATTGGGAATAAGGTGTTTACACTGGGAGACTATGGTAGTAGCCTGTGCGCTAACTGTGAATAGACTGTAAGTCTCCAAAGTCCCAGAAAAGTGTTGAAAATGTCAGATGTAAAAGGTTATGCTTCAAACTGTCCATTTAGTTCCAAGATAAAAGAGAGTTGGGTCTCAAGAATAGCTGATTAGCATTTCTACCTAGATGCAAGACCTATGTGATTCAAGTTGCCATGGAGGGAGGGTTGGGGTTTCTAAGATATTCCTGAAAACCCACAGGCAAGGTTAATTTTCCCTGATCTGGGAGATATGCAGCAAGACGCTGTGGTTCACATTGCAGGATTGTGGATGGCAGCTCACACTCAGATTGAAAAGAATGAATCTATGAAGAGTTAAAACAAGCCTGGAAGATTTGCCTAGCTTGAGCTAGATGAGGAATCTCTAAGGAAAAATCCTCACTATGAAAGGCAGCTCTGAGATTAAAAGTTTCCAGGCTGAGAAAGGAAAAGGACAGAAGAAAACCCTCTGGAGCCAAAATCGCCTTGAGTTGCTACCGGGAGGATTGAATGTCTACTTAAAGGACAGTGTAAATTATACCCGTGAAGTGTGTTTTCCAATGTGCTGAAAGAAAAAGGGAATAGTTGCTTAGTAGTACAGAACTACTGTAGACTTCATGGAACTCAGTATTGCTGAAAAAAAGACATGTTGTCAAAGCTTTTCATCTTGCACTCATCAGGACATATACAAGAACATAAAATTTCAAGGGGAGCAACAATTTGTACTGCATGAGAATAGGATGCTGAATGGTTGGAAAGTCAGCCCTGATTAGTTGAGGTGTTGCCATGGAGAATGCACCAAGGAGTTATTGTCCCCCCATGTTTAATTCAAAAAAGGCGCAACGTCTGGACATGTTCCTTTTGCCTGCAGAAAACATGTAGTTTCTAGCAGTTGTAGGTGAGCTACATTGCGAGCCTGACTGATAATCTTAAATTGGTTATTAGTGTAAGTCTTAGCATACTCGAAATTGTTCAAGTATGGTCAGTCTCTGCTTACTCATGTGGTGTATGAATTTCAGTGCTAGTGCGATGCCAGGTAGGGAGGCTGTATGTCCCGATGAGTAACAGATCATATCAAACAGCATGTCTCTTTGGCTGAGTACTGACCATAGACAACCAGCCTGTGCTTGCAAACTCAGAAATAATGTTTAATGTTAGAAGTAATTCCGTGATTGGGCAGCTGTTGCTGAACAATCCTGAGTGTGCTAAGAATTACAGATTATCAGTCAGGTTCACAATGTGGCTTAGTGACACTTGCTAGAAGCTACATATATTCATACGCAGGGACCTGTTATCTGCAGGCAAAAGGATCATGTCCAGGCATTGCACTTTTTTTGAATTAAACAAAAGCATGGGAGACAATAGCTCCCTGGTGCATTCTCCATGGCAACACCTCATCAAATCAGAGCTGACTTGTCAATCAATCAGCACTCTTTTCTCATGCATTATAAATTGTTGCTTCCCTGGAAATTTGGTGTTCTTGCGTCTGTCCTGATAAATGCAAGACAAAAAGCATCAATGGCATGTCTCTTTTTTTCAACAATACTCAAACAAGGAATGTTCTGTTTTGTGGTTTAAAGTATAAATTGTCTACAAAAATAGTGTTTAGTCAATTTGCTACAGTAGAAGTCTTAAAATGTGAAATTTTGTCATGTCATCCCTTCGACTATTAACTGGAAGTTCAAATTTATTTTTAAAAGTTATCTGTCTGTACGGGGATCATAACACACAGTATTTAGCAAAACCACAAACAATGATCAATCTTTGTACAGTATTTAGCAAAATCTCCCATTATAATCAGCACTGCTTGAAATCAGTTCCTAGCTATGACCCCATTACAATATGTACAATTACGGCTCATCAAACTATTTCCTTCATATGATTAAGTATTCACAGTTTGATGCAATATTTGATTAAAGAATACAATCATAGATGACATGCATACACAACAAAATATCTAGGAACCTGGTACTTACTGGCCACCAAAGAGCTGCATCCCTAAAAGAGCAAATACAACAATAAAGAGGAACAATAGGAACAATAAGCTAATAATAGACTTCATGGAACTCAGTAAGGAGACGACCAAGTTTCGAAGAGAAGCCCAGTACCTGGGAAGAAGAAAAAATATCTATCAGTTTTATTGTGTTAGAGGAAGCCAAAATTCGATACAACATTAAATCCTGTACCTGTGTTAATAGTACAATATGAACATTTCACAGATGTTTACTAAGTGCTTTTATACAGACTGAAAGCCCAATTTCACCAGAACGACCACAAGCATTCCTCTCAAATAAAAGTACCACTTTAAAAAAATCAGCTAAATAAAATTAATTAATAACAATTGTTAAATTTGGATTGATGATACATTCAGTTACTAGATCTAGTATTTGTCCAACCAGCAGCCTCAACTCAATATGCTGGGCGGAATTTTACGGCCCTGTCGCGGTGGGGCTGGGGCTGTAAAATGTGGCAAGCCGCTCAAAAGTCCATTGACTTCGGTGGGACTGTAAAATCCCACTGGCATAAAATTCTACCCCCCATTATATCAAGACTAACCACTAAATATTGTATACAGCCAAATATCCTCTGTAGACCATTTTTTCAAGTTTATGTATTTTCTGTGAGATTATAGGTGGAAGAGAGTAGGATGTTCTGATATCATTATTACTCAAGGATTTATGCACTGTTGTCCTGGAATCATAATGAAGTGTTCTTTGTGCACACATGGATGCACCATCAGATTGTTTTAACTAGTCTGTTCATCCATATATGGAAAGGCAATTGAAATATATTCAATCCAAAACCATCTGTGGCATTTGCCATCAATGTATGAAAACGAATGGCAGACCTGTTACAAGTCCTTTGCCAGTACTATTTTAAAACTGGTCACCAATGAGGGATATATAGGATGCGAATCAAGCTCAGGAATGTTAGCACTGGGGATTGAGAGACGCTTTTCATTTCAGGCACCTAGGTGCCTGAGGTCAATTAGATATAGGCTGCTTCCATGAATACATCTCAGTCATACTATAGATGAATGCCCCCTATTGCACCAGCATTCTATATTTCCATTTCCACCTCAGGAATAGTGTGGTCTCTCAGTGAGATTGCCAACTGGGGGCAGTTTTGTGCCTTGGTCCTCAGTCATCAGAACTGAATTGAGACTCAACAAACTAAGCTCATGAAGGATCCTCACAGATGAGAGAGAGAAGATTACATTTCCATTAGTATGAGATGGGTTCTTAGCCTGGTCCTAGGTAGGTGCACCAGTTCTACCTCACTGAATAGTTCATTTGAATTTACTGTCAATCAATTTACACTCTACCCTATTTGCAATAAAACTATCCAAAGTAATTAGGGAACCAAATTCAGTGTATATCAATAGTGTAAGTACAATCTAGAGTATGTGAACATCAATAGTATCAGCCAAATGTGGAACAGACAGGATGGAGAACTGGGCAAACTTACTTTGTAACTTTGAATATTCGAAGTAACCTGAGTGCCCGTAAAACACTGATGCCAAAAGAGGTACCTGGCTTAACAGCAGCCCAGAACACTTCAAAAATACTGCCTATAATAACCTGAAACAAGAGAGTAGAGATTCACCCATCATTAGAGAGAAAAAAAACTAGTTATACTGGAAATCTCGAATCAAAATACAGAACATTAGGAATAAAAAGCAGCTCAGTCAGAGTCTTAATGGGAAAAGGTTAACGATTCTCTCGGCTCCCTTCATGAGAAATGATCCAAGGTCCTCATCAACAGTCATACCCAAACCAGCAACCCAACTTTCTTTCCAGATTTACTCACAGAAATGGAACAGAGAGGGAAAGAGTGAGGTGATCACTATCCAATGTACTCTACTGAAGGGCACATATATGAATGTTAACCTAGGACAGAATCATACTTATCTGTAACAAGTGAAGTTTGCTAACACTGTGAACAAGTTTATGAAGGTTTACTTTACTGTTTTTTTTCTTTTTGAACATTCATGTCTGACTACAAATACCAACCAGAAAAAAATCTTTATGAGCACATTAAAAATGTTTTCACACAGCAACCAAAGCAATTCTTCTCCTGCTCATCACATTCAAAACTTACTACAGAGAGAATCTCCATAACTGAGCTTCTCCACTCTTCAACATAAGAATTGATCAGTTCAGGAGCTAACCCTAGGATATAGCTTCCAGGCACCAGCAGGTCGCAGTGCCTCATCCTCTGGGAGCCCATATAGCGAGATCAGCTAAATTATCACAAGTCAGACACTGAATCCAGGTCTTTCCTAGTCAATGCCTCAGCTAAACACTATGCAGTGTATTTACCAACTGAGACATCACAGGGTCCCAAGAATAAAAGCCTTAGGAAGAAATTGTTACATGCCACTTACCGCACAATCAAAACAGTTGAAAGAAGAATGAAAGTAAGGCCTAGTTCCAAGCCCATACATTTTTATAAACATTTCTGACATAAAGAGTGCTAAGAAAATGAATTCTGCATAGTCTGAAAATGGAGGAAAAAGACAATCAGTTAACATTGGAGTACATACAGTCTAAACAATGGCAAGGGAGCATAATTACAACAAGGCAAGTTTACATTAAAATAGGAACAGAAATACCTGGAAAAATTCAGCAGGTCTGGCAGCATCGGCGAAGAAGAACAAAGTTGACGTTTCGAGTCCTCATGACCCTTCAACAGAACTAAGTAGAAATAGGAAAGGGGTGAAATATAAGCTGGTTTAAGGGGGGCTGGGGGGTGGAGGGAAGGGTTGTTGGGACAAGCAAGCAGTGATAGGAGGAGATAACCAAAAGATGTCACAGACAAAAAAACAAAGAGGTGTTGAAGGTGGTGTTTTTATCTAAAAGAATGTGCTAATTAAGATTGGAGAGCAGGACAAGCAAGGTAGCTCTAGTGGGGGTGGGGTGAAATAAACCATGGGTGGAATACATTTAAAAATAATGGAAATAGGTGGGAAAAGAAATATCTATATAAATTATTGGAAAAAACAAAAGGGAGGGGGAAGAAACGGAAAGGGGGTGGGGATGGAGAGGGAGTTCAAGATCTAAAGTTGTTGAACTCAATATTCAGTCCGGAAGGCTGTAAAGTGCCTAGTTGGAAGATGAGGTGCTGTTCCTCCAGTTTGCGTTGAGCTTCATTGGAACAATGCAGCAAGCCAAGGACAGACATGTGGGCAAGAGAGCAGGGTGGAGTGTTAAAATGGCAAGCGACAGGGAGGTCTGGGTCATTCTTGCAGACAGACCGAAGGTGTTCTGCAAAGCGGTCACCCAGTCTCCGTTTGGTCTCTCCAATGTAGAGGAGACCGCATTGGGAGCAACGAATGCAGTAGACTAAGTTGGGGGAAATGCAAGTGAAATGCTGCTTCACTTGAAAGGAGTGTTTGGGCCCTTGGACGGTGAGGAGAGAGGAAGTGAAGGGGCAGGTGTCGCATATTTTGCGTTTGCATGGGGAGGTGCCGTAGGTGGGGGTTGAGGAGTAGGGGGTGATGGAGGAGTGGACCAGGGTGTCACGGAGGGAACGATCCCTACAGAATGCCGCCGGGGGGGTGAAGGGAAGATGTGTTTGGTGGTGGCATCATGCTGGAGTTGGCGGCATTCCATAGGGATGCCCCTTCACTTCCTCTCTCTTCACCGTCCAAGGGCCCAAACACTCCTTTCAAGTGAAGCAGCATTTCACTTGCATTTCCCCCAACTTAGTCTACTGCATTCGTTGCTCCCAATGCGGTCTCCTCTACATTGGAGAGACCAAACGGAGACTGGGTAACCGCTTTGCAGAACACCTGCGGTCTGTCCGCAAGAATGACCCAGACCTCCCTGTCGCTTGCCATTTTAACACTCCACCCTACTCTCTTGCCCACATGTCTGTCCTTGGCTTGCTGCATTGTTCCAGTGAAGCTCAACGCAAACTGGAGGAACAGCACCTCATCTTCCGACTAGGCACTTTACAGCCTTCCGGACTGAATATTGAGTTCAACAACTTTAGATCTTGAACTCCCTCCTCCATCCCCACCCCCTTTCTGTTTCTTCCCCCTCCCTTTTGTTTTTTCCAATAATTTATATAGATTTTTCTTTTCCCACATATTTCCATTATTTTTAAATGTATTCCACCCATGGTTTATTTCACCCCACCCCCACTAGAGCTACCTTGCTTGCCCTGCTCTCCAATCTTAACTAGCACATTCTTTTAGATAATATCACCACCTTCAACACCTCTTTGTTCTTTTGTCTGTGACATCTTTTGGTTATCTCCTCCTATCACTGCTTGCTTGTCCCAACAACCCTTCCCCCCCCACCCCCCACCCCCCCTTAAACCAGCTTATATTTCACCCCTTTCCTATTTCTACTTAGTTCTGTTGAAGGGTCATGAGGACTCGAAACGTTAACTTTGCTCTTCTTCGCCGATGCTGTCAGACCTGCTGAGTTTTTCCAGGTATTTCTGTTTTTGTTTTGGATTTCCAGCATCCGCAGTTTTTTGTTTTTATTACATTAAAATAGGGATATAGGAATTTGTACATTCAGGTCGCAGGATTCTTTAATACATATAAGCTGTACTATTATTTTATATTATATATATAAGGTCCATTCTACTATAACATATAAACACACTATTCTATTGTAAAAGATACAGGGTGTATTATTCTGTTGTAATATAGAGGTTTTGTTTTCTCTATTACAATATATGTAAGATGTACTATTCCTGCAGAATGTACCTAGGCACTCTACAATTAGTCCATAGTCAGGCAGCAGCCAGTCTCATTAAAATAACCCCAGTCTGAGGTGCCTGTAAACCCCTTAAATGGCATGTCACAAGAGGTCTAAAAATTCAACTATATTCTGTTAATGGCATAACACACACGTCTACATAATTATAGTGAGCACTGTAAACAGCAATTCAAATAGGACTGTGCTTTGAGGTTTGAACTCTTTGAAATAGGCATAGATGACATTTTAGATAAGAACCTATCATCCCCTCGATCTGTATCTAATTCACAGCACAGTCTGAGCTGTGCACTATATACAACATGTATGAATAACTTGCTGAGACACTCACAGAGGAAGTCGGAGAGCCAGTCTGGCTGCTTGTAGTGTACAATTGCAATACACAAGGTGTTAAGTGCTACCAGACTAAGGACAGTCCAGTAAAAGGCCTGAGTTTTCACTACCCGTCGGACGAAGAAGCGAAACCGTCTTTCCTTCTTACGGAAAAATGAAGAACCCTCAAGTTTGGCACTTTTAATACTTGCTCTTGTAAAAGGAGATCCTGTTCCAGCAGAAAACAACAGACAGCCAATTAATAAAAAAGATTTGATTAGTGTATTGATTAAAATTTCTGATTTTGCCAATTCGCTAGTTTACCCTCCTTTTCTTCTCTCCTCTCCTGAAGCTGGTGCCTTGCACTGAAGTATAGTGTGCTGAGGACCAGCAGCTATTCCATACCTGAGTGACCAATCATCATGTGCAAGCTAATCAACTATGAGCCATCATAATTAAGTCCAATTCTACCCCCATACTAAGTCCACAACCTGCACAGATGTCTGTAGCAATCAAGAGCAGTAATAGCACAGGCACGTGGAAGCCAACTGCAACACTCTGACTTAGATCAGTGAACTCAGCAAAGGCTTAGTACCATACCAGATGATGTATTTAACCCACCAAGTCATTCAGGAATCCAAAATCATGATTATTCATGTTACTTGTAGGGTACTTGTTGCAGCAAGAAAAATACTTGATTTAAATAGTTCAAGAACATTAGTCACTGCTATGTCACTTTACACATTAGTGGAGTTGAGATGAGCAATTTAGGAACACAGGAACAGGAATAGGCCATTTGGCCTGTTGAGCCTGCTCTGCCATTCAATTAGATAATGGCTGATTATTTACCTCAACGCCACTTTCCCGTGCTATCCCCATATTCCTTGATATCTTAGTATCCAGCAATCTATTGATTTCTGTCTTGAGCATGCTTAATGATTGAGCCTCCACAGCCCTCTGGCGTAGAGAATTCCAAAGATTCACCACCCTCTAAGTGAAGAAATTCCTCCTTATCTCATCTTAAATGGCCTGCCCCTTATTCTGAGATTGTGTTCCTGGTTCTAGACTCATCAGCCAGGGGAAATATCCTATCTACATCCACCCTGTCACCTGTAAGAATTTTGTAAGTTTCAACGAGATCACCCCTCATTTTTCGAAACTCTAGAGAATACAGGCCCAGTTTCCTCAATCACTCCTCATAAGGCAATCCCGCCATCCCAGGGATTAATCTGGTGAACCTCCATTGCACTCCTTCTATGGCAAGTATATCCTTCCTTCGATAAGGAGATCAAAACTGTACACAATACTCCAGGTGCAGTCCCACCAAAGCTCTATACAATTGCAGCAAGACATCTTTACTCCTGCACTCAAATCCCCTTGCAATGAATGTAAACATACCATTTGCCTTCCTAATTGCTTGCTGCACCTACATGCTAACTTTTAGTGCCTCAAGAATAAGGACACCCAGGTGCCTTTGGACACCTGCACTTCCCAGCCTCTCACCATTTAAGAAATACTCTGCCTTCCTGTGTTTCTACCAAAGTGGATAATTTCACAATTATTCACGTTATATTCCATCTGCCACGTTCTTGCCCATTCACTTAGCCTGTCCAAGTTCCCTTGAAGCCTCCTTGCATCCTCCTCACAACCTATATTCCCCCTAGTTTTGTGTCATTAGCAAATTTGGCTATGTTATATTTGGTCCCCACATCCAAATCATTATACAGATTGTGAACAGCTGTGGCCCCAGTACTGATCCTTGCAGTACCCTACAAGTAACAGTCTGCCATCCTGAGAATGACCCGTTTATTCCTACTTTCTGTCTTCTGTCTGTTAACCAATTCTCAATCCTAAGCAATATATTACCCCCAATCCCATGTGATCTAACTTTGTTTATTAACCTCCTGTGTGGGACTATATCAAAAGCCTTCTGGAAATCCAAATACACCACATCATTCCACTGATTCTTCTTTATCTGTTACAAGTAACATCCTCAAAAAACTCCAACAGGTTTGTCAAACACGGTTTCCCTTTCATAAATCCATGTTGACTCTGCCCAATCATATCATTCTTTTCTAAGTGTCTAGTTATCACATCCTTTAGAATAGATTCTAACATTTTCCCTACCACTGACGTCAAACTAACAGGTCTGTAGTACTCCGTTTTCTCTCTCCCTGCTTTTTAAATAGTAGTGCTACATTTGCTACTTTCCAGTCTGCAGGAACCTTTCCAGAATCTGGGATGCAGCTCATCAGGTCCAGGGGATTTATCAACCCTCAATCCAATTAACTTCTCAAGTGATATCTCTTTATTAATACAAATTTTTTTCAGTTCCTCATTTTCACAAGTTCCTTGGTTCCCCAGTATTTCTGGGAGATTTTCTGTATCTTCTTCCGTGAAGACAAACATAAAGTAATTGTTTAGTTTCTCCGCTATTTCCCTATTCTCCATTATAAATTCTCCTGTCTCTGCCTGTAATGGGCCCACATCTGTCCTTGCTAATCTTTTCCTTTTCACAAACTGAAAGAGCTTTTACAGTCTGCCTTTGTATTTCTTGCTTGCATGCATATTCTCTTTTCCCTTACTTGATCAGTTTCTTGGTCCTCCTTTGCTGGGTTCTAAATTGCTCCCAATCGTCGAGCTTACCACTTTTTCTGGCAACCTTATAAGCCACTTCCTTTCATCTAACGCAATGTTTAACTTCTTTTGTTAGCCACAGTTGATTCATCTTTCCTGTTGGATATTTGTGTCTTAGAGGAATGTATATTTATTTTATACCGTGTTAAACTTCTTTAAATACTAGCCAGTGCCTGTCTACCGGCAAAATTTTTGGTATATTTTCCCAATTCACCACAGCCAACTTCCTCCTCATACCTTCATAGTTTCCTTTGTTCAGTTTTAAGACCCTAGTTTCAGAATAAACTATATCACTTTCAATTCTCTCTAATTTAGTAAAGCCTTTTTGGAAAACTTAAAACTGATCAGGAAGGGACTGGATAATTAAAATAGGGTGTGTCTGTAGTTTAAGCCACCTGTGAATCTAAACAATAAGCAGTCACTGGAGCAGGAATATGGTTCAGACTCCCCTACTGCTGCTATGATTGAGATCAGCCCAACTTGATATAAAACTAGAATCAAATCTATAACCTTACTGTCTGCCCATTCAGTTCCACACTACATTTTCCAATAGAGCCATTTGGGAAATTCAAAATACTTTTAACATTGTTTGTCACATTTCTTACTGCAATCTGGCACTGAAAGCAGCACTATGGACAGAATTTCACCTTTGTCGAGCGGGCTCGGCAGGGGCAGGCCTAGCTTGAAATATGAATGGCAGCGCTCAGCGCTGCCTGTGTGGGCAGGGGGAGGAGGGGGAGTGGGGCGAGCTTCATAAGTGTGCGCTTCATAATCTCCCTGAGGCACAGAGCTGCCTCAGGGAGATGAAGAGCTATAGAAAAAAAATAAAGAAATTAAAAATGTAATGAAACCTATCCCCTCATGTCACTTTGTCACATGAGCAGGGAAATGTTATTAATTAAGATTTAAAATGTTTATTTTATTTTTATTTGCTTTATGAAACCTCATCCTGCCTGTGAATGAGGTTTCCTAAAAAGTGCAAGGGCCGCTTAGCCTTTTCGCCTGTCCAACAACCATAAGGATGGACGGGCAGCGAAAAATTCAAGTTAATTCATAATTTAACGGCCTTAACAGGCCTTTTAATTGTTGGCGGGTGCACTGCCGACTCTGATGCACGCCCGCCGAATGAAATATTGCCTGACTGTGCGTTGATGTTGGAAGGCTCGCCCGACGTCAACGCGCGTCATTTTACGCTTGAGTGAGTCGGTCGCATGCCCGCCTGCCGAGCTAAAAATGTTGCCCTATGTAAAACACTCACCAACAGAGGAGATGTCTGCCAGGTGATCTTCACCCTCTTCAGGATTCAGTAAATCAGTTTTACTCTTTTTTATTGTTCCTCTCCTCATAGCTGGAAAGAAGGCAGGAAAAGACAGATGAAGAGAAAGAAATTGGATGAGGTGGAGTGGAGAGACTTAATTCTTCCTAAGAGAAACCTGACTCTTAAAAGAAGGAAATAAGCTTTTTTAAAATAATGAATTTCAAATTTTCTTTATAGTGTCTTTCTGCAAATATTGGCACTCTAACAGTGACCCCTGTAAATACTTTATACTTCTGGGGCCTTCAGAATTTTAGCAGTCCAAGGGACTCCTTGAAAAAACTGATACGTTCCCAGGGATTCCCCGCAAAAACTGACACACTCTCAGGGACTCCCTACAAATATTGATGCACTCCTAGGGAATCCCTGAAATTATTAATGTACTCACCAAGACTCTCTGCAAACACTGACGCAATTCCAGGGACACTGCAAACGACTGATGTACTCCTAGGGACCCTCTGCAAACAACTGATGCGCTCCCAGGGACTCTTGGCAAATACTGACACACTCACAGGGACTCTCTGCAAATACTGGTGCACTTCCAGGTACTTTCTGCAAATATTGACGCATTCCCAGAGGCTCTGAAAACTACTGATCCACTCCCAGGGACTCTGCAAACTACTAACACACTCCTATGCACTTTCTGCAAATTACTGATACATCCACAAGCACTTTCTGCAAATACTGATGCACTCCCAGGGACCCTCTGAGTATCCCCAAGCGTGTTCAGTTTTTTGCTGGAGGGTGTCCCTGGGTATTCTGATACAATCTTTGGGAACCCATAAATACTGACACAATCCCAAAGACACCCAGTTCTAACTTTTCTGACCAATTTTGTGTTCTGTAAAAGGACTGGACTAGGTTGTGCATTTCACTCTATCAGGTCTACATAATGGCTGACAGTGAAAGTAACCTATTTTGGGGGCACAAGACTACATCTAAGTATACTTTATCTCAGAATCACAGAATCGGTACAGTGCGGAAGGAGGCCATTCGACCCATCAAATCTGCACTAGCTAGCCCCACTCCCCTGCCCCATCCCTGTAACCCGCACATTCCCTCTCCTGAGATAGCAATCCAACTACCCTGACCGAATACCCCTACTGAACCTGCCCCCACAACCCCACCAGGAAGTCTGCCCCAGACTCCAACCGCCCCCTGGGTGAAAAATGTTTCCTCATATCACTTATATTCTTTCTGGCAATTATTTTGAATCTGTGCCCTCTAGTTCTTGATGCTCTCTTGAGTATTAACTGTTTCCTACTATTTACCCTGTTCATAACCCTCAGGATCTTGAATACCTCTATCAAGTCTCCTCTCGGCCTTCTTTTCTCCAAAGAAAACAGTCCTAACCTCTCCAATCTATCCTCATAGCTATAGTTGTTTATCCCGGGCATCATTCTTGTGAACCTCTTCTGTACTCTCTCTATTGCCTTTCCGTCCTTCCTCAACTATGCTGCCCAGAACTGGACACAGTACTCCAGATGAAGCCTAACTAGTGTCCCATACAAGTTCAACATGATCTCCTTACTCTTGTACTCAATGTCCTATTAATAAAGCCTAAGATACTATACGCTTTATTAACTGCTCTCTCAACATGTCCTGCCATCTTCAATGACTTCTGTCCTGGGAATGTTTCATGCTAATAATGGGAGCTGACAATAACCTTTTAAAACATTAATTATTATCCAAATAATTCCCAGCTTTGCTAAGTGAAGAGCCTACAGGTGGAATCGTCCCAGATTTGCACTAAGTGCGGTAGCGGGCAGGAAAAAAAATCCATTACCCATCGGCCACAATGGCAGCTTTTCACACCGCATCGTCCCAAACCCGCCGCATTAACTATGCATTCCTGGGATACTTGCCATTTCCATGGGGGGCAGGTTCTGATTCGCCTGCCACGCTGTCAGCTGGCCGCTTCATCACATCAGGCACCACATTTAAAGTGCAGCTACACTCAGTGCTTCTAGCCCAGGACTGCTGCATGGAAGACATGGCCCCAAAATGCAAGAAGGCTGCAGCCCTCGAGCACCTTTTGGACGCCGTGAAGGCCCGTTGTGATGTCCTCTACCCCCACTCCGGCCTCAGGAGGGGCAGCAACATTACCACTCTGGCTTGGCATTGGGGATCAGTGCCAATGCTGCACAGAAGAGGTTGACCATCCAATGCAGATAGAGGATAAATGATCTCATGCCAGGGTATGGCAACCATCTCATCACCCTAAACTCACACACTCATGCCCATCACACATTCACTGACATCCCACTCACTGCCAGCTCAAGGGACATCACCGCCCATTGTCACACACATACCCTCACATGTCCATCTGGCCTCATCTCCTCTGGAGACTGCCTCCTCAGCCCTCACCATCTTAAGGCCACGCACAGATCAACGTGTGCCCCCACACACACCCTGGGCAACCCTCCTTCCACAGTACAGCCCTTGTCCTGCAGCCTCTTTCCTTACCTGAGGCCACTTCTCCCCCCCTTTTCCAAGCAAGTCCTAGCTCTGCAGCCATTGAAAAGCCACCCACTTTTGGCTGATCTGGTAGGTAGAGACCTGCCCGTGAGCTCCTCTAAAAGTGATGTGGTGCTGTCTGTGAAGCCTGGTGCTGATGACTGCGAGTGCTGGCCAAAGCAAGGCAGGCAAACAAACCTTGAAGTCCCGAGCGAAGTGCAGCCCACCAAGTGCACACCTTATATATGCTGTTGTGAAACACGTCGGTGTGTTTTCCCGCCCACGTGGCTGGACAATCCAGAGTGGGGGATGAGTCCGGCTGGCTGGCCTTATATTGATATGCTGATGTATTACAATGAGGTTCCCGACGTCCAATGGCGGGGAATGTGGCCAGCCATCAACAGGCTGAGCGGACAACATCGTGAAACCAATTTTTGGCCTTCTCGCCATATTGTCTGCTCACACAACCGAATACGCCCGACATCAGCAGGCACGGAAAATCCTGGCCTTCGTCTCTTAAAAAAAGTCTTACCATCAAAGGGCGATTTCTCCTCGGTGTCAGTCTCCTCCTCTGCCAGTATCACCTCCTCTGCATGAAATGAATAGTCAAATAACAGGAAAAAAGATGGGAATATGATGAAAGGCTCTGCAATTAATCAACACTGCAAAATATTTCTTAAAACATATATATGCCTTACATATACATAAAACAGATTTGCTGCAAAGATATATCAAAGTTCTGGGAAGTTTGACATGGAGAAATGCTGTTAATAATGCACCATCTTCAGTTTTTTCCCCCGTGTTAATTGCTCTATCTGTCAAGATGTTAATCAGTTGTCAGGCTCAGTAATTCCTACCAGTTACCACTGGTGGTGGAACCACCAACAAAATTATGGTAGAAACATCAGTGGTGCACTACAGGTATGCTCTGTCCACCCACATGCGTCTTTGCTCCAACTGCATAAGCTAATTGCCATATCTAATTCAGTGGTTTTACAATGTTGTAAGCTGGGCTTTTCTCAGGCTCTGTCCAATCAAAGAGCACTCTATTCCTTCTGCCTGCAGGCTAATGATACTGTTTTGCTGTCTCTCTTTTATTTCTGTCTCACTGATCCCTATTTCCCTCTCCTCCTATTCCGTGTGGGGGAGAAAAGGAAATGGAAAATTGAAAAGAGCAGGGTAGGAGAAAGGAAATTGAGAACCTAAATATTGGTCAGGACTGTCCCAACTATCCTGGGCAGAATTTAAACCAGTGGCCACCCTGTGTGAATTACTGCAAGGTCTTCCCTTGTAACTTAATCTATAAATATAACATTAATTCTGTTTCTTTCTAAAGATGTTGCCTGATCTGCTAAGCGTTTCTAGCAGTTTCTGTATATGCTACAGGTGCGTCATTCCCTGCTGGAAACAGTCAGACTTCCCTCCTTATTTTAACATCAGGCTGGTCTTCTATCAACTTTGTTAATTCCCTTAATCTTGAAATCTTCAAATCAGCATGAAGTTTCTGTTGATGAAAGAAATAATCCCAATTTCCTTTCATCATGACTTAGGTTTTGTGGGTGGGGTGCACGTGCATGGTGTCAGAATCATCATGTGATTTGTCAGATGATTCCTCTGTTGTTTTTCTCTCAAGTAACTCTATGTAAGTTAACTTGTTATTTTATATATACATAAAGTTTTATATATTAATAAAGTGTTGATATACTTTCTACATATTCATGACTATGCCTACTATTTAAAGAATTTCCAGATGATTAGACAAATGGAATCATACAGCACAGGAGGCCATACAGTCCATCTTTCCACTGCTAGCCCTTTGAAAGAGCTATCCAATTAGTTCTACTCCATTGCTTTTTCCCAATAGTTAAAGTGAATCTGCGTCAACCACCCTTTCAGACAGTAAATTCCAGATTATACCAACCTGTTGCGCAAAAAAAACTCATCTCCCCTCTAGTTTGTATGCCAATTATATTAAATCCACGTCCTCTGTTGCCCATCATGCCAGTGGAAACAATTTCTCCCTATCCACTCGATCAAAACACTCCACAATATTCAGTACCTCTTTTAAATTTCCCCTTAACTTTCACTCTCTAAGAAGAACAATCTCAGCTGCTCCAGTCTTTTCACATAACTGAAGTCTCTCATCCCTGGTAGCATTCCAGTAAATGTCCTCTGCATCTAATCTACAGCCTTTGACATCTTTCCTAAAATGTGATGCACAGAATTGGGCACAATTCCAACTGGAGCCTATCAAGTAATTTATAAAGGCTTTGAAAAATGTCCTTAGTTTTGTACCCTCTGCCTCTGTTTACAAAGCCAAGGATCCAGTTTGCATCTTAAACAGTGGCCAGAATTTTCCCATTGGTGATTTAGGGGTGGGGCCCACTCGCCGACGGGAAAATCTTGCGGGATGATGTCGGAAGGAACCCCCGACTTCATCCCGGTCCCTTTAAATTTTTAGGAAGGCGGGCGGACAGCGAAATCAGCTGTCCACCCGCCGACCTGTCAATGGCCAATTAAGGCCATTGACAGGCTAATTAAGATAATTAAAGACCTGCCCGTCCAACCTTAAGGCTGACGGGCAGGCCAGGAGCCCCATCGGACCTCTGATAAAGAATGAAACCTCCTCCACTGGCGGGATGAGGTTTCATGTCCGTTTTTAAAAAGTCTAATAAAGTTTATATCATTTTTATTAACATGTCCCATCTCGTGTGACATTGTCACATGAGGGGGACATGTTAATAATTTTTAAATTTTTCTATTTTTTGACTTTTCTTACCTGTCACTAATCTCCCTGAGACAGGACTTTGCCTCAGGGAGCAGTGTGCTCTTTCGCGCACATGCGCAAAAGAACGCACTTTGACAGATGGGGAATAGCGCTTCCTGTCGGACAGGCCGCTGGGCGGGCCTTAATTGGCCTGCCTGCTCAAAATGGCGGTGGGCCCCGTCTTGGTGGCGGGAGTCAGCTGTCCGCCCGCCACCGAGCCGGAGGGACCCGCCCGCCATCCGAGGGCAAAATTCTGCCCAGTCTTTTCAACTTTATCTGCCACCTTCAACTTAGCTGTTTATCTCTGTATGCCCTCCAAGGCATCAATATACCTTGTATGATTAGGTTACATGAAGGTTTATGTTTTGGTAAACTCCAGCTCAACATGGTTGTCTTGTTCGAGTCCCACACTTACCTGCTTTACAAATCCACTCCAGGTAACCATTCAGCTCCCTCTCAATCTGCTGCTGTCTCCTCAGTTTTAGGAATGCACGTCTATTTTCCACCCTTTCTCTCTCTTTGGCAAACTCCCTGAAACAAAGATTTCCCAGCATCTGTTAAAGCAGTGATAGCAGACTTTTGTTAAGGGCCACAACTGAACCAATGTCTTATTCAAAAGCAACGCTGCACCATTGATGTGACTCTGAAATTCTTAATTTCAATTTTTAAAAATTAATTCATGGGATGTGGGCGTCGCTGGCTAGGCCAGCATTTTTATTGCCTATCCCTAATTGCCCTTGAGAAGGTGGTGGTGAGCCACTTCCTTGACCCGCTGAAGTCCATTTGGTGTAGGTATATCCACAGTGCAGTTAGGGAGGGAGTTCCAGGATTTTGACCCAGCGACAGTGAAGGAACGGCGATATAGTTCCAAGTCAGGATGGTGAGTGGCTGAAGGGGAACTAGTAGGTGGTGTTGTTCACATGCATCTGCTGCCCTTATCCTTCAAGGTGTAGAGGTTGCGGATTTGGAAGGTACTTTCAAAGGACCCTTGGTAAGTTGCCAGTGTCATGGCCAAATATTAATCCATCAACCAAAATCACTAAAACAGGTTATCTGGTCATTATTAAATTGCTGTTTGCGAGGACTTGCTTTGTGCAAATTGGCTGCCGTGTTTCCTACATTAGAACAGTGACTACAGTTCAAAAGTACTTAATTGGCTGCTAAGCACTTTATGACATCCTATGGTTGTGAATGGCACTATATAAATGAAAGTTTTTCTTATTTTTTGCTTTCTTTTTCTGTAAAACTTGATAAAAGGCAGTAACTAAACTCCAGTCAAGCCAGGCAGGCTATAAATGGAGACCCAGAGACACAGTGAGCAGCAGGATAATGGAAGGGTAATGATGAGGAAAGGCAGGCTACAATAAGTACAATTAGTCTAGGTCACCAGAGGTAAGGAGATTAATTTCTTATATAACTCTGAAGCAAATTAATTTCTGCTGTGGACAGAAATGTGCACATTACATGCAAAACAATCTCCATATAGCTGCTGAATATACCTTTATGACATTAATTCAATTTTTCAAAGGAACGACATTTTTGAAACTCTCCATATAATTTTATTTTATTTGTCCTTGATGATGTCGCCTTTACAAAATATGTAATTTCCATTTTTAATGGAAATGGAAAAAGAAAACGTAATCACAGAATGTAATCAGCAACGCTATACAGAAGTATTCACTGTAGGGTCATGGACTATTTTGAGATTAATTTTTATTTCACAACATTGTAAGACAGATAAACTTCATGTAGCACTGCTTATAGTTAGTTGAAGTATGTGTCATTTGTGAAAGCAAGACCTTGCATGTTTACAGCACTTTTCATATCGTCAGGCCATTATGACATACCAAAATGGGAGATACAGGGCAGAATCTTCCTGACCCCGCAGAGGTGGGCTAGGAGGTGGTACTGGGAGGAAACTTGGAAATTAACCCATGGGCTGGCTACCCGACACATTTCTGCCTTCGCGAAATCTTGAGGCCAAAGCCCAGCAGGTACTTGGATGCAGCCTCCCAGCAGTAGGCTGGCGGGGTGGGGGAGGGGGGGCAGGTGGCGTGGGATAATCAGTGCTTCTTGTCAATCCTCCCTAACAGAGCTATGAGGGTCTGAGGGCTACAGCTGTGGCCATAAGGAGCCCTGAGATGTTCCCCATCTACAATGCTGGACTGACAGCTGTGGCCATTCTTTATTTTTCAAATTTGCAGAAGTCTTCAGAGAACGCCTTCATCTTGAGGTGCCCTCACTGTCCCCTGCATACATCAGCAACACCCCCCTCTCCCAATAGGGCTGCTGTCCATCCACAGCTTTCTGCCCTCTGATTGGGCCTCCCCACCCCGTGAACTGCCTCTGACGGCAAAGAAGACAGCTGATAGTAAAGAAGACAAAAGTTATTTTTCTTTTCCAGGATGATCGTGAAGTAATGAGTGGTTTTAGCAAAGGAGAGCGAGGCCTGACAGCAGTCAAAGTGCTCCAGCCTTCAGAATTCTGAGGACATATGCTATTCAGTGCATGTAAGGTGCAAAGTCTGTCTATAGCTGGGAAAATATTCTCCTTCTTGAACATATGTACAAGAGATTCCCGCTTACAAATCCAACAACACATTGCAGAGGAATGCATTAATGCCACTAAGAACAGAGACTACCACTGGTTCCCATTTATAAAGAGAATGTCCCTGCTCAAGTGTTGGAAGGGGTTGTCAACAGAGCTATCAAGTAGCACTTACTCAGAAATAACTTGCTCACTGACACTCAGTTTGGAGTGCAGCTCCAACAGCATTCAAGAAACTTGACACCAACCAGAACAAAACAGCCCACTTGATTAGCACCCCATCCACCACCTTCAGCATTCACTCCATCTGCCACTGTTATGGCCGGGATGGGAGGAGTGCACGAATTATCAAGCCCCACTACTCTGCAGGTTGTACCATTAATTTAAATGTTTAATTTTCTCACCAAAATGGCCAATTGTGTACTGTACTCTGGTACCCAGAAGAGACTCTGACCAGGCTTCTTTCAATAAACTCAGAATGATTAATTTATTTGAAAACAAAACCTCTCTAACAAGTTGCAAATACTGGTTAACACACAATAGTAATTGGGAAGTATAACTATCTATCTCTTTCTAAAGAATTCCCCCAGCACAGACACAGACAAACAAAAGACAAACAGATAGAGTCTCTCTGCAGAGATGTGCTTTAGGGGATGGGCATTATAAAATAAAGGATAAAGTCTGCAGGATCTCAACGTTATCAACCTGGATTCCCTCGTGTGAAGATGGGCTGCTGGTCCCGGTGGATGTCTGGAAATACTCAACAACTGGTCTCAGGTTTGCAGATCCAAATGCAGACTAGTTACAGAGGGTTCTCTGGCTGCAGGTTGATAGCCCCCCACAATTTTAGGCAAGGTAGAGAGAGGGAGCCAGTTAGGGTCATCTTCCTTCCTCAGCTTGTTCCCCAACAAGACTGCCTTCAAAAACCAGCAGGTTCACAACTTAAGTTTTTTCCCTCTCACCCATGTGATTTCCAAGAAGTTACCAACCTTCATTTTCAGTATTTTTTCTCCATCAATTAAAGTGATTGCAGTTCAAAACAAACAACCAGATCTTCCTCAAGTACCACAAAAGTCAGGTAATTTCTTGGAAGAGGTCTGCTTGCTAACAGTTCCAAGGTGAACTTATGACCTTCTTTTAAAAAATGTCCCAGGTTAACATCCAAATGTTCAGATCATGCCATGTCTTTCCATTTTGTAAAAGAACAATTCAGGCTTGAAAGATATGATTCTAACACCACCAACGCACAGTAGCAGCAATGTGTATCACCTACAAGATACACTGCAGCAT
This sequence comes from Cetorhinus maximus, assembly GCF_964194155.1. Classification (NCBI taxonomy): domain Eukaryota; kingdom Metazoa; phylum Chordata; class Chondrichthyes; order Lamniformes; family Cetorhinidae; genus Cetorhinus; species Cetorhinus maximus. The sequence goes on along the minus strand of NC_135906.1, from coordinate 19,142,103 downwards.
CTCAAGACTCCTTTGACAGCACCTTCCAAACCTGTGACCTCTACCATCAAGGAGGACAAGGGCAGTAGGCGCATGGGATCACCGCCACCTGCAAGTTCCCAATCAAGCCACACACCATCCAGTTTTGGAACTATATTGTTTCTTCATTGTCGCTGTGTCAAAATCCTGGAACTCCCTTCCTAACCACACACCATGTGCCTACACCACATGGACTGCAGCGGTTCAAGGAAGCAGCTCATCACTATCTTCTCAACGGAAATTAGAGATGGGTCATAAATGCTGGCCTAGCCAGCAAAGCCCACATCCCCTGAATGAATAAAAAATCACCACCTTCTTAAGAGCAATTAGGGATGGGCAATAAATGCTGGCCTAGCTAGCGATATCCACATCCCATGAAATTAGTTTTAAAAAGGACCACTGAAGGGGGTTTTGATAGCTCTTTTGTGTCCAAAGAAATAAATGTTTCAGGAAAAAATTATAGAAAAGGTGTATCAAATTATGGAAACTGCCATAAATCACTAACATCCACAATAAGATTAATTACGCTGCTGTTTATATATTATGTCTACAATTAAACCTGCCAGTTAAGCTTCGTGGGAGAAGATTTGGATGCATCATCATCATCATTAAAAGTAAAGAGAACAGTAACCTCTACTGAAATAGAACATTTCAGGGAGATTCTCTTTTTTGTTAGGGATTCCACTGGAAAAAGTCCTAGCGCTCCTGCTGCACCAGAAGAGGCAGTAAGGAAACTCAAACGGGCAGATATGCCCCAAAGATAGTACAAAGGCTCCTACTGAAGGCTAAGACTGAGATCAAAGCTTTCTGCTTGTTGGGTCTAGGTCTGACAGAGGGAGGGCAGATGCTACATGGTCATCTGCCCCTACTCTTCACCTTCAGGGAACTTGAAATCATTACCACCTTGTCCCAAGACCTACTGTTACTTTCCACATGACTGGCCTGAGAAGCAGGATGGATGAGAACGATATCCACTGAAGACCTAGGAATGAAACCGAACGGATCACCCGGTATCGACCTAGGCACCGAAAACAACAAGGGCAAACTCAGCCCTGTCGACCCTGCAAAGTCCTCCTTACTAACATCTGGGGGCTAGTGCCAAAATTGGGAGAGCTGTCTCACAGACTAGTCAAGCAACAGCCTGGCATAGTCATAACACGGAAACCTGTCCTGTATGCCCTGTCCTACCGGCAGCTCAGGCCCAGCAGAGGTGACGGCACAGTGGTATACGGTCAAGAGGGAGTTGCCCTGGGAGTCCTCAACGTCAACTCCAGACCCCAATAAGTCTCATGGCATCAGGTCAAATATGGGCAAGGAAACGTCCTGCTGATGACAACGTACTGCCCTCCCTCAGCTGATGAATCAGTGCTCCTCCATGTTGAACGCCACTTGGAGGAAGCACTGAGGATGGCAAAGGTGCAGGATGTACTCTGGGTGGGGGACTTCAACGTCCATCTTCAAGAGTGGCTCGGTAGCACCACTACTGACCAAGCTGGCCGAGTCCTAAAGCTGCTAGGCTGGGTCTGCGGCAGGTGGTGAGGGAAAAACATACATGACCTCATTCTCACCAACCTGCCTGCCGCAGATGCATCTGTCCACGACGGTATCAGTAGGAGTGACCACCACATAATTGTCGTGGAGATGAAATCCTGCCTTCATATTGAGGATATCCTCCATTGTGTTGTGTGGCATTACCACCGTGCAAAATGGGATAAATTTCCAACAGATCTAGCAACTCAAGACTGGGCATCCATGGAGCGCTGTGGGCCATCAGCAACAGCAGGATTGTACAGTCTGTAACCTCTTGGCTTGGCATATTCCCCCCTATACCATTATTACCAATCCAGGGGATCAACACTGGTTCAATGAAGAGTGCAGGAAGGCTTGCCAAGAGCAGCACCAGACATACCTAAAAATGAGATGTCAATCTGGTGAAGCTATAACACAGGACTACTTGCGTGTCAACTAGCATAAGCAGCAAGTGATAGACAGAGCTAAGCGATCCCACAACCAAGGGATCAGATCTAAACTCTGCAGTCCTGCCACATCCAGTCGTGAATGGTGGTGGACAATTAAACAACTCACTGGAGGAAGAGGCTCCACACATTCCCATCCAGGTCAGAGGCTAGGAATCCTGCGACGAGTGACTCAACTCCTGACTCCCTAAAGCCAGTCCACCATCTACAAGACACAAGTCAGGAGTGTGATAGAATACTTCCTACTTGCCTGGATGAATGCAGCTCCTACAACACTCAAGAAGCTTGACACCATCCAGGACAAAGCAACCCGCTTGATTGGCACCACATACACAAACATTGACTCCCTCCACCACCAACGCACAGTAGCGGCAGTGTGTACCAACTACAAGTTGCACTGCAGGAATTCTCCAAGACTCCTTAGACAGCACCTTCCAAACCCAAGACCACTACCATCTAGAAGGACAAGGGTAGCAGATAAATAGGAACACCATCACCTGGAAGTTCCCCTCCAAGTCACTCACCAACCTGACTTGAAATATATCTCTGTCCCTTCACGGTTGCTGGGTCAAAATCCTGGAACTCACTTCCTAACAGCACTGTGTGTGTACCTATACCACATGGACTGCAGCAGTTCAAAAAGGCAGCTCATCATGGGCTGCTGACCTTAATTGACAAAATTGATTAAATCATTATTCTCCTCCTGCTCCCTACCACTCGCTCTTGTCAGGAAGATATAATAATTCTCCTAATGTTATTGGAATTTATTGTAAAATAGAGTAATAGTGGGATGTGTCTATGTGTGTATCTGTGTGTGTGTGTGTGTGTGTGTGTGTGTGTGAGACTTAATTGAATTAGAGGCAGCTAGTCTGGGTGCTTTGATGAAGTTAGGTTTGAAATGTTAATTAGGTAAACATGGGGAAGTTTTATAATGTGTAGTGTAAAAATTTGCATTTTTAAACAAACTAGTGTGGCTTGAATTCAAAAGTGGGAGCGTAATGTATACGTAGCCAGCAGAAGTAGTAAGAAATAGTGTGTTTATTTATTTTTCCCAAAGATTACTGGTAAAACTTCGTGCTACACGAGATTTTTATTATCAGGAAGGTAAATTCCAAAGACATAGTGAAAAAATGGGTATATGAAAAAATGAAAGAAAGGGGAAAATATGAATAAAGGAGCGAAGGTTGTGTATAAGGGTAAGCAGTCTAAGATTCAACAAGTGTGGTTCACTAACAAAATTAAGGACAGTATCAAATTGAGAGAAAAGATGTAGAATGCTGTAATGATTAGTGGTAGGCCAGAAGGTTGGGAAAATTTTAGAAACCAGCAAAGGATGACTGAAAAGATCAATAAGAGGGAAAAATTGGGTTATGAGAGAAAACTAGCAAGAAATATAAAAATAGACAATAAAAGCTTTTACAAGTATATAAAAAGGAAAAGAGTAGTGGCAGTGAGCATTGCTCCCTTAGAGGGTGAGACTGAAGAATTAATAATGGGAAACAAGGAAATGGAACAGACTTTGAATAAGTATTTTGTATCTATATTCACAGTAGAAGACACAAAAAGCATCCCAAGAATAGTGGAAAAAATAGGGGCATAAAGGGAGATAGGAACTTAAAACAATCACAATCACTAGAGAAAAAGTACTAGGAAAATGAAAGGGAGTAAAGACTGATAAATTCGCTGGACCTGATGGCCTGCATCCCAGAGACTTAAAGGGAGCGCTGCTGAGATAGTGGATCATTGGTTATAATCTTTTAAAATGCCCTAGGGTGAGATTTTCCAGCCTCGCCTGCCACTGGGATTGTCTGGTCCCGCCAAAAGTCAATGGACTTTTGGCTGAGCTGCCAAATCTCCCACTGTGGATCCCGCCACGAGCTAGGAAAATCCCGGCCCTAGATTCTGAAAAGTTCCCATTGAATTGGAAAGCTGCAAAAGCAACACCATTATTCAAGAAAGGAGGGAGACAGAAAGCAGGAAACTATAGGCTAGTTAGCCTAATATCTGTCATTGTGAAATTGCTACATTCATTATTAAAGAGGTAGTACAGGACATTTAGAAAATCATAATACAATCAGGCAGAGTTAACACGATTTTGTGAAAGGCAAATTGTGTTTGACATATTTATTAGTTCTTTGATGATGTAACAACCAGGGTGGATAAAGGGAAACCAGTGGATGTAGTGTATTTGGATTTCCAAAAAGCATTCGATAGGGTGCTACATGAAAGGTTACTGCGCAAGATTAGAGCTCATGATGTTGTGGGTAATAATATTAGCGTGGATAGAGGATTGGCTAAGTGGAAATAGAGAGTCGGGATAAATGGGTCATTTTTAGGTTGGAAAGCTATAACTAATGGAGTGCTGCACGGATCAGTGCTGGGGCCTCAACTATTTTGGAACTATCTTAATGATCTGGATGAAGTGACCAACTGTACTGAAGCCAAATCAAATTTGCTGATGATACAAAGATGGGTAGGAAAGCAGTTGTGAGGAGGATACGAAGGGTCAAAGGGATATAGACAGGTTAAGTGAGTGGGTAAAATTGTGGCAGATGATGTACCATGTGGGAAAATGTGAGGTTGTCCACTTTGGCAGGAAGAATAGAAAAGCAGAATATTATTTAAATGGAGAGAGACTGCAGAATGCTGAATGCAGAGGGATCTGGGCATCTTTGTATCTGATATTACAAAACTTTAGCCTGCAGATACAGCAAGTAATTAGAAAGACAAATGAAGCGTTGGCCTTTATTGCAAGGGGGGTAGCGTATAAAGGTTTTGCTACAGCAACAATACAGGGCTTTGCAGTACTGCATACAGTTTTGGCTCCTTACTTAAGCATGAATATACTTGCATTAGAAGCAGATCAGAGAAGATTTACTAGGCTGATTCCTGGGATGAAAGAGTTGTCAAATGAGGAAAAGTTGAGCAAGTTGGGATATACTCATACTGTGGAGGAATCTAGAACTTGGGGGCACAGTTTGAAAATAAGGAGTCTCCCATTGAAGATGGAGATGAGTAAGAATTTGTTCTCTTAGAGGGTAGTGGTCTTTGAAATTCTCTCCCACAAAGAGCAGTGGAGGCTGCGACATTGAATATATTCAAGGCTGAGTTAGACAGATTTTTGATTGACAAGAGAGTCAAGGATTATGGGACAACAGGCAGGAAATTGGAGTTAAGACCAGAATCAGATCAGCCATGATCTTATTGAATGATGAAGCAGGCTTGATACCGAATGGTCTACTCATGCTCCTTTATTTTAATTCATTCACAGGATGTGCGCTTTGCTAACTGGGCCAGCATTTATTGCCCATCCCTAATTGTCATTGAGAAGGTGGTGGTGAGCTGCCTTCTTGAACCGCTGCAGTCCATGTGGTGTAGGTACACCCACAGTGCTGTTAGGAAAGGAGTTCAGGATTTTGACCCAGCAACTGTGAAGGAACGGCAATTTATTTCCAAGTCAGGATGGTGATTGAATTGGAGGGGAACTTCCAGGTGGTGGTGTTCCCATCTATCGGCTGCCCTTGTCCTTCTAGATGGTAGTGGTCGTGGGTTTGGAAGGTGCTGTCTGATGAGCCTTGGTGAATTCCTGCAGTGCATCTTGTAGATGGTACACACTGCTACTACTGTGCGTTGGTGGTGGAGGGGGTCAATGTTTGTGTATGTGGTGCCAATCAAGCGGGCTGCTTTGTCCTAGATCGTGTTGAGCTTCTTGAGTGTTGTGGGAGCTGCACTCATCCAGGAAAGTAGGGAGTATTCTATCACATTCCTGACTTGAGCCTTGTAGATGGTGGACAGGCTTTGGGGAGTCAGGAGGTGAGTTATTCATCACATGACTCCTAGCCTCTGAGCTGCTGTTGTAGCCACAGTATTTATATGGATAGTCCAATTCAATTTCTGGTCAATGGTAACCTCCAGGATGTTGATAGTGGGGGATTCAGTGATAGTAATGCCATTGAATGTCAAGGAGTGATGGTTAGATTCTCTGTTGTTGGAGATGGTCATTGCCTGGCACTTGCGTGGCGCAAATGTTACTTGCCACTTGTCAACCCAAGCCTGGATGTTGTCCAGACCCTGCTGCATTTGGACATGGACTGCTTCAGCATATGAGGAGTCACAAATGGTGCTGAACACTGTGAAATCATCAGCAAACATCCCCACTTCTGACCTTATGATGGAAGGAAGGTCATTGATGAAGCAGCTGAAGATGGTTGGGCCGAGGACACTACCCTGAGGAACTTCCGCGGTGATGTCCTGGAGATGATTGACCTCTAACAACCACAACCATCTTCCTTTGTGCTAGGTTTGACTCCAACCAGTGGAGGGTTTTCCCCCTGATTCCCATTGACTCCAGTTTTGCTAGGGATCCTTGTTGCCACACTCGGTCAAATGCAGCCTTGATGTCAAGGACAGTCATTCTTACCTCGCCTCTGGAGTTCAGCTCTTTTGTCCATGTTTGAACCAAGGCTACAATGAGTTCAGGAGCTGAGTGGCCCCAGCTGAACCCAAACTGGGCGTCAGTGAGAAGGTTATTGCTAAGCAAGTGCCACTTGATAGCACTGTTGATGACCCCTTCCATTACTTTACTGATGATCGAGAGTAGACTGATGGGGCGGTAATTGGCTGGGTTGGGTTTGTTCTGCTTTCTGTGTACAGGACATACCTGGGCAATTTTCCACATAGCAGGGTAGATGCCAGTGTTGCAGCTGTAGTTGAACAGCTTAGCTGGCGGCCCATAGCCTTTGCAGTATCCAGTGCCTTCAGCCGTTTCTTGATATGGCATGGAGTGAATTGAATTGGCTGGAAACTGACATCTGTGATGCTGCGGAGCTCCACGGGAGGCCAAGATGTATCATCCACTCGGCACATCTGACTGAAGATTGTAGCCAATGCTTCAGCCTTATCTTTTGCACTGATGCGCTGGGCTCCCCCATCATTGAGGATGGGGATATTTGTGGAGCCTCCTCCTCCAGTGAGTTTAATTGTCCACCACCATTCACGACTGGATGTGGCCGGACTGCAGAGCTTAGATCTGATCCGTTGGTTGTGGGATCACTTAGCTCTGTCTATCACTTCCTGTTTACGCTGTTTGGCATGCAAGTAGTCCTGTGTTATAACTTCACCAGGCTGACACCTCATTTTTAGGTATGCCTGGTGCTGCTGCTGGTATGCCCTCCTGCACTCTTCACTGAACCAGGGGAGGCGACGGTGCAGTGGTATTGTCACTGGACTAGTAATCTAGAGACCCAGGGTAATGCTCTGGGGACCTGGGTTTGAATCCCACCATGGCAGATGATGGAATTTGAATTCAATAAAAATCTGCAATTAAAAGCCTAATGATGACCATGAAACCGTTGGCGATTGTTGTAAAAACCCATCTAGTTCACTAATGTCCTTTAGGGAAGGAAATCTGCCATCTTTACCTGGTTTGGCCTATGTGTGAGTCCAGACCCACAGCAATGTGATTGACTCTTAAATGCCCTCTGAACAAGGGAAATTAGGGATGGGCAATAAATGCTGACCATTCCCATGAATAATAAAAAAACCAAATTAGTAGAAGGTTTCCTTCTTGATGTTTGACCTGACGCCATGGGACTTCATGGGGTCCGGAGTTGAGGTTGAGGACTCCCACGGCAACTCCCTGCAGACTGTATGTCACTGTGCCGCCATCTCTGCTGAGTCTGTCCTGCCGGTGGCACAGAACATACCCAGGGATGGTGATGGTGTCTGGGACATTATTTGTAAGAAGATTCCGTGAGGATGACTATGTTGCTTGACTAGTCTGTGAGACAGCTCTCCCAATTTTGGCTGTAAGGAGGACTTAGCAGGGTCGACAGGGCTGAGCTTGACCTTATCATTTCTGGTGCCTAGTGCTGGATGGTCTGCCCTGTTTCATTCCTTTTTTGAGACTTTGTAGCAGTTTAAGACAACTGAGTGGCATGCTAGGCCATTTCAGAGGACAGTTAAGAGTCAACCACATTGCTGTGGGTCTGGAGTCACAAATAGGCCAGACCAGGTAAGGACGACAGATTTCCTTCCTTAAAGGACATTAGTGAGCCAGATGGGTTTTTACAACAATCTACAATGGCTTCATGGTCATCATTTAATTCCAGATTTTTACTGAATTCAAATTCCACCATCTGTTGTGCATTACCCATGGGTCTCTGGGTTACTATTCTCTGGATTACTATTCCAGCGACAATACCACTATGCCATCACCTCCCCTACACCACTACGCCATTCCTCCCCTATTTCTTATGTTCTTATGATCTAATAGCACTGTGGATGTACACCACAGGACTGCAGAACTTCAAGAAGGCAACTCACAGCTATCTTCTCCAGGGCAATTAGAGATGGCCAACATTGGCCTTGCCAATGATGCCCACATCCCATAAAAGAATTTAAAAAAGCACACATTTACTAATGTATATGTTTTACACTTTTTATATGAAAAAGTGTTTAATTTACTGAGAAACTCTACTAATGTACGAAGAAAGTATTAAATGATTCAGTACAGCTTTTTGAAGTCATTTTTAGGTTACTCACAGATGGAAAATGGTAGGTTTATTAAACCTGTGTATTTTGGTGATAAGCCAATTTTCAGCTGCATTAATAAAACTGCACCAGGTCAACATCCTTAAATACATAAAAGGAAAAAATAACAATTGTGTTCTGTTATACTGCCTGATTGGGCTGGTTCAATTGAGATTTTACGCTTGCGATTAGGCAAATGAATTATCAACTGTAACTAACCAATGCAATTTCGAACACATTTTTGTCACAATTTCCCAATTGCACCCAAATCAAACCTCTACCCTAACAATTTTTGTGAATAGAGGAAAGACTTTTAGATCTAACAAGCATGACCCTTCCATTCACCATCGCACCATAATACTTAATCTTTTCCTTTTCATAAATGCATCTAAAGCTGGAATGTTTACAAGTGTCTTTGGTCAAAAGAACTGAGGTGATGATGCTTCCCAGTTGCACAGGAAACAGTAACCAACTAATTTGGTTCACTCCACAGGGCATTAAGAAGTGGCACTGCACTACACACAGCAAAGACTGCATTCCATTGTAGTGGCAAAGATCTGAGCACTAACTGCTCCCCTAGCCAAGTTGTTCCAGTACAATTATGACAATGACAGCTACCCTGCAATGTGGAAAATTGTCCAATTACCAGCCAATCAACCTTCTCCCAATCATCCATAAATGCATCAATAATCTGCTCACCGATGCTCAGCTTGAGTTCCACCAGAACCATGGAGGTGTCAGCTGTGGCTCAGTTCATAGCACCCTCGCCTTTGAATCAGAGGGTTGTGGGTTCATGTCCCACTCCTGGAAACCAAGAACTGTGATTGTACTCGAAAAGAGTTGCAATCTGTGACTGTTGGTAACTCAAAAGAGTTTCCACCAGAACCATGACTCCAGACTTCACCACCTTTTTGATCCAGACACATATGCAAGAGATAAATGTCAAAGGAGAAGTGACAATAGCTGCCGTTCCTTCATTCTCGCTTGGTCAATGTCTTGGAATTCCCTACTTGACAGAGTTGTGGGAGCATCAACACTACAAGGACTACATAGTCCACCTTTTCAGGGCCATATGGTCTTCACAGGACTGTCCACGTCCCAAGGACAAATACAATAAAAAAGTTGCCTCTTGAACCACTTTGTTCTATTATATTCCTGTCCTTCCTTGGTAAACTATTCGGAAATTCTAACAGCCTTTCAGCTGACTTACTATTTCACCTCCAACTTCCATTTTTTTAACTTTGTTCTACTATGGTATTTAAATCTTTCTTTACAGTCAGCAGTTGGCTTGGTATAAGTTTGTGAATACATTTTGTACTCGTAAAAACTTCATTAAGGAATGGGAGAGCTCATTGAAAGACAGTCATAGCCCCTTGGTCTGGGGCTAAGAGGTCAGGGTGAGAGATTAAATGTAGTCATGGTTTGTGGACCTCATTGTCAGGTGAGAGATTAAAGGCAGTCCTGGGGCTTTATGGACCTAATTGTCAGGGTGAGAGATTAAAGACAGTTATGGGGCTTTGTGGAACTCATAGTCAGGGTGAGAGATTAAATGCAGTCATGGTTTGTGGACCCCACTGTCAAGTGAGAGATTAAAGGCAGTCCTGGAGCTTTGTGGAACTCACAGTCAGGGTGAGAGATTAAATGCAGTCATGGTTTGTGGACCTCACTGTCAAGTGAGAGATTAAAGGCAGTCCTGGAGCTTTATGGACCTCATTGTCAGGGTGAGAGATTAAAGACAGTCATGGGGCTTTGTGGACCTCATTGTCAGAGTGAGAGATTAAAGACAGTCCTGGAGCTTTGTGGAACTCATAGTCAGGGTGAGAGATTAAATGCAGTCATGATTTGTGGACCTCACTGTCAAGTGAGAGATTAAAGGCAGTCTTGGAGCTTTGTGGAACTAATAGTCAAGGTGAGAGATTAAAAGTAGTCCCAGGGCTTTGTTGACCTCACTGTCAGAGTGAGAGATTAAAGACAGTCCTGGGGCTTTGGGGAACTCATAGCCAGGGTGAGAGATTAAATGCAGTCATGGTTTGTGGACCTCATTGTCAGGTGAGAGATTAAAGACAGTCATGGGGCATTGTGGTCCATGCTACAGCACTATGCATGACATGCATGTCACAGTCCTGCTCCGGGGAGAGGCAAGGCCTGTGTGCTCAGTTGGGATAAGGCACAGCTTGGTGTGCAGGATGTGGTCATGATCTTACGTTCGGTGGCCATGGAGTTGCCTGGTTTGGTAATGGGCTGCAGATCGGATGGTCACAGTTAGGGGAAGCATCTGCAGCCTGTAAATGAGGAAAATATACTAAAGAGGGGGTATCTGAAAGTTGCCTGGGGGCGGGGTAGGGTTGCCTCTGTATGTGACTGAGATGGGGAGGGGTGAGATCCACATGGGGCATGGGAGCATTAACAGTGATAGATTCAAGGGGGAGGGCTGGAACGTCCACCATAATTACAATGGGATCCAGGGTTACTGGTGGAGGCTGGAGAATAATTGGAGAGCTCTACCTGCACATGTGAGGTTCCAGGATGATTGGAGGGACTCAAACACTGACAGGAGGAGGGTCAAAGCTGGTCTAAAAACAAAAATGCCGCACCACCATCTTGAAAGCCCAAAGTTGTCGCATTTGAAATCAAAACTGGAAAAGATTCTGCACAGGAGGAGTCTGAGGCAGTGTGAGAGGACCCCATGGCTGGATGAAGGGGCCCTTTCAGGGGGCACCTTCAAACTGCTTAGAGTTACAACATTGATATAGAGTCAGAGCTGAGAGAAAAGAAGAAGACTACCTTGGGAAGGTGCAATTGGTGTCATTGCCTTTTGGTACACTTTAACAAGAGACTGCAGGGGTCATTGACTTCACAGTACAGTTGCTCCATTTGAGCTTTAACAGAGAGGTATGTGAGAATGGAAAATCCAAGCAACCATTAAGGAAGCACAGCTGCTGCATATCTGCCAGATCATCAATGAAAGTGTCTAATGTGCTTTCTCCAATTGGCATGGATAACAGGCCAAAGGGCACCCAGTCATTGCTGAAGTGCAAGTTGAGCTTGATCAGCATGCCAGATCATAGACTGCAAGAGTGCATTTGGTAAGATGGAACATTTCATGAATGTGTCCAAACTTCTTCCAACCTCTGTGGAATTGAGATGTCAAGTATTAGGGTGTGGCACCTTGATCTGTGAGTGTGCGCCTCAGCTGCAAGTCTGTATCAGTGAAAAGCTAGTGGCGCAGATGCAGCTCTAGGGCATGACATTGGTTTCTGTTTGTGAATGTAAGATCATTTGCCCCGTATTCATTAATCTGTTGCATCTATCAGTCCACAGGGAGGAGGAGCATTGAATAATGGAGCTTGTGCTCAATGTTGTCTTCTTGATGGCAGTGATCCAACTGAGGAAGAGCAGAAGGGACTGGCACTGCCTGGGGCAGCTTCGAGAGGAGGGCTGGCCTGCGGTCCATGGTCCAGGGGAGCTCCAGCAATACCCAGAGGATGAGGAGGTTAGAGTCATCCCACAGAGATGATTCACACGACCAAGGGTCTACCGAAGAAGACTTTCCTATCTGGGGTGAGTGAAAGACAATGCTGAGCACATCTGCACTTGTAAAGGATGTGGTGGATCATATCTGCCACATTCTGCGGGAGGATCTAATGCCCCATGGACTGGAAGGACATTCCCTGCCAGTGCCCCTGTCATGCTCAATTTTTTTGCCTGTGGATTGTTCCAGGGATCCATAGGGGACCTATGCAGCATCTCACAGTCCTCAGCACATAATTGTATCAAGGAGGTGACAGATGCCCCCTACAGTAAGGCTCATCATTATGTGAAGTTCACACTCGATGAAGCTAGCCAGGCTGCTAGCTTTCTGGGTTTTCAGATATCTCAGGCTTCCCTTTAGTACAGGATGCAATCGATTGCACACGTGTGGTTTTAAGAGTTCCATGGCAGCAGCCCCTGATGTTCATTAACAGGAAAGGGTTCCACTAACTGAATGTTCAACTGGTGTGTGATCATCAGAAGCACATCACGCACATTTGTGCCAGGTACCCAGGGAATTCCCATGACTCATGCTTCCTGGGTCACTCCCAAGTCCCTCACATATTCAAAGGGCCTTGGTGATTACAGGGCTGGCTGCTTGGGGATAAGGGGTACCCGCTCAAACAATGGCTCATGACACCCCTGCATCATCCTCTGAGTGCCTTGGAGGAGAGATCCAACGCAAGGCATAGGTCAACATGATCCATCATCAAGCAGACTATTGGTATCCTGAAGATGCGCTTCCGATGTTTGAACAGCTCAGGTGGAGCTTTGCAGTACTCTCCACAGAGTGGTGTCCCGCATAATCATAGTCTGTTGCATGCTTCACAACCTGACGCTTCAAAGGGGGCATCCCTTGCCAGAGGGAGACATGGAGGAGGCTGACAGCTCCTCGGACGATGAAGAGCAGGAAGGGCAGGAACTTGAATTGGGAGATGTGGGTCAGCTTCCATGTGAGGATGCCATCAAAGAAGCGCAACGTGGAAGATGTGCCCATGCCACACTGATAGCCACAAGATTTCAGGAGGAATAAGGTGCAGGCAATGGGACACAGCCACATTCCTTCTGTCCTTTACTGCCATACAGTGCACTGAAAGGCCTTCGGACTTACACCTTCAACCCTCCTGATTCACCAGGCCCTAATCTTTGGAACGATCAGCAGCAAACCCTGTGTCCAGGCACTCTGGGAAATGAAAGTCAGCACAACAGCACAAAAAGTGCATCAAAGGACTTGATGCAGGTGTCACCACCTCAACGGGAAACATTTAGCGGACACTAAGATGCATGCATGGTTGAACAGACCATCTTGGCTGCAGGTCTTCTGCTTTGGCACTACCAATAAAGGCAGCCTTGTCATTTGGAGAGACAATTACAGCTAACCCTCCAAGGCTACTGAGCATGCCTAACTCCATGCTGTCTTGTGAAGAGTAGAGGTTACTAATGCATTTTGCAGACACTTCCAGTAAAGAGTTTGACGCATCTCCCTGACATAACACAAGGGTAGAGTAACTATCACTTATGTTGAGTCAGCCACACTTCACATGAGTGGGAAGCTCACAAAAGGAGGCAATCACCATGGGAGCATGGCTCACCCTTACAATAAAGAAGGAACATAGATGCATATGCACAACTCTTTCGAATGACGAGACCATTCTCATGAACAGCAAATATATTTATAAAGATGCATGATACAAACAGTGATTGAACATCTGTGACCCAGGAGTGATACCAAGTTTCCCTAATTTTTCTAACCCTACCCTACATTGAGGTACATCCCCGACACCAGCAGCAAAGGTGGAGGCAGCCTGCTGACAGCTACACCCTGTTGTCTGTGATGACTTTGGCAGCTGTCCTCTAGAGGGCCGAGACTTGGAGGGCATCAGCCTGCTTTGGGTCTCCTGCTGAGGGGCAGATGCATCCTTCTTGGCCTGTACAGCTGGAGGTAATGGGGTCACAGCAGAGCAGATTGGGATCAGCTGGACAGTCTGGAGTCACCTGGATGGATGGCCCCAGGTCTCCAGCTGCTGGTTCTCCCCCTTGGGTGCCTCAGGGCCCCTGTTTTACTCCCCGAAGGGGATCTCACAAATGCCTAAAGTGATGAAGTGCAGGTCCAAGTGCAAATTCAGCAGAACCTACTGGACCGAGGTCTCCAAGGCTGCCGCTGCCCTTCACATGGAGACCTCAAGGCGCTCAAATGTTGGAGCCACAACATCAGACAGAATGTGGAGGACTCCTCCATCCTTTGCTCTAGTCTGTTGACTGCCTCTAGCAACTCTATCTGATTTTCTGCTGCCTGTCATTGCATCTCCAGCATGTTTGAGATGGCCGTTTCCAAAGGCTCATCATCAGACTCAGACTCAACAGGTGCCTGACCTCCAGCAGTCCTCCGAGTGCCAGAGACCTGGGTTGTCACTGCCTCTGACTGCTGTGGACACGTGACATGTGAGATGTTCCCCAGAATGTGACCCTGAGGCTAACCTAGATTTATAACCCACCAAGGTGTGTGTCTCTGCGCTGGTGGATGGTGCAGGTGCACACAGTGATGGGTCTTCTTTAAATGGATCCTCATCATCCTCCTCTGAGGTGGGCTGGGAGCTGGGGCTTATGTTGGCTCTGCTGGTCTGTCTGGACCTGCTGCTGCCTTTAAGAGAGAGAAGATAGATTTAGTTCATGAATAGGCTGAATACAACATTGCATGTCACTCACTGTGAATGTCAGGATGTGATCAACTCATGGAGGGCTCATATGTGCTGGCTTGCTGGGATAGGTTGATCTCGCCTTCATCACAGGAGCAATCTCTGTCCTCCCCTGCCAACTCAATGGCATCCTCCTCAAATTTGGAGAGCTTCTGTATGTTGGCCATCCCTCCTCCAGTCTAGGATCTCTCCCTCTTGTTGTGGGCAAGCTTAGCCTGTATGAAGACTAATGGATGGAATGTGATGAGAAGAGATGGAAGAGAGGTTGGGAAGCATGCATGCTTGCTGTGTGTGCTGAGCCCTCCCCAGTAAGGGCAGAGGATGAAGATTGTGCAGCATAATAGATGAGATGCTGGTGATGTTAAAGTGTCTGTGAGACAATCAGTGTTAATGTGTCCCCCACTAATATTGTGTGAGATTCTTGAGCAGTGCAGCCCTTTGTACGCATTATACCAATATAAGAGTGTGAGATTGAAGTGTGCTGAAGGTTTACGTACCTGGCGTAGAGGATGAGATCATGCATCCCTTTCCTATAGCGTTTCATGGGCGGGTGCCTGACAAGCTAACCTCCCTTGCAACCACCTCCCAGGCCGGCCATGTGATTCAGAGAGCTACTCGCTGATGCATAATTAATTAGCTTCCAAGTGTGAAATCAGGTGCGAGTTCCCAGCACACCGCCCAGCGGGAAACACACTGCGAAACCTGCCCACCATCACAGCAAAACCTACAGCTTTATTCGAAGTTTCACATCACCCAGTGCCCCAGATTTGAAGAATTTCAATGAATTGGTGGACCTCGTGAAGGGACACTTTCAACCCAGGCCCTCAGTCACGATGTGGAGGTTCAAGTTTAATTTGCAAAATAGAGCCCCAGGTGAGACAATTGCATGCTACGTGGCAAATTTGAAGCAGCTAATGGAACATTATGAGTTCGGTACAAATCTGAACAACATGCTCAGAGAGTTCTGTTGAAGGGTCGTGAGGACTCGAAACGTCAACTCTTTTCTTTTTCGCTGATGCTGCCAGACCTGCTGAATTTTTCCAGGTAATTTTGTTTTTGTTTTGGATTTCCAGCATCAGCAGTAGTTTTTTGTTTTTATGCTCAGAGATTGTTTAGTGTGTGGTGTGAAAGAGGACACTATTCAGAAAAGATTATTGTCCGAAATGAATCTGGATTTCAAGGAGGCATTAGAGATAGCGCTGGCCATGGAAACGCTGTAAGAGGTTCACAAGCAAGACAGGGTGTGCAAAATGGCGCATCCTCCACATCGGGCGGGAAACTGTAGCCAAAAGTGGCGCGAGAAAACAAGACTCTGCCGAGAAGCGGGAAACAGCCCCCACTAGCTGAAGAATAAAGAAAAATAACTTAGCAGCAAAATCAAAGAATAATTTTAATAGAGGTGGAAACAATCAATCAGTCTTTTAACGATTGGCAGTTTAAAAAAAATCAAATGCTACTATTGTCACAGTAATGGACATATGACAAGACAGTACAAGGAAATATTCAAGCAGGCTTGCAAACAAAAGAAGAAGCCCAATGAAATCTACAATGTAGAAGAGCCTGAAACAACAAATTCTGACATTTACACGTTTAATCTGAAAGTTGGAAAGACAGAGCTGATATTTGTCACAGTGAAAGTAAATGGCAAACTGTTAAAACGGAAGTAGACACGGGAGCTTCCACTACTGTATTTGGGAACATACTTTCAGACATTCGAATTATGGCGAACATCAATTAAGCTTGGAACAAACAACTGCCAAGCTAAAAACGTATACAGGTGAAGACACTCAAGTAAAAGGCATAAGCAGAGTAACTGTCCATTATGGAAGCCAATCTGAAAAGCTACCAGTGTTGGTATTGACAGGCTGAGTACCAAGCCATCTAGGACGAAATTGGCTAAGGAAAATCAACCTTGATTGGCCACTGAACTTCCAAAAGGAAGCAGGAAGCATTCCTGTTTTGAAAAAAAGAGTGTTTAAGGACTAAACAACCTGAAGAAATGCAGACTGTGTTAAGCCAAAACCTGGAAGAACAGCAGAAGAAACTCGAAGAGACCCTGCTTGATGACAGAGTTCGAGACAAGGTGAGCAGCCTTCACAGGGAAAAAGAAAACCTGTTGAAAGACCTTCACACACTACAAGATTCTCTCAGATCAAAGCTTGTACCTCTGGAAAAGTATGACGAGAAACAGAAAGAATTCAGCACTTCTCCGAACAAACTGAAGAATCAGTTGGCAGAGAAGACACAACAATGTTCAATTTTCCAGGAGGCAGCAAAAAAATACAAAAAAGAGACGGAAGAGCTGAAGAATCAGCTAAATGAAGCCAAAGAGACTTTGGAAGCAAAAATTGCAGAATTTTCCAGGAGACAGATGATGAAATTTTGGGAGACTCAGTCACTGAGCTCAGACAAGTTGAGCTTGCATCTGAGAGAAGACTGGCCAATGGTGAAGTCAAAAAGAAGGCCGGGATTAAAGTCTGTGCTAGAAAAAGGAAAGCACGTAGAAAGATACAAAAATACTAGTAGGGCCTTAATTCTGGCAGCATACGAATACACTTTCATACATAGGCCTGGCATTCAAATTGCAAACGCCGATGCACTTAGTCGTTTGCCTTTACAAGGAAATGATGAGCACCTCCCAGTTTCACTGGAACTTGTTTTACTGTTAAATTTTGTAGGTTCCTCGCCGGTATGTGCTTGACAGATCAGAGACTGGACAAGTCGGAACCCAGTCCTATTTCAGGTACGAGAACAAGTGCTACATGGTTAGTTCCAGGAGCCAGTATCTAATTAAACGAACCCATACTTCAACAGAAGACATGAAATAACCAGTCAGGATGGCATCCTATTATATGGTGTACAAGTGATAGTTCCTCCAAAGGGAAGTGAGCCACTTTTAGTTGAACTACGCAGTACCCATCCAGGAATTTCCTGAATGAAGACCAGAGCCTGCAGCTATCTAAGGCGGCCAGGGCTGGATAGTGAAATAGAGAGTTTGGTAAAGCACTGTGTGTAATGTCAGCAGCTGCAAAGGTTGCCAGTGACAGCTCCATTAGACCCGTGGGAGTGGCCAGGTAGACCCTGGGTGCGGTTACCCATTGGGCCTTTCCTGGGAACAATATTTCTGCTCAATGTCGATGTTCATTCAAAATGGTTGAACGTGTATGAGGTGAAGTCACCAACGTCGGGTGCTACAATTGAGAATCTATATCTGTGTTTTGCCATTCACGGCCTACCAGAAGTAGTCATTTCAGATAACGGCATGGCATTTATGAGTGTTGAGTTTCAACGATTTATCAGCCTCAATGGTATCACTCAATAAAGACTGCACCGTAACACCCTTCTTCAAACGGACTGGCCGAAAGGGCAATTCAAACATTCAAAGCAGGCATGTAAAAGCTAACTGATGATTCCTTGGCAACCAAGCTAGCACGCTTTCTTTTTCATTACAGAACTACCCCTCACACAACAACAGGTGCCACACCAGCAGAGTTATTGTTGAAACACCGTCTCAGGACGAGATTAAGTTTAATAATGCCAAATTTAGAGCGGAAGGTGGAAAGGAGTCAGGGAAGCCACAAAACTAGATATGACTGGCATAGTTGCGAGAGGGTATTTACTGTGGGAGAGTTGGTATACGTGATAAACATCGGGGAAGGACCAAGGTGGTTACTGGGTGAAATAAGTGCCGTGACTGGACCTCTATCTCACCACGTGGAGGTGGAAGGCCAGATCATCTGTAAACATGTGGACCATTTAAGGAAGAGAGAAACAAATCATCAAGATATGGTTCCACCAGTGACCAGGACCGGGTCTGCTTTTCCTGTTGAAAATGCTCAACCCAACACTGACTTGGCTGGTGTTCTTGTAAGAGTTGAGGATACAGAACTGCAAGTGCCCACCAAAGCACCTGATGTTCGGGCAACTCCAGAAAACGAGGTAACTGACAAAGAATCTGAAGTTGTGGAGCTGCGACGTTCCACATGTACCAGGAAACCACCTGAAAGGCTTTGTAAATTTCTTACCCAGTATAAATATTATGTTGTCTTAAAAAATATCTGCTTATAAATATAATATGTATAGCTGAGTTAAAGGGGGAGGAATGTAGTAATTATGGTTTTATTTAGTGTGTAATGAAGAATAATACTTGTTAGGGAAGATCACATGATCTGTAGTAACCAATAGGAGAATAGCGTGGGCAACCTCCGCAGTCAATGTAGAGATAGAGTTGGAGTTGAAAGCACACATGCAGTTGCTGCTGAATATATTGTAAATAAATTTAATGTTTCCACTCAAGAAGTGTCTGCAGATCAGCTCTATTACAAGTAGACAACTTGGCCACCCTACAACAGTCTCCAAATTAGAAAATTCCACCCAAGAGTGTTGAAATTTGCCTCAGAATTGGGATACGGGGGGCATTTTCAGATGGCAACCTGTAACTGGTGGAATGCTACAGGGATTAGTGCTGGGGCCACAATTATTTACAATATATATTAATGACTTGGATGAGGGAAATGAATGTACTATTGCCAAGTTTGCAGATGACACAAATATAGGCAGAAGGCAAGTGGTGAGGATGACACAAAGGGCTGAATTTTACACTTAACGGGGGGGCCCGACCGATTCGGCGACGGGCAGGCAGCCGATTGCCACCGCCGAAATGGGCCGCACAGCCATTTTGCGCGGGCGGGCCAATTAAGGCCCGCCCAGCAGGGTTGCGACTCACGTGTACATCGGGAAAATTAAATCGGCGGCGGGCATGTTCAGACCGCCGGTTCCAATGGGGAACCGGCAGTCTGTATAAAGAGTGGCCAGGCAGCCTCCTTTGGGCTGTTCTCCATGGCCAGTCATAGGGCAGCACAAGATTTGAGGGCAGAGGAGGAGGAGAAGGGGGGCAGGCTGCAGGATGAGGGCTACTGTGACCCTCAGTTCTCAGATGCCTGCCTTGCTGTCCTCCTCGAAGAGGTGTCCAACCATCGGGATATCTTGTTTCCGGAGGATGATAGGAGGAGGGCCCCCCATGTCACGAGGCAGGCGTGGCGGGAGGTGGCGGAGGCTGTAAGCTCCCATGATGCTGTGCGGCGCACTGGAACGCAGTGCCGCAAGCACTTCAATGATTTGTTGCACTCTGGAAGGATAGACAGATTTTTAATCAGTAAGGGAATTGAGGGTTATGAGGAAAAGGCAGGAAAGTGGAGCTGAGGATTATCAGATCAGCCATGATCTCACTGAATGGCAGAGCAGACTTGATGGGCCAAATGGCCTACTTCTGCTCCTACATCTTATGATCAACAATCCTGAGGTATGAAAGGGGAAAAAAAACAGCCAAGATTCTCATTCTTGCTCACGTTTTGTTGACCCCTGTCAAGAATTCTGTTTGTGTCAACACTGGGCGAAGTTTGAATGGATTCAGTTGTAAGCCCACAATGATTCAAAACCCTATTAACCTTCACTGCCCAGGTTATGTATGCAGAATGTAGTTTAGGCCATGTCTGATTAATGAAGCTGTACCCATGCAAGAGTTAGTGTTTAAAATGAGTGGTTAGGGATAATGGGGAAGTGAAGAAGTTTCTAAAGGTCCTTTAACATAGCACTGCTTGCAATTTCGCTTACATTTCTAAGTGGTTTTACATTGATAGCATGCTGACAATACCGAGTTCGCAGTGATCCTGCCGAACAATGGAAAAGAACTGATGAGACTTGTCAAAAATTGACATCAGGGACCCAAATCTGGAGGTCAGGAGCTCAGAAATAAGCAGTTACTCTTTATTAGTTCAAGGGATGTGGGCGTCGCTGGCTAGGCCAGAATTTATTGCCCATCCTAATTGCTCTTGAGAAGGTGGTGGTGAGCTGCCTTCTTGAAGCTCTGCTGTCCATGTGGTGTAGGTACACCCACAGTGCTGTTAGAGTGGGAGCTCTCTATTGCCTTTCCAACCAGTTCTAAAATCACCAGCAGAAATTAAGCAGGAGAGGCTGTATCCGGAGGTTGCTCATCGCCACTTGAAGCCTCAACACCAACATATAAATATATTTTAATGTCAACTCAAGCTGTTTCATTCAATATGAGTTCCATTTATTTTACTGTCTTCCAGCACTCAACATTTTCAAACATGATTAAATTTATTCAGACAAGCCACTGGAGGAAACAACTGTCTCTTTGATGGATCAGAGAAACACCTTTGTTTTAAAATGGTTAAAAAAAATAAACTAAAGGGGCAGCGGAATCTCCTTTTCAAATACTTCCTAAAATGTTCTGCAGATACCCTAAAACTTGGGATTGGCCTCCTTGGAAACCAAGCCTGCCTGTGGTCCATAATTATACCCACCAACTTTTTCCCCCCTTGGTTTTGACCCCTTCTAAGAAGGTGCTGACTCTTGTTTGGGTGCTCCATACTACAACCAGTGTGACACTTAATTTTTCTACACCAGCAGTGCTCGTGGCCTTTTCAAGTTATATTGCTTATTTGGCGGTCTGATGTTACCAATATGGTGGGGGTGCTCAAAATCAACTTAAGACCAGAGAGACAGTTTTTGAGCAAATAATTCAAAACAAATTCTACAGAATTTATACAAAAAGCAACAGCAAACAGAACAGTGTTTGCTGTAAAGAGGTCTGATGTATTTCTTAAAACTGCAGTGTTACAATACTGAAGTTCAGACCCATGAAGTGGAGATGAAAGTAGAGAATGCAGCTTCCATCCTATTACACACAGTCCCAGATTCAGGTTATCATGATCAGACTGGCAGAAGGGGACTATGGCATTTCCCTAGGGAAATTATGGGGAGTGTTGGGTGTAGGTAAAGGGGTGGGGGTGGTGAGGGATGAAAGGAAGAGAGACAGAATTCTTGTGGCAAATGATATTCCCCTGTGAACCTCCTAACAGACAGTTACAGTGGGAAAGCTATGGTGGCTTTCTTTTACCCTCATACCATCTGATCACCAAACTGTTAAACCCATGCAGATCAAAAACGATAAGGAAAAACAATGCCACAACATGAAATTATCATAATTCACCAAACTATCTCATTGACCAAAGTTTTCTGCCCTGTAACGCCACATGGCAAATGGGAAGAGCTTACTTTCATTAAATGGTGCATCTTACAATGATCTAGGTATTAAAGTCAGAGAGCTAAATCTTTCAAAATAAAATACAGATAGACCAAGAACTACTTACCCTGACAGGACACCAAGGACAAGATTCAGCATAAAAAAGGAGCCAATTATGATGAGGGGGATAAAATACAGCCAGTTCCAGGTGTTCCCTAAGGCATCATTGCTCTGAAAGGAAAAAATGAAGAATTAAATTAGCTGCCAGTTTGTATTAGCACAGGAACCACATTCCCACTGTTCTCCTGCCTCCTTCTGGTGTCAGGGTTCAGAAGTTCTCCTCTCTCAGCTCTGTGGATGTTTTTATAAATATGCACATTCTTCTTTCTCTAAGAGGAGGGAAAGAAGGGGAGAGAAAGTGAGGATGAGAGGGTTACCCCAACCTTATTCTCTGCCACATCCTTCCTCAATGTTTCTATTGCCCAGGCATCCGCGTTTTTACCAGAGTTGATCTCACCTTAAAAAATAAAATTATGAAGGTGTCTGATAGTCTAGATAGATAGAAAATATTTCCACTTGTAGGGGAGACCAAAACTAGGAGTCACAAATATAATAGATATAAATAGTCACTAATAAATCCAATAAGGAATTCAGGAGAAACTTCTTCACCCAAAAAGTGGTTAGAATGTGCAACTCTGTTTTGTAAGGAGTAGTTGAGGTAAATAGGATAATAGCATAGATGCATTTAAGGGGAAAGTAGATAAACACGAGGAAGAAAAGAATAGAATGTGTTATGATGTGGCAGGTGATGTGTGCCAGGTGGACCAAAGCCACAAAGGAAACTTGGCCACGTTGTCACAACGGTTTTGCAATTTGTATTTATCACAACAAGACTTATGCACTGAATTCAGAAGGATTGAGTCCACTAAGACCTATAGAGATTTTAAAATTAAGTTAAAACATTTGTTAACAAATGGAAAAAAGAAACAAACACACACAAGATTACAGTTACACGGTTGCTTAGTCTTAAAAGTTAGTCTTAACACAAAATTCTTAATTAAACAGGCTCCCAACTACACATCCACTTTAAGGCAACAGTCCAAAATAGATTTGAAATTACAAAATTAACCCAACAAGTTTACCACAGCACCCACTCAACAGTGGAATTCCAAAGGCTTGTAACACAACTTTAGTTGGACTGCTTCATACAGTGTACCTATCGATCTCACATGGCTACACCCCCTACATAGCCTTCCACCCTTCTTTATATATGTTTTCTCTCTCTTCAATCTGTAAATTCCATTGTTCAACAGATCTTTGGAAATTTACCTTTCTCATAATATAGGGATCTTTCATGTTGTCAATATGGCTTCTTTCCTTTTTGGAAAAATAAACATAATAACCTTGCCCTACTTATCTTGTTAGTTATAAACATCCTACCATCCCTTTGAAGCCCTATCACCTTTCCACTTACCTTAAAATGCAAATTTCCTTCACACCTTATCTGTGGAATCCTCATCCTAGTTTACTCATTAGCATTTCAAATGCCTTTTCACATCTAATTTCTTTTGATAATTTCAACCTTGCAGTCTATCTGACTCTAATTTAATTAAATCAGCCACACAGACAACGATAAACCCACAATAATATTCTAGTTTTGTGACAAAGGATATGCTGATAGTGTTAGATGGAGATGGTTGAGAGGAGGACATGGATCAGTTGGGGTGAATAGTGTTTTTCTGTGCTGTAAGGTCTCGATAATTTTATATAAGACATAAGGGGAACTGGAACAAATTGAAGAATATTTGCTGCAGCTCAGGTACCAACTAATGGGGAAATTGTTAATGGGAGTGTTGTTTAAAATCCCAGTCCCACCATCCTGGCCACTTATAAAATAAAAGAGGAACAAATGATTCTATTTTAATTTTAAAAACTTTTTATTCCTTTCCCCCAACTTTTTGTGCCCATCTTCTTCAGGTGGTGATTCTCGCCGGAGTACAGTTTACAAGCTTTGTATTTGTAGCATTATGCCCACCTAGCTATTTTTCTTATATAATTCTAAATAGTGAGTGTCATTAGGCTACATTACCATGGGGACATCACAGCCAAACTTGTTGCTGTTTTCAGTGGACACCACCACATATGCACTTCCCAGCAGCTTTCATGCCCCAACTGTTGTCTGAGCCAAGATCAGGATACGAAGATAGGGCCGTCCAGGTCTCTATTTCTCAGTATTAGAGCAGCTTGATCACCTTATGAACTGTGGCCATATCTGTCCATGTCATTTATTTAAATGTTTTTATTTTAAAACTTAGCATGAATACTTAGCACCATTGGGAAAATCATTTGCGTTCATAAGCCCAACAATGTGAGGAAAGGAGACATAAGAATACAATCAGTTGATCTGTATGCCTTGGTCCATCTGCCTTACAAAGGTCAAGAGCAATCCCATGCCACTTATCCATTTTTCTATCTGTTGATAAGTTTTACGATCCTAGCTGAGGTTACCCTGGACAAGCCTGATCCCAGAGTGGAACCCAGCTTGGTAGATCATAACTTTTATTTGTTTGTTTAGATATGTGGAGAGTAGCTACTGAACAGAGGCACAGAGGTCAGCTGATAAAATTTTAGCAAAAGAATAAAACATTTATTCAACAAGAAAAGGTGAACTATATTACAATACTCCTTCATCCACAACTATGCCTTTACAGATGTATACAGATTTGTAAGGATACCACAAGTTACAAAAGCTATCATAAACTCTAATGTACACAGTAAGTACACAGTCCATGTAAATCTATTGCACCCTGTGGTCAGACACACCACACTCTGAAGTCAAGTGGCAGATGCCACCGCAACCAGATACTATGGATCTCTCCTTAACTCCCCCCAGACGCTTGTCACAACCTGAACCAACCAGTCTCAATGAATTCTGTTCTTCACACGAGGGTTTCCAATCTCCACTCTCCAAGACCTCACCTTGGAATCTTCTTCCAAGCCGACGCTTTCCCTTGGACACCCTCCGCAAGGGTTCACCCCCAGGGCTTTAAACTCTCCTTCTGATGTTCCTCTTCCCTGGATCACCACATGCACATCACAAACTGTCTTCCACACACTCTGTCTCTCTGACTAGGTTGTCAACAGTACACCACTGCTTCACGTGCCCATAGCAAAGAGTTACAGGCCTTCAGTTGCCTCTTTGGACCTCTTGCTGCTTACAAACTGTTCTTGCTTTAAATCTGCTTTCTACAGCTTTTGTATCTTTAAATCTGAAGCTTGGAGCCTTTCTCTCTGCCACTCACTCTTAACTTCACTTAACAGGACCTTTTCCCAGGTTCCTGTCCTTCCTTTGAATAGAAGGTCTTCTTTGGACTTTCCCCTCTTCCACTCCCCTGGTTTTTTTGGGGTTTTTCTTTAACTTGGGACTGGCTATCTATTCCTTTTGCTCCAGTCTCTCCTGGCAGCAACTTTCAGAATCAACTGCACTCAAACAGCTTCCAAAACAACTGCTGTTTCGCTTCTTCTGTGTGTGTGTCTGTGGAAGGGACCTGCCTCTCTGGGCCCCTGTTGCTAGGCAACAGTCCAATCCTTCTACCCTTGTATGTTTACCTTCTCTTTAGGGGTCATAAAACTCCTAATTAGAAATGCAAGTATCTTTTTAAAGTGAAACTAAAACTCCATTTGATCTTTCTTAACACAGACACAGAAATACAAATCAAACTTAAACTTTAAAGCTAAAACTCATTCCTAACACCTACAAATACCAAGCTAACTTACTTAAACTATCTCTATTTCCTAACCCTAAGCTTACAATGGTTGAAAGACTAAAGGCAGTAGCCAAGGAGTGCAGTAAGAAAAGAAAGGAAAGACATAGAGAGTGATTCAATCTACACGTGATGGAATGACTTCACCCAGACACTGACCACAAACTCCTTTGTGAATTATATTTTGGAGTAGATTGTGACTGAAACTTTCCTGTTATTGCATTACTAGTGTTTCACTTAAGAAATCCAAACTGCCTGCAGCTCTTGATTGTAGTTAGCTGACAAAGCAAGCTGCCTTGGAAGGGACCAAGTACATCAGCTATAAATAAAACATTGCAATTCCCCCCACATCAAAGAAAATTCCTTCTATTGAGACTGTCAGTTGAGTTCTGTAGGTCTATGGTGTCTAGGATCTGGATTCGATTTGAATTCCAGGAGCTAAGAGATCAGCAACTAGGGCAGCAGTCAGAGCACTTGAACTGGCCACTGCACCACACTTCAATTGATTTCACACTGGAACTTTATAGGTAACAAATAAAGATAATTCTGTTTTCATCAGACAGTGCTAGATTCAAGCCTAAGCCATTTTTGTTACATATAGGTGGTCTTCTTCAAAATAGTGCCACGGGATCCTCTAGGTCCACCTTGGAGGGCAAGTGAAGCCTTGGTTTAATATTGGATCTGAAAGATGGCACCTCCAAAATTGCAGCACAGTCCCTCAACACTGGGAGTGTCAGTCAAGTAGAACTTCTAAATTAGAAGTGAGTGTGCTACCAACTGAGCAAAGGATGAAGGAAAAGAGATGGATGAGATCAATAATTGATTGTGTTGAAAGTTATCAAGAAGTTAAGGAAGATGAAAAGAGTTATTGCACTGTGGTTACAGTCATACCGAATATCATTTATGTCCCAGTACCATGGAAACCAGACTGATGGGATTCAAACAGACAATTATGGGAGAACATGAGCAGGTCCATGACCTGTTATTGCTGCTCTACAACCAGGTAATCCCCCTCTTATAGTGTCTTTGCAATAGTATAGTCAAGGAACCTATTATGCAGGGAATTCTGGACCCAAACCTACATTTGGCATGACATGCCAGAATCTCAGCATTCCAGTGATTAGTATTTGGATGTTTTGGCTCACTTAGGAATCATCCTAAGTTCAGAATCTTACCCAGCTAAATAAAAAAAAACAGCTTCATAGAGTACATCAACCTCTGTATTGTTTGATAAGTGATATCACAGAGATGACTAAATAGAAAACACAGAGATTGACTCTATAACTACACACCACACACCAAGGTCTCTGTGCAATTATACAAAGTCTCACAGATAAAGCCTCCAAGGAACTACACATGATAACAATACAGTGCTTCAAACCCCTGTGAGATAATAATATTGCAGCTCCTGAAATATCTACCAAACTGGCAACCATATACATTAGGTTTTACTCAGTAATGCAAAGGCATTTCAAGTGATGTCTGGAATGGTTTGTTCCATAACAACTTGAAAAAGACAAAGGCTGATAGAGACAGCAGGTGGAATCATCCCAGATATGCACTAAGTGTGGTAGCGAGCATGAAAAACAATATTTTACCCGCTGGCCGCAATGGCGGATTTTTGCACTGTATCGTCTCCTTCCTGATGTGTCCCGCCGCATTAATAATGCATTCACGGGAAACATGATGGATCTCTGACAGGCAGCTTGGATTTGCCTACCCCGCCATATCCTCAGCACTTCCTCGCTCCAGGTGCCATATTTAAAGCATGCCAGAGCAAGACTACTACATGTCTACAGACCAGGTCTACTCCAGGCGACAGATGGCCCCGAAAGCAAAGGTAAAGGCAGCGCTCAGATTTAGTGATGCCTTTCCGGGGCACTTGCTGGATACAGTGGAAGGCCGCCACAAACTCCTCTACCTCTGCTCTGGCCGCAGGTGGTCCACCAAAGTCATCAATCTGGCCTGGGGGCAGTGGCAGCGACAGTCAGCTCCAGTGGAGCACAGGCGAGGTCAGCCATCCATGCAGGAAGAGGATGAATGCTCTCAACTGTTCTGCCAGGGTAAGTCAACCACCTCATCATTCTCAACCCACACACCCCCAAACCCATCACACATCCACAGGAATCTGACACCTCAAGGGACAACATCACTAACTCTCACACATACCCTCACATCTTCATCAGGCTTATATCATCTGGAGCTCACGTCCTCATCCCATCGATGGCTCCGCTCACCACAAACATTCCACACAGTGGCATGCATCCTGCTCATACTCTCTCCATCTCTTTTCATGTAGGAGAAGCTGGCTCACAATAGAAAGGAGAGGTCCCAGGCTGGGGGAAGAGTGGCCCACATTAGGCCCCTCACTCACTTTGAGGAGTGTGCTATCGTGCTGACTGATGAGGACGTGGACCTGCGGCGACGATGAAGTCGGCGGCGAATGCCCACATGAGGATCCTGCACAGCATCATCCATCTCTCAACGCAACTGTGAGTGCTCTCTTTCTTGTTTTTGACTCTGCTGCCATGCACTAATTTGGTTCACATGGAGCTCTACCAAGCAACTCAGCCAGCCAGTCCCTCATCTCCATCCACATCCTCACCTTCAGCCAAGAGGACACCTCCTCCATTGAAGAGCTGGAAATAAGCAGCCTGTAAGATCCATCACATCGCTTACTCACACCCTCCACCAGCAGAGAGATACGCACTTTGGTGGGACCTAGATCTAGAGCACGCTCAGTCCACAATCTGGTGGTCACCACACGGACAAGTGTCTGTAGCAGGGGGAGGCAGGTTCAGCCGAGCTCCCCAGCACTCAGAGGACTGCTGGGGAAGAGGCATCTGTGAGGTCCGAGTCAGATGATGAACCTCTAGATTTGGCCTTCCAACTCATCGTGGAATCAGCATAAGGCAGGGGAAAATCATGCAGAGCTGCTGGAAGCCCGTAACAGTGTGCCACACGAGTTGGAGAAGTGCGTCTGCCTGCTCTCTGATGAAGTGGCGCATGGAGGTCTCCATGGGAAGATGGCAGATGCCATGGAGACCCTGGTCCAGCAGAACACGAAGATGTGCGGTAGCCATGGTGAGTTCCTGCAGTGACAATGTGAGAAAGAAACGGGGTACCTCGACGTCCCTCCTTCCCCTCAAGGAGTCAGGCTGGATCCTTGGGCACCCGGAGGGATGAGGAGGAGCGGCAGCTGGACACCCCTGGGTCATCCACTCAGGAATCCCAGAGGCTGTCCGCTCCTTCTAAGTCCCCTTTGCCTGTGGCCTCCCCAACCTTGACCTCTGTCACCACAGGGGAAGCAGCTGGCCTATAGGAGGACAGCCAAAGCAAGTCGGGGCCCTCAAGGCCTTGGCTCTTCAAAGGACGCACGCCGAAGTCATCAGAAGTAACAGGGTCACCCATTGCACAGGCTGTCTCCACCCCTGCTCCGAATGTCAGGGCAGCCCCTAGAAGTAGTAGTGGCCTAGAAAAGTTAAGAAATTCTGATCACAAGCAGTTGCATGGACGTACACACTTTGCCACTTTACAATCTGCAAACATATTCACTTTCACTGAATAATATGCAATGTTGTCTTTCAGCTTCATTGACAAGCTTCGTGAGACCTCCCTCTGCATTCCCCCCCCCAACCCAACTAGCAGTTCAGCTGCATGCTGCCGGCCCACAAGTGATTCTGGAGGGAGAAGTCTGTGTGTGGCAGAGCCTTTCGGTGCCTCATGCAGGCACTCTCCTATACATGCGGAACCTTCATCCGTCACACTCATCACTGTCCCGGGCATTTTCAATGTTGCCTACTGGGCTTCTCTTTCACTTGTCCATCTGAGCTGACCTGCATCTCCGCCCATCCACTGACTATACTCCCATGCAACACCTGTCCCCATCCAACACGAAGCTCCGCTCACTTTCAATTTGCACAGCATGATAGTCACTAAGTTTTAATTAGCTCCCCTATTCTTTCCACTGCCCCAGTCACCCATGTGCTTTCCCCCATCACAGTCCACTCCCCTGGCATCACCTTCCACCTCCCTACCGTTACTTTACAGCCCGAACCCTTGTCATTCCAGGATGTCCAGGTGAGCGTGCACATTCCCTACCTTCCTGAAAATCCCACCCCAACTTCCCTGACCTCCTCCTTCCCATCCCCAGGGTCCGTGTTTGTTTCCATG
The DNA here is from genome assembly GCF_964194155.1 of Cetorhinus maximus. NCBI lineage: Eukaryota > Metazoa > Chordata > Chondrichthyes > Lamniformes > Cetorhinidae > Cetorhinus > Cetorhinus maximus. Next base: position 19,112,366 of record NC_135906.1, on the reverse strand, counting down.
TCCCCCACCAACCACCCTCGCCGTCCCTTCTACTGATACTGACACACCAGCACCTTCTCACCCTACTGGCTCACTCTCCCCTCTCTCATTCTCATCACTCCCAACTCCAAACCTTACCCCAACCCGACACCTTTGCCCCCCCCCCGATAATCTCACACCTGCTGCCACCTGCACCCCCCCCGCCACCACCACCACCCCACTTCCAATCTCACCAGCCCCAGTACACCTTCCTCTCCCACTCACACCTAGACCATCCTCTCCCTGCCTCCCATCTTCGCCGATCATATGTACCAGCCCATGGCGAAGTCTGTGAAGTTCCAAAGCAGGTCCAAAGCATCAACGGAGAGGTGGTGGCATAGTGGTATTGTCACTGGACTGGTATTCCAAGAAACTCAGGGTAATGCTCTGGGGACCTGGGTTTGAATCCCACCACGGCAGATGGTGAAATTTGAATTCAATAAAAATCTGAAATTAAAAGTTTAATGATGAAGTTTAAAAATTTAATGTGTTTCACCAATATCCTTTAGGGAAGGAAATCTGCCATCCTTACCTGGCCAACATGTGATTCCAGGCCCATAGAAATGTGGTTGACTCTTAAATGCCCTCTGAACAAGGGCAATTAGGGATGAGCAATAAATGCTGGCCTGGCCAGCAACGTCCAACAAATAAATTTTTTAAATTGGAAAATGGAAGAAGGCGAAGCCTCAGCGAAGTCGAAGCTGCTGTGTGGAGACCTCCCACCTTCCATGTGCATGAAGATCCACCCAGCATGAGATGCACATGTTCCTCCAGGGTCCGGTAGCTGTAAGGCTCCAGCATCTTCCTCTCCTCGGATGCTCGCGATCTGAGCAAGGCCTTAAAGGCTTCTGCACGTCATGCTTGTCCAGACATGTTCTGAGCTGGCGTAATGGTAAATCGAACGTGGGGGATCCGATTCCAGCCAGGCCTTACTTTGTATCCCATTAGTGGGATGTAAATCGGGTTCATGTCGGTCTCCAGCAGGATTCATGGGACACCGTCAGATGATCCTGCTGTGATTTCACACTGGCGTAATACCAATTTCTGCACCTCCCGCCGAATTCCCCCTGCCCACCATGATGCCCGTCACCAAATGGAACAGAAAATTCCAGTCAGCGTGTACCGTGATGTTACAACCTACCAAGAGAGAGAACATGGAAGGAAGAGAGAGAGGGGAAGGAAAAGGAGAGAATTAAGAGAAATGGAGATAAAGAGTGGGAGAAAAACAGAGAATGAGACAGGCACTGGGCAAGATGGAGGAATGAAAAAATAAATATGAGGAAAAAGAAGGAAAGAAGAGAGAGAAACGGGAGCAGAGAGAAAAAATAAGATAATATCAGAAAAGGGGGAGAGAATGAAAGTTAGGGGAAGACCACAAGAAAGATTATGTATTCTATTAATTTAAAAACTGTACAATTATTTTTTCCAACAAAAAAAAACCAAAGCAAGACTTAGCTTTGTAACAGAGCAATTAGACCCAGCTTCCCAAAAGTAGACACTCTCCCAACCTGTCCTATACAACAATAACTTGCATTTAAATGTTGCCTTTAACATTTAAGAACAACTTCCCAAGGTACTTGATAGAATTGCAGGGAAAAAATAAAGGCCAAGCCAAAGAAGGAGACATTAGAAGAGGTGAACAAAAGCTTGGTGAAAGGGATGTGTTTTTCCAGGAGGAGATGGGATTAAGGAAGGAATTCCAATGAGTTTGACCAAGGCAGCAGAAGGCATGGCCACCCATGGTGGGGACAAAGATAAGAAAAATTGCATATCAAGCCAGATTTGGAGGAATGGACAGGTCACCAGTGAGTTTCTATAACTTTGGAGGTGGTTACACAGATAGTGAGAGGCTGTGAATGTATTTATACATGAGAATTTGCTTCAGAAACTGCTCCTTAGTGAAGTTCATGGAGGAGAAGTGCTCTCTGAAGACTCACTGTGGACTTCTGCATAGTATCTTGACTCTTGTCCCATCTGTTCCTGCTTTCCCAAATCTTCCTTGCTGCTCCCCCTCATCATCTGGCTCCGAGATGGCTCTACCAGGCCGCCCCTGGCTGCCAAAAACAGCACAGCACCAGAAAAGTCTTCTTCTCAGCAGTCAGAATTAAGTTTCACCCAACCATGGTCACATCTCCCCCAACAATTACATCCTGGAGTTAACCAGTAGCCTCAAATATCAACCAGTAACTAAACTGTATGTACTGAACGAGACTTTTAAATAGCATGGTGAAGGGCCCTTCCTGCCTGTTAGTGCCATATTCCTAATCAAAATTTATCACAGGTAAGCCAGACGCTGAAATAGCCCAATATCCGAAGGGTTTCGACAACAAGCCGAGGATCTGGTTTAATATTTTGACCAGCCATCTTAGTAGTCCTGGGATATTCCCTAGACACCTAGAGATCAGCCCAATCCAATATGGCAGACAGCGTAATCCTCTGGAAGCCCCCAGCATCACAGATCCCAGCATCATAGATCCCAGTCATCAGCCACTTCGATTCACTCCACGTGATATCAAGAAATGGCTGAACGGCACAGGATACCGCAAAGACTATGGGCCCTGACTATATTCCGGTAACAGTACTGAAGACTTGTGCTCCAGAACTTGCTGCGCCCCTAAACAAGCTGTTCCAGTACAGCTACAACACTGGCATCTACCCAGCAATGTGGAAAATTGCCCAAGTATGCCCTGTATACAAAAATCAGGACAAATCCAACCTGGCCAATTACTGCTCCATCAGTTTACTCTCGATCATCAGTATAGTGATGGAATGGGTCATCAACAAGGCTAACAAATGGCACTTGCTTAGAGGCACAATTTGGGTTCTGCCAGCGTCAGTCAGCTTCTGACCTCATTACAGCTTTGGTTCAAACTGAACTCCAGAGGTGAAGCAAGAGTCACTGCCCTTGACATCAAGGCAGTATTTGACCAAGTGTGGCATCAAGGAGCCCGAGCAAAACTGGAGTCAATGGGAATCAGAGGGAAAACTCTCCAATGGTTATGGTTGTGGTTGTTGGAGGTCAATCATCTCAGTTCCAGGACATCACTTCAGGAGTTCCTCGGGGTAGTGTCCTAGGCCCAACCATCCTCAGCTGCTTATCAATGACCCTCCTTCCATCAGAAGGTCAGAAGTGGGGATGTTCACCGATGATTGCATAATGTTCAGCCACCATTTGTGACTCCTCAGATACTGAAACAGTCCATGTTCAAATGCAGCAGGACAATATCCAGGTTTGGGCTGACAAGTGGCAAGTAACATTCGCACCACACAAGTGCCAGGCAATGACCATCTCCAACAATAGAGAATCTAACCATCGCCCCATGATATTCAATGGCATTACCATTGCTGAATCCCCCACTATCAATATCCTGGAGGGGTTACCATTGACCAGAAACTGAACTGGACTAGCCATATAAATACTGTGGCTACAAGAGCAGGTCAGATGCTAGGAATCCTATGACAAGTAACTCACCTCCTGATTCCCTAAAGCCTATCCACCATCTACAAGGCACAAGTCAGGAGTGTGATGTCAGGAGTGTGATGGAATACTCTCCACTTGCCTGGATGATTGCAGCTCGAACAACACTCAAAAAGCTTGTCACCATCCAGGACAAAGCAGCCAGCTTGATTGGCACCCCTTCTACAAACATTCACTCCCTCCACCACCGATAAACAATGGCACAGTGTGTATCATCTACAAGGTGCACTGCAGAAACTTACCAAGGCTCCTTAGGCAACAACTTCCAAACCCATGACCATTACCATCTTGAAGGACAAGGGCAGCAGATACATGGGAACACCAACATCTAAAGTTCCCTTCCAAGCCACTCACCATCCTGACTTGGAAATATATTGCCATTCCTTCACTGTCTCTGGGTTAACATCCTGGAACTCCCTCCCTAACAGCACTGTAGGTACCTACACCACAGGGACTGCAGCAGTTCAAGAAGGCAGCTCACCACCACCTTCTCAAGGGCAATTTGGGATGGGCAAAAAATGCTGCCTGTATCCCATAAATGAAAAAAATAGAGAGTGCAAGTGGCGAGGTCAGTTGGACCTATTCTATTTCTCTTTGCATTCTAGAGAACACTATCAATTATTGTTGACCTATATAAGCTTTGCTTTAAAACAAGGCTTAGTTTGCTAGAATGAGAACTCACCACTAACTGATGTTAAGTGTATTACTGAAACATCAAGAGTTTTATGAGGTAGATCAGAAGAGAATACTTTTTGAACAAATATGTGTGTTCCCACTCTTTTTAGGTTTCTTTAGGCATGTGAAGTTGGGCAGAAGCTGCCCTGAGGGTGACAATCCCTCCAATTTCTTCTCACTCCCTTCCTGTGAGGTGTTGTCAAGCCTCAAATTTACCAGAAAAGCTGTGCATGTCACTGGAGTGGGGGAGGCAGTGGTATAGTCACTGGACTAGTACCCCAGAGACCCAGAGTAGTGCTCTGAGGACCTGAGTTCAAATCCCACCATGGCAGATAGTGAAATTTGAGTTCAATCAAAAAAAAGAAAATCTGGAATTAAAAGTCTTATGATGACCATGAAACCATTGCTGATAGTCATAAAAATCTATCTGGTTCACTAATGTTCCTTAGGGAAGGAAATCTGCCATCCTTATGTGGTCTGGCCTACATGTGACTCCAGAGCCACAGCAATGTGGTTGACTCTTAAGTGCCCTCTGAACAAGGGCAATTAGGGATGGGCAATAAATGCTGGTCTAGCCAGAGATGCCCACATCCTAAGAACAAATAAAAAAAGCGGAGTGACAGCCTGCCTAAGAATGCAATAATATCACACAATTTATATTTTATCTATGCACTAATGTATAAAAGAGTTGCAATGCGCTTCACAGACACTGAGCCACAGAGAGTGTAATTTGGAAATTAACTGGAAACTTGGTTAAAAAGGGCTTTTGGATGTAGACACTTGTGAGACAATGAGGTTTAGGAAGGGAATACCAAAGTACAGACTCACTGACTGAATGCTCTGTTGCCACTGGTGAACCATAGGAAGGGTGTCAGGATGGGGCACATAAAACAATATGAGTTGTGAACAATGAGCAAATCACACTTGTTTTATATGCTGCCTTTCCATGTCTCAAAGCAATTCACAGAGATGGCAAAATCTACTATTATGTGAGCAAAAGAAGCAGCAATATCCTAGAAACAACAGAGTTGAAAATCCAGTTAACATTTTTTTGAGGTATTTCCTGAGGGAAGAATGTTAGCCAAGAAAACTCACTACTCTTCTTTAGATAGTTCCATGCTATCTTTAACAACAGACATGTCTCACCTGAAGGATGACATTGCTTGGTAGTGAGATATGTTAGGAAATAGAGAATGTTTAAGTAAGTTATATATGTATTTGTGGGTGTTAGGAATAAATTTTAGCTTTAAAGTTTACATTTGATTTGTATTTCTGTAGTTGTGTGTAAGAAAAGGTCAAGTTGAGTTTTAATTTCACTTTAAAAGGTGAAACCTGAGATCTAGCTTCATGTTAAGTGGAAACAGCAGGTCTAAAGCTGTTTGTATACCTGCATTTCTAATGAGTTTTATGACTGCTGAAGAGAAGTTAAAGCAAACACAAGAGTAGAAAAAACTGTGCTGTCGCCCAGCAACAGGGGTACAGAGAGGCAGGCCCCACCCACATACACAGGAAAATTAAAGAGAAAGCAGTTTAAGTTCAACTGAAAACAGCTGCCAGGGAGAGACTGGAGCAGAGGGGCAGATAGCAAGTCCTAAACTGAAGTTGAAGCTAGGATTCCAGAGAGACTGAACACTGGGAGAGGGAGCTGCAGAGTGAGAGCAGATTTCTTGAAAGAACTAAAAGGTCCCAAGGCCAAGGAGTGAGACAGAAACAGGAGAAAGTCCCAAGAAGACCATCTAGTCCAAGGAAGGACAGGAACCAGAAAAGGTCCTCTTAAGTGAAGTTAAGAGTGAGGAGCAGAGGAAGGCTCCAAGCTTAAAGAGATGAAAGCTGCAGGAAGCAGATTCAAAGCAATATAGGCTGGTAAGAAGTCAGAAGATCCAAAGAGACAGCTGAAGGCCTGTAACTCTTTGCTATAGGCATGTGAAGCAGTGGTGTACTGTTGATGGCTGATTCGGTGAGAGAGAGTGCGTGGAAGAAAGCTTGAATGCATGTGGTGACCCAGGGAGAGGAATATCAGAAGGAGAGTTCAGAACTCCGGAGGTGGATCCTTGTGTAAAGCGTCTGAGAGCAAGTGTCGGTTTGGGAGAAGATTCCAAAGCGAGTTCTTGGAGAGTGGAGATTGGAAACCCTCATGTGAGAGATGGAGTTCAGTGAGACTGCTTGGCTCACGGCGTAAAAGTTTCTGGAGGGGAGTTGAGGAGAGATCCATAGAATCTGTTTAGGGTGGCATCTGTCACTTGATTTCAGAGTGTGGTGTGTCTGACCACAGGTCGTCTATTGGTTTACATGGACTGTGTACTTACTGTGAACATTAGAGTATAAGATAGCTTTTGTAACTTGCGTTATCCTTATAAATCTATCTATATCTATAAAGGTGCAGTTGTGGGTGAAGGACTAATATACTATAGTTCATCTTTTCTTGTTAAATAAATGTTTTATTCTTTTGTTGAAAGTTCATCAGCTAACTCCTGTGACTGTATTCAGTAGCCACTCTCCATGTATCTAAGCAAAAAAATAAAAGTTAGGATCTATCAAGCCGGGTTCAACCCTGGGATCAGGCTTGCCAGTAGTAACATCAACAGGGATCATAGCAGGTGCAGCATTGGATTATGAACCTAGATAGAATACTTGGACCGTTTCCCAAAACTTTTAACCTAGAGGTGAGAGTGCTACCAACCGAGCCAACATAGGCATAAATATTTTCCTTATAATATAAAGGGAATTGAACATATCATCATCAAGATTTCCTATAGCAGGTAAATTCCTCCATTTTGTCACATCAAATAGTCCCAGCACATAATCTAAACTGGCAGTTCAGATAAATGGCATTATTTAACAATCAGCGGAAAGTTTGCTTGATATTCTGCCTTATTTACCATCCAGAACCAACGCTACCAAAAAACAGAGACAGCTTCCATTTAGCTGGTCATGACCCTGATGTTGGCAAAGTGCTGACTCTCTGTTAAATAATCAGTTCCCCACCTCCTTGGAGCAGGCAGCCAATCTATATCCAGTCCTGCGCTGGTAAAATGCCCCAGCGGCACAACCAGGTTGGGGAGCTGATTTGGCAAACCTCCCCAAGGTTTACACCACCTCACTCCCCACCACCTCCAGGTGGGCTGTGAAAATCCTGGCCTGTATTTCATAACTTAACAAGAAATGAGGGATCCCAGCAATGGATCAAAATTTTCAGGGCAGTGTCCGTGGGAATATGCCAACATTCATAAGGATACTCAAGAGTGTGCCAATATTTGTAGGGCTCCCTGGAAATGATATTTCTCATGGTTTCCAGGAAGCTGCCAGTATTTGCAGGGGTTTCCAGGAGAGTGTCACTATTTACAGGTACTCCACACACAGAAAAGTTTGAATAATGCTGATGTAAAAAGAAAAAAACCTTGTTCTTTAGATTTGTACATTGTGGGATTTGTAAAATTAACTCTCAGGTTCATTGTAGATTGGTTACAGCAGCTGCAGCTTCATTTTAAGGGCCATATACCAGGTCCCCTAGTTTGTTTACAGGCAGATGTATTGGTCCAGATTGCCCTCCCTTTGCCTCTAAGCGGTTAGTTAAAGCAAGGTCCTGGAAGAATCCTGACATCTTTCCTGTTGACATTTCCATTGAATGATATATTGCACTGGATACCCAAGAGAGGGAGCAAGAGGACAGAAAAACCACATCAAAAAACTCGAAGGGAAAACAGATCAAAAGGATTTCAGATAGTAAGGTACTGTCACCATCCAAGAATGTCACGAGACAGCATTACGTTGGTTTTGGGAGGTGAGAAACCAATTTGACACTCATTTTCTCTGGTTTGACTTTTCAAAAACAAATGATGCATCGTCTCCCAGGCTGTAACACTGCCTCTCAAATTCCAGTACTAACAGAAAGAAAGGCATGCACTCACAAAGTACCTTAGTGCAATTCTCAGAACCATCTCAAAGCATTTCACACACAATGAATGAACCATCTATTTGATAAACAAGTATCAGTACCATGCCTTTAACTTTATAAAACATCCCAAGGAGCTTTACAGGAGCATTATAAAGCGAGATGTGACACAAAACCATATAGGATAATTTTAGGACAGATGGCCAAAAGCTTAGTCAAAGAGGTAGGTTTTAAGAGCATCTTAAAGGAGGAGGGAGAGGTAAAGAGTCAGAGAGGTTTAGGAGGGATTTACAGAGCTCAGGGCCCAACTGATGGCATGCCATCAATGGAGGAACAATTAAAATCGGGGATGCTCAAAGGGCCAGAACTAGATGAAATTGGTTTAAATGAAACATGACGTACAGCCCGACAAGTGGGTGTAAAGAGACAGAATAAACATGGGCCATCTTCCCTACCAAGATCATTCTTGGTAGAATAATTTCTACACATTCCTCATGACTCAGAAGTGAGCGCTACCAAATGAGCCACACTTAGTATAGTCCCTATATTTTGGGACAAGAATACTTACACCATGGAGATTATTGCAGAAAGATAGCAGCTTGGAGATTTTCACTAAAGTACTGTCCTTCACTTGATAGTTTATTGAAGTACAGGATATATTAATCCTTCACCCATTAATTTTGTCCTTGTGAATTTAATGAGTATTTCCTCTTTCTTCACTATGTAATGTCCTCTTCCTTTGTACCTCTTCCAAGTAAAGAGAACAGGTTGGAAATGATTCCTTGAGCCTGTTGCAGTTCCCTCAATGACTGCTCACTACTTCCCTGTGAACGAAGTCTACAGACTAAAATCTCTGGTCTGTCAATCTTGTTTGACTGTTGAGTGGCTGGGAGTAACTGAGGTTCTCTCCCTGAAGTACGAAGCACAAAGGAAGATGGCTATGGTTATCAGTGATCAATCATCTCAGTCCCAGGACATTGCTGCAGGTGTTCCTCAGGGCAGTGTGCTTGGCCCAACTATCTTCAGCTGCTTCATCAATGATATTCCATCCATCATCTACCTTATGATGTGGGAATGTTCACTGATGATTGCACATGTTCAGCACCATTTGCTACTCCTCAGATACTGAAGCAGCCCATGACCAGTTGTTATTGCAGCAAGACCTGGATAACATTCAGGTTTGTGCTGATAAATGGCAAGTAACATTCATGTCACACAAATGCCAGGAAATGACCATCCCCAATAAGAGGGAATCTAAACATATCCCCATGACATTCAATGGCATTACCATTGCTAAATCCCCCACTATTAATATCCTGGTAGTTACCATTGACCAGAAACTGAACTGGACCAACCATATAAATACTCTGCCCACAAGAGCAGGACAGAGGCTGAGAATTCTGTGGAACATAATTCATCTCCAGAGTCTCTAAAGCCTGTCCACCATCTACAAGGCCCAAGTCAGGAATGTGATCCGACAACACTCAAGAACCTCAACAGCATCCAGGACAAAGCAGCCCGCTTGATTGGCAACCCATGTGCCACCTCCAAGATTCACTGCCTCCACCATCAACATACAGTGGCAGCAGTGAACCATCTAAAAAATGCACTGCAGCAAATCACCAAGGCTCATTCGACAGCACCTTCCAAATCCACGACCTCACCACCTAGAAGGACAAGGACACATCATCCTGACTTGGGTCCATATGTTCCTTCGCTGTTGCTAGGTCAACTTTTCTTTTATTGATTCATTCATGGGTTCGGATGTCGCTGGCTAGACCAGCATTTATTGCCCATCCCTAATTGCCCTTGAAAAGGTGGTGGTGAGCTGCCTCCTTGAACCGCTGCAGTCCATCTGTTGTAGGAACACCCACTGTGCTGTTAGGAGGCTATTTCTAGGCTTTTGACCCAGCGACAGTGAAAGTCAGGATGGTGTGTGACTTGGTGGGGAACTTGCAGGTGTTGGTGTTCCCATGCATCTGCGGCCCTGGTCCTTCTAGGTAGCAGAGGTTGCGGGTTTGGAAGGTGCTGTCGAACGAGCCTTGATATACATTGATACACACTGCTGCCACTGTGCATCGTTGGTGGAGGGAATGAATGTTGAAGGTGGTATTCCATCACACTCCTGATTTGTGCCTTGTAGATAGCTTTGGGGAGTCAGGAGGTGAGTTACTCTCTGCAGAATTCGCAGCCTCTGACATGCTTTTGTAGCCACGGTGTTTATATGACTTGTCCAGTTCAGTTTCCAGTTAATGGTAACACCCAGGATGTTGATAGTGGGGGATTCAGTGATGGTGATACCATTGAATGTCAAGGGGAGATGGTTAGATTCTCTCTTATTGGAGATGGACATTGCCTGGTATTTGTGTGGTGCGAATGTTAATTGCCACTTATCAGCCCAAGCCTGAATATTGTCCAGGTCTTGCTATATGAACACGGGTTGTTTCAGTACCTGTAGAGTCGCAAATGGTGCTGAACATTGTGCAATCATCCCCACTTCTGACCTTATGATAGAGGGAAGGTCATTGACGAAGTAGCTGAAGGTGGTTGGGCCGAGGACACTACCCTGAGGAACTCCTGCAATGATGTCCTGGAACTGAGATGATTGACCTCCAACAACCACAACCATCTTCCTTTGTGCCTAGTATGACTCCAACCAGTGAAGAGTTTTCCCTGGTTCCCAGTGACCTCAGTTTTGTGAGGACTCCTTGATGCAATACTCAGTCAAATGTGGCCTTGATGTCCAGGGCTAGTCACTCTCTCCTCACCTCTTGAATTCAGCACTTTTGCCCATGATTGGACTAAGGCTGTATTGAGGTCAGGAGCTGAATGATCCTGGCGGAACCCAAACTGAGCATCAGTGAGCAAGTTATTACTGTGTAAGTGCTGCTTGATGGCACTGTCGCGACACCTTTCATCACTTTATTGATGATCGAGAGTAGACTGATGGGGTGGGAATTGGCCAGGTTGGATTCGTCCTGCTTTTTCGTGCACAGGACATACCTGGGCAATTTTCCACATAACTAGGTAGATGCCAGTGTTGTAGCTGTACTGGAACAATTTGGCTAGGGGCACAGCAAGATTTGGAGCACAAGTCTTCAGTACTATTGCCGGAACGTTGTCAGAGTCCATAGCCTTTGCACTATCCAGTGCCTTCAGTAGTTTCTTGATATCACATGGAGTGAATTGAATTGGCTGAAGACTGGCGTCTGCGATGCTGGAGAACTCATGAGGAGGCCGAGATGGATCATCCACCTGGCACTTCTGGCCGAAGACGACTGCAAATGCTTCAGCCTTGTCTTTTGCACTGATGTGCTGGGCTCCCCCATCATTGAGGATGGGGATATTTATGGAGCCTTCTTCTCCTGTCCCCACCATTCATGGCTGGATGTGGCAGGATTTGCAGAGCTTAAGTCTGATCCATTGGCTGTGGGATCACTTAGCTCTGTCTATTGCATGCTGCTTCCCCTGTTTGGCATTTGCTATGATCCCAGCTGATGTTATTACCGGATAAGTCAGACCCCAGATTGAAAGCTAGCTTGATAGATCCTAATTTTTTTTCAGAAACTATGGAGGGAAGTTACTGAACAAATTCACAGGAGTGAAAAGTTCGTCTACTGGTGAACTTTTAACACAAAAAAATTGATTAAACAAGAAAAAAATCTTAGTGCAAACACAAGAAGATGATTCAAATATTCACTATTTCTTTACCCCAGCAATATCTCTACAGGTACATATAAATTCAGAAAGATAAAACAATTTATAACATCTATCTTATACCCCAATATTTAGAATAAATATGAGGTACATGCGAATTAACAGGCGAACTGTGGTCAGACACATCGCACTCCAAAGTAAATGACAGATGCGAAGAAAGCAACTTCCATGGATTTCTCAACCTAGGCGTTTGTCACATTGTGAGCCAACCAGTCTCACTGAAACTTTGTCTTTCTTACAAGGGTTTCCAATCTCCACATTTGAAAACTCACCTTGGAATTATCTCTAAATGTCGCTCTCACTTGGAGGGCTTCAACAAGGATCCACCTCTAGGGTTCAATCTTGCCTTCCGAGATTCCTTTCCCCTGGATCCCTGCATACACTCAAACTTCACCTTCCAAGCACAATTTCAGATCCTCAACTATGCCAAACAGAACACCACTGCTCCAAAAAGCCCACAGTAATGAGTCACCAATCTTCGGCTGCCTCCTCGGATCTGCATGGCCACTGTGCTTCAAGTCTGCTCCCCGTAGCTTTTTCTTTAACTCAGAGCCTATCTCTCTGCTCCTCTACTTCAACTTTACTTATTGGGACCTAATTCTGACCTGTCTCTGTCCCTTACCTTGGACTTTCTTCTGGGGCCTCTCCCTGCTCCCCTCCCCATGTCCTACTCCCTGGGATACATTCTCTGGAATGGCGCTCCGGTTCAGGTCACCTGACCTGCAGTTTCACACCGTTTTTTCTTCTTTTCTTCTGCAGAGGCGCTCATGGCCAGTTCCTGGCCTAAAAAATGTAAAAGGACACGAATAGCTCATGTGTGGCCACTTCCTGGTCAGCGCACGCACAGGAGATATGAGGCCTGCCGGGAACTGGAGTTCCCGAGCTCTGAAGGTAAGTATTTGAGTTTTATCACACATGCAAGTAGCCCTGTGTTATAGCTTCAGCAGGTTGACATCTTATTTTTAGGTATGCCTGGTGCTGCTCCTGGCATGCCCGTCTGCACTCTTCACTGAACCAGGATTAATCCCCCAGCTTGATGGTAATGGTAGAGTGGGGGATATACCAGGCCATGAGGTTACAGTTTGTGGTTGAATGCAATTCTGTTCTTGATGGCCCACAGCGCCTCATTGGTGCCCAGTTTTGAGCTGCTAGATCTGTTCAAATATCTATCCATTTAGCATGTGGTAGTGCCACGCAACATCCTCAATGTGAAGGCTAGACTTCGTCTCCAGAAGGACTGTGCAGTGGTCATTCCTACCCATACTGTCATGGACAGATGCATTTACAACAGGTAAATGGTTAGGGATAAGGTCAAGTAGGTTTTTCCCTTTTGATAGTTCCCTCACCACCTGCCGCAAACCCATTCTAGCAGCTATGTCCTCTAGGACTTGGCCAGTAGTGGTGCTACCGAGCCACCATTGAAGTCCCCCACCCAGAATACATTCTGTGCCCTCGCCACCCCCACTGCTTTTTTTAATTGGTGTTCAACATGGAGGAGTACTGATTCATCAACTAAGGGTGGGGGATGTGGTGGCGGGTGTGGCGCAGTAGCTAGTAATCAGCAGAAGGTTTCCTTGCCTATGTTTGACTTGATGGCATGAGACTTAATGGGGTCCACAGTCAATTTTGAGGACTGTCAAGGCAACTCCCTCCCAACTGTATACCACTGTGCTGCCACCTCTGGTGGGTATGTCCTGCCAGTGGGATGGTGATGGTGGTGTCTGCAACATCCATCTGCCGTGATTTGAACCCATGTTCCCAGGGTATTAACCTAGGCCTTCGGATTACTAGTGCAGTGACATTACCACTATGCCACCACCTCCCCCAATTGCACCTTTCCCTGAGGGAACAGTTCTTCTACTCATACAATGTCAGGATGATGCCATTATATCAATAAGATGAACAACAGATATAATTAGAGCATTCTATCAGCTAATTAAATCAGCAAACAGACACATTCATTGCTCAGCATTTATAGCATATTTAACACTGGACACCTGCTGTCTGCGGGAAAGAAACCCCCCAGTTAAATGTCAACAACAGTGCCATACAGATCAAGAATACCGCATCATCAGTCCTGGATCTGTGCCAAATTGGCTAGCCTCAGCCTAAACTCTAAAATTGACCTCAGTGTCCCTAGGTTGGGGAGAGGAAAATCACATGGGGTTCCAGTTCTTGTTTACTAATCAATGATCACTATCTGGACATTGATCAGCCTGCTAACCCTCACGATGAAGAATGCCATTTGAGCAAGACACAAGACCAGGTAACCACCCCAGCATGGGTCAGCACAGTCAGGGGAGGAAAAGAGAAAATTGAGAAAAGAAACTGAAAGGAGCTAAAACACATCTGGCCATATAACAGGTCTTAAAGCCAAATAACACAGCTTTTTTGGAACAATTCAAAATATTCTGGAACAGGCTTCCATTTAACACTCCCTGTCTCTGCCTCTATATATGAATGCAGTACTATGTCACAGTCAACCCAAAGAAATGTATGTTGAGAGCCATGTGATCTCTAGCTGAGTTTTGTTCAGGAGATTCTAATCGAAACAGGGCCCTACTTGTCATCTTGTCATTTGTAGCAGATACCGACTGCAGTGTATCTTACCTCTCCAATCCTGTTAGATGCCATCATTCTCTGCAGTTCGAGTGCAGCACCTCAAATAGCCTGTTTCAAACTTAGGGACACTGATTATTGCTCAGACTGAAATTAACCCAACTCTGCAAAGACTAAGGATTGAACCCTGGGTGGTTGAAGCAATATTCTTCCTAACAGGAAGAATAAAAAGAGAAATCACAAAATCAAACCTGTCAATCTTTACTTTTTCCAAAAATAAACCCTTTCAGCATCATATTCCAGCACACTAGCCCAGGAAATGGCAAGAAGGTGTATGCCCTTATCAAAAGATGGACCATTCACGATAAAATCCCTTTATGAATCTATATTGTAAGCTATTTTCATATGCAGGGTCTATATAACTAGGAAATTCAATATTGCTTCATAATGCTTCTGTGAAGTGCTTTGGAATGCTTTGTTATGTTAAAGGCACTATAAAGATATACGTTCTTGTTATTTTAATGGAGTTCATAGCTTTTAGTTCAAAGGTTTACTTTTGTGATAATGAAAGTCTGCCAAAACTGTAAACCTTCAAGTTACAGAACACAGGCAAAAAGGGAGAAAAGAACTCTTGTGTTTCAAATTAGAGACTTGGCACCTTACAGTTTAGAAATTTCTGCTCTTCCTTCTGTTGTAGGGTGTTGGAAACTTCGGTAGGTCTTAATGAAATCTCTGCATTCTTAAGTAGGTTAACTGTGTGTATTTATTAGCTACATAAACTATGTACATATACACAGTAAAAGGGCACCATCGAGGCCTTCCGTGCCCGGTGGGCACCGCAGGGACTGGGGTGTTTTGTTGACCCCTTTAATCACATTTTGGTTTAATGTCTGTAAGTTTCCTTTAAACTTTGTCCTTGGTTTTACAGCTGACCTGACTTAGGGGCTGTGCCTGATTTATCCCTTATTGTGTTAATTTAGTTTATTGTTTTGACTCTACAAGAGTTACACAGTAAAAAGATCAAGCTAGGAGCTATCTCCTTGCTTGTCCAACAATAGACTGACCCCTAGATGTGGGTCATGTGTTCTGTTAAATCACTGTGTGGGCAGTGCTGAACTCAGTCCAATGTTAACCTTAAATGTGCCAGATGCTTATACCACACCTCCCCCAAGTCTTTATCCAATGTATTTCAATTTATTCTAGTTTACCCCATGTTTTTACATCATTATTACTATCCCATCTGTCCCCTTCAAGTCTCTGAGTCCATAGGTTCAGGCGGTCTGGAGGCCTTATAACCCTTCCATATCTCATTTGTGCTACTGTTAGAGGAGTGGTAGGCTCTGTCATTGCAGATAAACTGATGATTTTGCGATTGTTTTGGAATCTGGATATCTTCCTTGATGTCTCTCCACTGCACTGTGGGAACAGGCAGTCCAGGGATGAGGACGAGACTCCTCCTCTTTCTCCTGACTGTACCTCCTTGGGTCCCAACCAGGTGGGACCGTGGTTGATCATCATCCTTCCTGATGATAGTACCTTTTCATAGTTGTGGCAAGTGTCTGGTGTGGTACCTTTTGTTGTACGCAAAGCCTGCTTCTGCTTGTAGGGCTGCTCTCTAGCTTGGATGTCCTGGTAATCTCAGGGCAGATTTGAAAGTTGTGTGCGGAGTTTCCTGCCCATCAGGAGTTTAGATGGGACCAGGCCACATTGTAGCGGGGTGGACCTATAGGTTAACAGTGCTGTGGAAAAGTCTTAATTCTTTTTTAGGAGAGCTTTTACAGTGAGGCCCCCTCTTTTGGCTTCTTCATTTGACTTTAGGTATTTCGGGGACCTGGTACGGTGGTGGAAGCCGGTTGTGGTGGTGAAATGCGCAATTGAAAATTGTTGGCTGTTATCGGACATGATCTCATCTGGGATGCCGTGGCTCATGAACATCTTTTTCAGTGCCTTAATTACTGCCTTGTATCTAGTCATATATAGTTGCTTCACCTCAACCCATCTGGAAAAGTAGTCCACCACTAAAGGGACAATTTGCTGTTGAAGACAAATAGGTTAATGCCCAGCCTCTCCCAGGCCTGGTAGGGAACTGTGTGGGGATGAGGAGCTCTCTTTGGTCCTGCCTATGCGGCATACACACCTGACAGTTTACTATGGTGTCATAAATCACCCTGGAAATGCCCGGTTACCAGACAGCAGATTTGGTCTGTGCCTTGCACTTGGTGATGTCCAGGTGACCCTGGTGTATTTTTTGAAGAATCTTCAGCCAAAGGGAAACTGGGATGACCAGCCGCTCAGTGTGGACCAGGAGATAGTTCAAACCAAGCTTTCATGATACCACTGCTTGGCCTCTGTTTTTGGCCACCCTTGTCAGATGGGGGCACACTCCTCATCATGCATTTGTTCCTGGCGAATCTGTTAGAATTTACTTGTGGTCACTGGAAGGTGTCTCCATGTCAGTTGGGAGTATGCTTCCAGCTCTTTTGTTTGTTTTTACCTTGGATGTATACTGTCTCGTAGGCGAACCTCATAAGGCGTAGGTGGAACCTCTGGATTCTGGGAGCATCTTTACGAGCTGCTTCTCATTCAGAAATGGGACTAGTAGTTTATGGTCTGTTTCAATTGTGACCTTGAGACCAATGATAGAGTGTGAAGACTTCTTGCATGCCCACATGACTGCGGGGGCTTTCTTTTCTATGATGGCATATCTCATCTCCTTATCCGATAGCCCTCTCGAAGCGTAGTAAACTGGTCAGCGACTTCCATCCAGTTGTTTTGGGGAAAGGACTGGTGCAAGGCCAGTGGACGAAACATCTGCTACTACGGTGGGTCATAGTGGGCCAGAGTATCAGTGGAGAGCAGCATTGCCTTGATGCAAGTGAATGTTTGCTCTTGATGTGAGTCCCCGCACCATGCCTGTCTTTCTTAAGGAGATGCCTCAAAGGTTCTGTGTCCTGTGCCAAACTTGATAAAAATGTTGCCAGCTGGTTCACCACCCCAAGAATCACTGGAGGTCTGGGAAGAGGATGGTGTTGGGCACTTGCTAATACCTTTAGTTGTCTGCAAGTCCGCCATGATGCCTTTATTATTCTAGCGTCCCTAGATTGTGTTCAGGAGAATTTCCTACAGCAGTATGTGTCCAGTCCAACAAGAAAGGAGGCACTGCTAGGCCTGGTTTTTGGAAATGAGGTGGGCCAAGTATATCAAGTGACAGTGGGGGAACATTTAGAGGACAGTGATCATTGTATCATAAGGTTTAGGATAACAATGGAAAATGACATTGGTCAATCCAGAGTAAGGATAATCAACTGGTGGACAGCAGACTTCAATGGGGCAAGAATGGAGCTGGGTCGGATAGACTGGAACCAAAGATTGGTAGGAAAAACAGTAGCTGAACAATGGGCTACCTTCAAAAAAGAGATGGTTTGGGCACAGGCAAGATATGTTCCTTCAAAAAGGAAGGGTAGGACAGACTAATCCAGAGCTCCCTGGATGACAAAGGAGATAGAAATTAAGTTAAAGAAGAAAAAGTGTGCTTACAACAGGTGTCAGGTAGCAAATACAATTGAGAACCAAGCTAAATACAGAAGGTTCAGAAGAGATGTGAGAAAGCAAATACGAGAAGCAAAGAGGGATTATGAAAAAAGACTGGCAGCTAACATGAAAGGAAATCCCAAAGTATTCTATATATAAGGGTTATAAGCACATCAATATTAAAAGGGTGGTAAAGGGAGGAGTAAGGCTGATTAGAGATCAAAAAGGGGATTTACACATAGAGGCAAGAGGCATGGCTGAGGTGTCAAATGAATACTTTGCATCTGTCTTTACCTACGAGGCAAATGCTGCCCAGGCCAAGGTGACAGAGGAGGAAACTCAGTCACTAGAAGGGTTTAAAATTGCTGAGGAGGAGGTATTGGATAAGCTGTCAGCACGTGAAGTTGATAAGGCACCAGGACCGGATTAGACGCATCCAAGAATATTGAAGTAAGTGCGAGTGAAAATTGCAGAGGCACTGGCAATTGTCAGTGTTCCCTGGATTCGGGGGAGGTGCCTGAATACTGGAGAATTGCAAACATTATGCCTTTCATCTGGAGCTTTATGCCTCCAGAAACGTATAGGTGTCTTGTGGGTGGCATCAGCCGTTGGGTCACCAGCCATGGTTCTCTGTCTGATAGGACCATAACACTTACTCCCATGTCCAACTTAAAGTGTATGAGATGGCCATTAACCGGGATGTCCACTTTCCAGAACAAAAATCCAGATCTTTGACCTTACCCAAGAAGCATGGTGAAGCAAGAATCTTGGTGTGCAGACTCGACCTCATGAATTATCTTTGGGTCTTCTGTGTTTTGGCCTTGCAGAGTTTGCCAAAGTGTCCAATTCTGTTACATTGAAAGCATTGGGCTGAAATTGCAGGACACTGACCTTGTCTCTGGGGATGCTTTGCTCCACAGCACTGGCATAGTAGCTCTCCTGGTAGATTAGAGTTTTGCTTCCCTTGGCCCGGAGTGTCCCTGTTTCTGTGCTGTTTAATTAATTGGACTGTGGAGTTTCTTTAGTACCGCAATTTACTTTCTCCTCTTAAACTGGACCGCTGTTGCGCACGGAGTTCAGACTGCCTAACAATCTGGATAGCTTTCCCAAGGGTTAGATCTTCCTTCGTTTGCAGCACGTCTCAAAGTGCATTGTCCACTATTCATACAATTATTCTATCCCTGAGAAGTTCAGATTTTAGGTCTCCATATTCGCAGCCTTCAGCCACCTTATGCAGAGCATTAATGAATGAGCATGCTGGACATGCTTATTAAATTTAGCCCTTTTGAGGATTTTGTTACTTCTTAGGCTAAAATAAACATCGAATGATTTTAGCACTTCAAATTTAGCAGATGATTCATTGATTTCTTGTCTAGTAATAATGTCACCGCTATCAGGTCTACCAAATAAAGCAGCATGTTAACGTGTTCAGCTTCAGACTTTTTATCCAAACCTGAAGTAATCATGTATCTAACTTATCCCCCCTTTTATCCCATTTTCGATCCTTTTTTTCTCCCACCTCACCCCACCCCCACAAGGGCCATCTGTTACTTGTTCACATTGTTCTTTTCAGAGTGCCTACCCTTGGTCTGCTATTATCACATTCTGCTTTCTTACCTTTGCCACTATTAGCACCTTTTTTAGCCCTTACCACTACCATTAACACTCTCTTTGTCTTTTTGTTCATGACATCTTTGTCAATCTCTCCTTTGCCCCCACTCATTGCTGGCCATTGCTCCACCCCGCCCCCCCCCCTTAAACAGTATAAATATAATCACATTTCTATTTCTCTGTAGCTCTGAAGGAGGGTCATATGGACTCGAAACATCAACTCTGTTTCTCTCTCCACAGATCTGTCAGACCTGCTGAATTTTTCCAGCATTTTCTGTTTTGTTTCAGATTTCCAAGCATCTGCAGATTTTGCTTTTATGTATCTAAGGAATCTTTTTCTCCAAAGTCTCCAATTATGTGATTGATCTGGGCCTTGGCTAAGTCCAAATTGATCTGGGAGAGTGGATTTCTGATCCATGGTTAAAAAATTTTAAAACGTAGGTTTAGCTTTAAGAAGTTACTGGAGTTCAAGATGGCACCACCATTCATTTGAAGACAAAGGGTTTACCCACACTTGCTGGTTTTGGTGGGCTTCCACTTCAATGGTGCTCGTGCTTAGCATTGAAAAAATTTTAAACAATGGCTGCTTGGATTGACTAGCTGCAGACTTTTTTATTTCAGCACTATGCTTTAGAGTTGAGAAGGGGTCAAATCCTAGCCTTTGCTCAGCTTTAAAGTGGATTCTTTAGTTGTGATTGTTCCAAATGAATGAATGAATGAACACCTTTTCAGAGCGTGCTCGGAGCCACGTTTTCAGGCACTGATTCAGGGATCTGTTTTTTCCGACTGAGTTTTTAAATGGCAATTTCTGACCACTGAACTATTTAGTTTCTCAAGACTTGCTGTATCCTGGAATTTAAAAAAATTAGCTCACCCCTGCTTGGTCTGCTGACTCTGCCACTCTGGGAATTGAAGCTGGACTTCTAAGTCTTCTGCTGCAGTAAGGAATTTTAAATTTATGCCTTCAGCTTCCAAGCCTTTCTTTGGAGCTTTTTCCCTGGCTATTTTCCTCTGCGTGTCTGCTTCTCGGGCTTTTCTTCAGGTCAGAATGCTTCTTCAAATTTTTTAGTCTTGCAGGATTTTAGTTTTTCCCTGCATTCTTTACAAGGTTTTGGGTTTTTCCATCCTCTGCCACCATGTTGTAGGGTGTTT
The DNA here is from genome assembly GCF_964194155.1 of Cetorhinus maximus. Taxonomy (NCBI): domain Eukaryota; kingdom Metazoa; phylum Chordata; class Chondrichthyes; order Lamniformes; family Cetorhinidae; genus Cetorhinus; species Cetorhinus maximus. The sequence continues at coordinate 19,091,733 of NC_135906.1, read as the reverse complement.
GATACCATTCGGTAGGTCTTCATAAAGTCTTCATAGTCTTAAGTAGGTTAATTTATTAACTACAAGAACTATGTACATTTATAAACAGTAGAGGGTTCAAGATAGGAGCTGTCTCCATGTTTGCTTATGCACACAGCTCTGTCCAACACTAGACTGATTCCTAGGTGCGGGTCATGTGTTCTTTTACATCACTGTGTGGGCAGTACAGTGTCCAGTCCCACATTAATCCTAAATGTGCCAGGTGTATACTACACCTCCTCTAAAACAAGGTTTGAGTTGAAAACTGCACTCCTGCCATGGAGAATTTTTGATGAAACAAACTTGCATAAAACCCTTTAATAAACAACATAAATCCACAAAAGCATAGTTTAGTCAGCTTGAAATGTAAATGTACAGGTGCCATTCTTTAGTTATCCCCGAGTCAGAATGCAACAGAAATTTGTAAACCGGTGTGCACATCACAGTTGGACAAAACTTTACAAGGTGCATAAGAACATAAGAAATGGGAGCAAGAGTAAACAATGGGCCCCTTGAGCCTCCTCCATTATTTAATAAGAACATAACTGATTTTTCACTTCCACTCCACTTTCCTGCCCTATCCCCATATCCCTTGATCCTCCTAGAGTCCAAAAGTCTATCTCACTTGAATATGCACAAGGACAGAGCATCCATAGAGAATTCTGATGATTCACAACCCTTTGAGTGAAGAAATTCCTCTTTATCTCAGTCTTAAATGATGAACCCTTTATCCTGAGACAATGCACCCCAATTCTATTCTCCAGCCTCTAAGTATCTACCCTGTCAGGCCCCTAAGAATCTATATGTTTCAATGAGATCACTTCTCATTCTTCTGAACTCCAGGCAGTATTGATTCATTCTACTCAAAATCGTATCATAGGCCACCCCTCTCATTCCAGGAATCAATCTAATGAATTGTTGTTACACCAAGGCAAGTACATCTTTCCTTAATTAAAACAGAAAATGCTCTAAATACTCAGTAGATCTAACAGTATGTGTGCAGAGGAGAACAGGAGTTCTGATGAAAGGTCACAGCCCTGAAACAGTAACTCTGTTTCTCCCTCCACAGATGTTGCTAGACCTGCTGAGTATTTCCAGCATTATCTGCTCTTTTATTTCGGATCCCCAGCATCCACAGTATTTTGCTTTTGTATATCCTTCCTTAGAAGGTCAAAATCCTGGAACTCCCTCCCTAACAGCACTGTGGGTATACCAACACCACACAGACTGCAGGGGTTCAAGAGGGCAGCTCACCGCCACCTTCTCAAGGGCAATCAGGGATGGCAATAAATGTTGGCCTAGCCAGCGATGCCCACATCCCATAAAATGAATTTTTTTTTTTAAATGGATGGGAGTCAACACTTTCGACCTAGGGCTGTACAGAATTTTGTGAGTGACTCTCAGTTTTTAACCAGTATGTACTCCACTTTGCCCAAACTCAAAAAGTCAAACCATAGGTAAATTTTTAGGTTACGTTGAGGGTGGAGGTTGGTTGGGGAGCAGAGACAGACAAGGGATGAAAATACCAACACTGGCCAGCGAGCCGGTTTTCCGTCATCTGGGAATTTCACCAGGGCAGGGACCCCAAGGACCCACCCAATCTATTAATAACTGTAATTAAGATAATTAAAGAGCTCATTGAGAGCTTGTTGAGGGGTACCTTCAGATTTTGGTGGGAGTGCATGGGCTGCACCCTGGGTCTGGGGAGTACCTAACTATTCTAATCCCATTTTCCAGCACTAGGCCCATAGCCTTGTATGCCATGGCATTGCAAGTGCACATCCAAATACTTCTTAAATGTTATGAGGGTTTCTGCCTCTACCACCCTTTCAGGCAGTGACTTCCAGATTCCCAACGCCCTCTGGGTGAAAAAAATTCTTCCTCACATCCCCTCTACACTACCTGCCCTTTACCTTAAATTTACGCCCCCTGGTTATTGATCCCTCCACCAACAGGAAAAGTTCCTTCCTGTCTACCCTATCTATGCCCCTCATAATTTTATACAACTCAATCATGTCCCCCCTCAATCTCCTCTGCTCCAGGGAAAATAACCCCAATCTCTCCTCATAGCTAAAACTCTCCAGCCCAGGCAACATCCTGGTAAATCTCCTCTGCACTCTGTCTAGTGCAATCACATCATTCCTATAATGAAGATTCCAGAACTGCACGCAATACTCTAGCTGTGGCCTAACCAGCGTTTTATACAGTTCCAGCATAACCTCCCTGTTCTTATATTCTATGTCTTGGCTAATAAAGGCAAGTATCCCATATGCCTTCTTAACCACCTTATCTACCTGTCTCACTACTTTAAGAGAACGGTGGACATGTACACCAAGGGCCCTCTGATCCTCAGTACTTCCCAGAGTCCTACCATTCATCGTGTATTCCCATGCATTGTTTGTCCTGCCCAAGTGCATCACCTCACACTTATCCAGATTAAATTCCATTTGCCACTGATCAGCCCATCTGACCAGCCTGTCCATATCCTCCTGTAATCTAAGGCTATCTTTCTACTATTTACCACCCCACCAATTTTCGTGTTATCTGCAAACTTACTGATCAACCCTCCTACATTCAAGTCTAAATCGTTTATATATACCACAAATAGCAAGGGACCCAACACCGATCCCTGTGGAACCCCACTGGACACAGGCATCCAGTCACAAAAACACCCCTCGACCATCACCCTCTGCTTCCTGCCACTCAGCCATTTCGGGATCCAATTTGCCAAATTGCCTTGGTCCCATGGGCTCTTACCTTCATTATCAGTCTCCCATTGGGACCTTATCAAAAGCCTTGCTGAAGTCCAAGTAGACTACGTCAAATGCATTGCCCTCATCTACACACCTGGTCACCTCTTCGAAAAATTCAATCAAATTGGTCAGACCTGACCTCTCCTTAAAACCATGCTGACTGTGCTTGATTAATCCCTGCCTCTCCAAGTGTAGATTAATTCTGTCCCTCAGAATTGCTTCCAATTGTTTCCCCACCACTGAGGCTAGACTGACTGGCCTGTAGTTCCCTGGTTTATCCCTTCTTCCCTTCTTGAATAACGGTGCCACATTGGCTGTCCTCCAGTCCTCTGGCACCTCTCTTGTGGCCAGAGAGGTATTGAAAATTATTGGCAGCGCCCCTGCTATCTCCTCCCTTGCCTCACTCAACATTTCATCCGGGCCTGGAGATTTATCTACTTTCAAGCCCGCCATACCACTTAGAACCTCCTCCCTTTCTATGCTAATTTCTTTAATTATATCACAGTCCTTCTGCCTGATTTCCATACCCATGTCGTCCCTCTCATTTGTGAACACAGATACAAAGTATTCATTTAGAACCCTACCTACGTCTTCTAGCTCCACGCACAAATTACCACTATGGTCCTTAATGGGCCCTACTCTTTCCCTAGTTATTCTCTTACTCTTAATGTATTTGTAAAAACTTTGAATTTTCCTTTATTTTACCTGTCAATGTATTTTCATGCCCCCTTTTTGCTCTCCTAATTTCCTTAAGTTCCCCCCTACACATTCTATGTTCCCCTAGGGTTTTCGCTGTTTTGAGCCCTCAGTATCTGCTGTAAGCCTCCCTTTTCCTCTTTATCCAATCCTGTATATACCTCGACATCCAGGGTACCCTGGATTTGTTGGTCCTACCCTTTGTTTTTACTGGAATATGTTGGCCCTGTACTCTCCCTATTTCCTTCTTGAATGAGTCCCACTGCTCGGATGCAGATTTACCAAAAAGTAGCTGCTCCCAGTCCACTCTGGCCAAATCATATCTGATCTTATTAAAATCAGCCTTCCCCCAATTTAGAACTCTGATTTCTGGCCCATCCTTATCCTTTTCCATAACAACCTTGAATCTAACGGAGTTATGATCACTATCTGCAAAATGCTCCCCCACTGATACCTCTACCACTTGCCCGGTCCAGGACCGACCCCTCTCTTCCAGGACCTTCTATGTACTGGCTCAAAAAGCTCTCCTGGATGCATTTTAAGAATTCCGCTCCCTCTAAACCTATCACACTATGACTAACCCAGTTAATGTTGGGGAAGTTGAAATCTCCCACTATTACTACCCTATTATTGTTGGAGGTTGGCCACTCTCTCAATGGAGGAGCTCATGCGTTCAAAGTCACAAGCCATTGTAGCGCAGATGAACTGGATGGACTCCCCCATTCCCAGCCCATGACCCACACTGCCTCAGGGAACTCTGACATGTGGAAGCACATCTGCTGCTGATCTAAGCTGAGCCTCCTTTCCTGTGACTTCTGGGGCCCTGCATCTGCACCCAGCTGAATAGGGCTTTGCTGTTCTCTATTCTCTGAGAGCAATTGCCCATAGCTTCCTCTGCCTCCGTCACCTCCTTCTGCACAGTTCTGACGTGCTCATCACCCAGCTCCACCCTATTTAATCACAGGCAAGGACCAACAAAATTGACTCTATCTGCGCCTGTAAGGTATAGTGATGCTTGGTCTGAGCTCTGCTCTGGCTGTGCTTGACCTGATGATGGTTCAGAAATTAATCTTTGCACCTTGATGTCAGCATCTGTGGGAGACACTAGAGGAGATCTTAGGTAATTTTACCAGCCAACCGGCAAAATCACAGGCAGACATGATGGATTAGCACCCCAACCATGTCCTGCCATCGGGGCATTTTACTGATGGTGGGAACCGTGGACAGGCCTCCTGCCACAAGCAGTCAGGAAGCTATTTTAAATAAGCAAGGGAGCTATTAAGGACCACTTTACCAGGCATTTTGCCAATGGCAAATCAACCCCCCTAAACGGAAGAGGCCTCCCAGTGGCAGCCTTGAAGCGGGGGGGGGGTGCGGTTGGAGGATGGCTTTTTTAATCAAAGAAGGGGCCAGGGGTATGGAAGGCAGCACTGGAGCCCCTGTGATTTCCTCAGAGATGATTCCCCTCCATCAGTAGCATTATTTTTTTTCTTTAAACTTTCTTTGACCTACTTGGTGTAGGCTACAAGGTGCCCGCCTTCTTCAGCAGTGGCCACCATTCAGGCGGCACTGGGGAGGCTCATGAGCTGCCAGTGGTAGCTACTCAATTAGCTGTCACTCGTAAAATTGAGGGGCAAGTCCCTCCGGTCAGATATGCGTGTTGCCAACACGCATTTCTGGCCCATGTCGGGACCTCGAATGATTTGGCAAAATCCTGTCTCATGAGAACTAACCTTGGAGAGCAGAAGACTCTGCATTGCTGCGACTCCGAAAGTACATCTGTCTTTGGATACTGTCAGACCACTGGTGTTCAATGCACCCCCTAATGAACTCATTCAAGATTCTATTCACCCTCTCCACCAGGGATGTCCATCTTTCTTTCCCTCACTTGTGGTCCCAGACGATCTCCATGGCTCCCTCTTCCATTATGATGAGGTGCAGGAGGTAACCTGTCCTTTGGTCTGGATCATCTCATGGGCAATATAGGTCTATTTCTCCTGCAAGGGCAAAGAAAAGCAAAATATGGCACTGTTGGTTCCTCATCTGGGGCGTCTGCTGGAGGTTGAATACCCAGAAGCCCATCCTCAGGGTTTGACATTGCATTAACCGTGCCAGAGTGAATCTCTTCCTGAACTGGACCCAGTTCCTGTGGACCATACTCCGTCTGCTCGCTGTTTCTGCCATGCTTGGTCTAGGAGGGTGGTCTTCTCCTGCAACTCTCTGGGAAGCAGTCCTCCCTCCTCTCCCTCACTGTCTCAAGGTGAACCTCCACGTCAGCATCCACAAAACGAGGGACAGCGTTGCCTTGGATTCCAACCCTCTGCCTTTCCTGCTCCATCAGTAACTACAGCAATTGATGCACTAAAATGGCAGCCACAGTAATGTCTGGTGTGGTGGATTTAAATCATGCCCCCTATCTTTCTGTCCTGCCTCTGTTCCTACCCCCTCAGCTAATTCGCCACCCAGACTCACCTCCAGCCAGTTAACAGTCCACATCTGTTAACACCGGGAGCTGTATAAGATCCTAATGTCCATTTCCCATTTCAGGAAGGAAAATCTTGCCCCATCTTTTCACCAAAAAAGCAAGTATATGTGTCCTACTGGTCTACTATCTTTGGCCAGTCAGATAAGGTTCCTTCATATACCAGCTCTCTCATTCATTACACCAGAAAATCCCTTACTTTCGTCCAACAAATACACCAAAGGGAGCCAGTGGTACCCAAGTGCTCATTGATTATATGTCATGTGTAGCCCTGACTTATACCATCATCTCTTCACCATATGTTCTGAAAGGTCAAACTGAATACCTATCGACCAGACAATGAAAAGGATAATGTAAAGCAGTTTTGTTGAAGCATGTCATTAAAACTTCACTCTCTCCTCCAACAGAGGAACATCCATAATTATCATCCTCTTGAAACCAGCACTTTGGTTTATTTTGCATTATTTTTTTCTTCTGTTCAACCAGAAGGATACTGTGAAAATTAGAAAATCTGATAAGATTCTCCTCAGTTGGGTTAATTTACTTCCATTGAGATGCTGAGCCAAATAAGATGCAAAAGTCCCAAATTCTATCCCAGGTTAGCTGATCTCACCACAATTGGTCAGCCTCATGAACCAGAGGGGGGGAAACACATGTATTGCTGTACATCCAAAACCACCTCACATCACCAGGGAACTGCCGTGCATCTCCCTGGTCAGCCTTTGCCTGTTAGATTTTAGCAAGATATCATCAGCAGCCTCTACTGGAAATTTATATCTGTGGGTGAGGCCAGGTCAAACACACAGTGATGGTGGCCAAAAAGCATATAAATTCTTACTCTAATAATGGCAACTTTAGAGATACCAGACAGTAACTGGCACTGATAGAACAAAGGATCTGTATCTTTAGTAGAACAGAATGGAACTAAGGTGGTATAGTTATTGTTCACCTCTGTGGCCTGGAACCCATCCCAAATGAACAGAATGAAAATCTCTTCTGTCTGCCAGCTGTGAGGCTGCCACACAGAATGCATGTGGGGCAGTTGCAACCACTTATTAGTGAGCATGGATTCACACAAAATAACTGTCCATTATTCAGGACAGATCGGCCCAAAATTAGATAACTCGTTCAGATAGATTGATGTGGGAAACATATATATATATATATATATGCATATATATATTGGTGCAGTCGGGGCACTTTTTGCTGAACTAAATCAATTTTATAGGATTTAGGAGTGCTTGATGAAACAGTGCAGAGGGAACTTGCTTTGCATCTAACCTGGGTTGTACCTTATCTGAGAGTGTTTGATAGCACACTGTAGAGGAAGCCTCACTCTACAGCTGTAGAACTGTACTCCAACAAGAGTAAGCGCTTTCAGGAGAGGAGATGAAAAAACTGGGATGGGGGAAGGGGTGGGGTGGAAATTCTAAATGTTAAAACGAATTAAGCCCTCAAAGAAAATCTCAGAATGTGTAAGAAAGGAGAGAGGCTGATGACCTTTTTATGGGCTGAAATAAATTAAGTACAGTCATAAAGCTGACACAAAGCCTTTTGCTATGATGGATGCTATCTGTAGGTCTCCATTGGATCAATGAGGCCAATTCACACTGAAATGTAATCTTTGTTCACCTGGGGATATAAAGCTGAGGTCTGACTATCCCAGAAGGTACATCCATGCAACTAAAGCCTGAAGCTAATATCAGAGTGTGGTATTCACCCAACCGATGCAGACATACCAAATAAGAATGAGCTGGCACATCTTACTCACTCCATACTCTCGGGAGTGTCTAAATCAGAAGAGGATGAATGCGCTGAAATAACCTAACAATCATGTCTTCAGTGGCATGAGAGAAAACAAGAGAGAAACACAGGTGGAAGAAGAATGGATGCAACTGAGGCAGGAGAGTCACTTTGTTTACAATACTATGCTGGTTATAAAAAATTCATCTTCTTAACGTACATCCTCAACTGTTTGCTCATAGTGTCTAGAGTTACACTACCCAACATTTTAAACCTTATCACAGTGGTATCTATATCTTTACTATTGTATTGGGAAGTAATATCGGCATACAAACATATGGGGGAGAATCTTCGGCTCGGTGAGCAGAGGTGGGGCCCGCTCGCCGAGACGTAAAACGACGCAGGGTGATGTCAAGCGTGCATCCTGACATCACCGCGTGTCATTTAGATTTTCAGTTCAGTGGGTGCGCAGCACCGTCAAAGGCCTATTAAGGCCATTTAGCTAACAATTAAAATAATTAACGGAGCTGCCCATCCAACCTTAAGGTTGGCGGGCAGATGAAGAGCCCAGGCAGCCTTCGCATTTTTCATGGAATCTCAACCATGGCCTGGATGAGGTTTCACAAGTGATTTTAAATTTTCTCAAAAATTTTTATTGAAATGAATGCACGTGTCCCAGCTCTGTGACAGTTTCACATGAGGGGCATGTTATAAAAATTTTTTCAACACTTTGATGAACTGTTAAAACTTAAAACTAATCCAGTGCCTCAGGGAGATTTCTGCGCACTTTCGCGTGCACTCTCGACTCAGGTAATCCCTCCCCCCCACCACTGTCCACACAGTGCTTCCGGGTGTGCGTCACTGAAAATGGTAGCATGGACCTGATCAGGGGTGCTGATCGGGTCCGCGGCCACCCACGCCCACCCCCGCACAATGCCCCCCAACTGGGTGAAAATTCTACCCACGAAATAGTAGCAGCACTGGGCCATTTGGCCCCTTGAGCCCACTCTGACATTCAATAAGATCATGGGCGGAATTTCCCATGCCTGCTGGCAGCAGGCATGATAGATGGTGTGCACAGACAACATAGCATGATCTGTTTCACGATGGTGGGAAGGCAGGTCACGATCATCCACTCAGCCCACCAATGGTGGGCTGCGTTTCCCGCCAGCGGCCGTCAGGGAGCTCATTGTAATACATCAGCATATCATTAAAAGGCCACCCCACCAGGCTCTTGGACCCCCGCTGATCATCCATCCACATCGGAGGGAAGGCATGTTGAAGTGTTTCACAACAACACACAGGCAACGTGCACTTGGTGGCCTTCACTTTAGTGGAACTGGAGGTGAGTGAACAGCATCGTTCTGCAGTGTACACCAGAGTTGCTTGTTGCTTTGGAGGCTTTAGGGGCACCAGAGGGGCCGGGGTGATGTGCCACCCTGCCACGGAGGCGACTATTGTCAGGGGGGTGTCCGGCAGCAACTGCTGCCAAGCCTCGGAGGCCTGTTATTGGGGGGTGGGTGGGCATGGGCGAGGGCAACTGCTGCCCAGCCTCAGAGGCGACTGCAGGACTCAGTACTGAGGGGACATGGAGGCATCCACTGCCAGTGGCTGTGAAAGTGACCACACCGCACAGTTTCTACACCAGTGGCTCCTTTCAGGGCTCCACAGGTGTCCTCTGTGGGATATCACAAGCCGCCATCCACAAATGCATCCATGAGGTCACGGATGCCATCTTCTGGAGGGCACACAACTTTATGCATATCACCCAGAACCAGGACGCAAGGGCCATTGGATCTTCCCGGATCTCGGGATTCCCACAGGTGCAGGATGCAATTGACTGCACCCATATGGCACTCAGGTCTCCATCGTTACACATGGTGGACTACATCAATCACAAGGGAATCCACTTACTGAATGTGCAGTTGGTACGTGACCACCAGAAATGCAGGTGTGCACACGATTTCCAGGTAGTGTGCAAGATGCCCACATCCTCAGTCAATCACAGATCCCTGATGTCTTCCAGGGACCACAGAAGCTTCAGGGATGGCTCCTCAGCGACAAGGGCTACCCTTAGAGCTGATGACACCCTTGTGGCAGCCTCAGACTGCAGTGGAGCAACGGTATAATAAGGCTTATGCTGCAGCTCGCAACTTGGTGGAGCAAACCATCGGGATGCTGAAGATGAGGTTCCGGTGCCTGGACCGGTCTGGTGGAGCCCTGCAATGCAGTCCGCAGAGGATGTCATGCATCATTGTCATCTGCTGCGCTCTTTACAACCTGGCGCTCCAACAGGGAAACGAGCTGGCTGAGGAGGAGATGGAGGAGCTGCACATTTCCTCTGATGAGGAGGATGCCGACGGTGATGAGGCTGAAGAGGTCCTCGGTGGTGACGATGATGAGGCAGGCGCGCTCGGGACGTCCTCATACCTGCTAGATTTGTGGAGGATGATGACGACATGCAGTGAGGTGACCCCATAGATCCTCACATTGCATTTGTGAACATTTGACTCCAGTCTGGTTTATGGCAGCGCAAATACCCTCTGTGAGAATACTCCTGTCATGGAGATGCAGTGGAGGCCTGAATTGTCGCTTGATTCCAGGAGGATGATGATGACATGCAGTGAGGACACTCCATAAATCATCACATAGCCTCTGAGAGTGTCTGACTCCTGTCTGGCTGAGGGCAGCTGGCTTGTGCTCTGTGATCAGGATCATATCATAGAGACGCAACCATGAAACTTTAGAAGCACCTGATGTTTTGACTGCCTTCAGCACCTGAGCCCTTCAGGAGCTGGAGCACAACATCAGTGGTCACAGATGTTGAAGACGTGGGAGCCAGCCCCTCCTTAAAGGTGCTGAGAGTGCATCGAGAGAATGAGAGAGCTCTGTGGTGTCTGCCCACTACATTCTAGCAGCAATGTCAAGCACCGCCAAAGTACAGGCATCAGTAATGTTTCCAGGGAGGGTGAGGCCGGACCTTCACTTTGGTCTGAAGGCTGGACAGAGCACAGGGAAGAGGCCCTGGATTGAGACACCTGCCTTTATCTTGTGCAGAAAGGTTTCACATCTGAGTGACAAAAGCACTGTTCATCAGAACAAGGAGCCATAGCCAAAGAGACATTCTTGGGAGTTTATTGACAATAGTGAACATATATACAAGTGATTAACACCCATCCTAAGCTGTGCAACTAATTCTCCTTAACTTTTCTAATCCTGCCGCTACGTATTGTTGCTCCCCAGACTTCCACAGTGGAGGCGGAGGCAGCCTGCTGATTGCGATACTCTGTCTGTGATGACTTTGGCGGGCGTCCTCTGAAGGGCCAAGACTTGGAGGGCCCCAGCCTGCTTTCGGGGTCATGCTGTGTAGTAGTGGCACCCTCCTCGGCCTGTGGAGCTGGAGCTGCTGAGGTCACAGGAAGAGGGGAGTCGGATGGACCGGGCACTCTCGAAGTCACTTGGATGGATGGGCCTGGTGTGTGCACCTGCTGATCCTCCTCCTTATGGGTGCCTGGAGGCCCCTGGCTGACTCCTTGAGAAGCAGGGGTAGCTGGAGTGAGTTCAAGCTGCCCGGCACCCCTCTCTCGTACACACTGTTGGAGGCCAGCTATTGCATCAGCGATGGAGTTGAGCCTGTGCAGCAGTGCAGGAGCAAAGTCCTGGACCAAGGTCTCCATGGAGGCAGCCACCCTACCAGTGTTGACCTCGGGTGTATTGGTATGCCGGCGCTATCACCTCAGCCTGAAGGTGGATGGACTCCTCCATCGTGGCTTGCAATCTAAGGAGTACAGTGGACATCCCTTCCTGATGTTCCTGAGTTTGCCTTTGCAGCTCCAGCAACTGTGACATGACTGAGTTCAGAGGCTCGTCATCTGACTCAGCAACATTCTGGCTTCCAGCAGTCCTCTGGGTGCCGGACACCTGGGAAGTCCTTGCCACAGCCTGCTGTGGATCAGACAGTGCGATGTGCTCACCAGGTTGAGATCTCGGGGCTACTCTAAAGCTAGGTCCCAACTGAGGTGTGTGTTTCCACGCTGGTGGAGAGTGTGGGTGAGCGCTCTGATGGGACTTCAGAGAGGGTGCCTCCAGATTCCTCTTCAGAGGTTTCTTCGGGGCTTGATTGGAGGCCCTGTGTCATGGACTCTATCGGTTGTTTGGCAGATGTGCCTGTGAAAGCAAGGAGAGATAATTAGCGCATGGCAGTGGCCTGTGAAAGGGGACAAATCACTCACGGCATAGTTGTCTGGTGGATGTTGCACTGCTGGATCCTCACTCGGTAGAGCACCATTGACCTCACTGCCAGCATAGAACCGGTCTAGATTGTGGCCAGCCAGCTGGGTGGCTCTGTTTTCAAAGTTCATGCGGACCTTGATTTCGGGTATTCCTCCACTGGTCTGCAACCTCTCTCTCTTGTTGTGTGCCAGCTTGTCCTGCATGGATAGAGATAGAGAAAGTATAAGCAGGACGCCTGCCAGACCAGATGATGAGTATGCCTGCCTGTGTGGGCGGTGAGTGGTCCCATGGACGAGATGAGGACAATGACAGTGGGTGTGAGACAGTGAATGGTGATGTCCCTTGAACTGGCAGTGAGTGAGGGCCCAGTGGATGTGTGATGGGTTTGTGAGTGTGTGAGTTGAGAGTGATGAGAAGAGTGACTTACCCTGGTAGACAAGAGGAGATTATTCATCCTCTTGAGACACTGGGTGGCCGTCCTCTTCTGAAGGGCGTTGGCACTGACCACCGCTGCCACTGCCTCTCAAGCTGGATTGGTCACGTTGCTGCCCATCCTGCGGCCAGAGCGGGGGTGCAGGACATCCTGGCGGGCCTCCACGGCATCCAGCAGTCGCTCGCGGGACCCGTCGTTGAAGCGGGGGCCTGCGGTCTTTTGTCCTTGGCTTGGCTGGCCTCTCGGGCAGCAATGATGAGCTGGTGGCGATGAGCACTGTGCTGGCAGCTGCCTTTTAAACATGGCGGCCAGCATGATGCAATGGAGGGGTGATGGCGGGTGGGAGAATAAGAGCCCACCCACCATGGAAACAGCGTGTTTCCCAGGAATGCATAAATAATGTGGCAGGCTCGGGATGATACCAGCCATCGCCGTCGGTGGGTGGAACGCCATTTTGCCTGCCCGCTCCCACATTTAGTGCAAATTTGGGAAAATTCCACCCCATGCCTCATCTTCCTGCCCATCCCCATATCTCTCGATTCCCTTAGTTCCAAAAGATCTATCAATCTCAGCTTTGAATATCCTCAGTGGTTGAGCAACAACAGCTCTCTGTGGTAGAGAATTCCAAAGATTCACAATCCTCTGAGTGAGGAAATCGTCCCTCAACTCAGTCTGAAACAGCCAATCCCGTATCCTGAGACTATGACTTCTAGTTTTAGACTCAGCCTTTCAGCATCTACCCTGTCAAGTTCTAAGAATTGATATGTTTCAATATGATCACCTCTCATCCTTCTAAATTCCAGAGAATATAGGCCCATTTTATTCAAACTCTCTTCATTGGAGAACTCTCTCATCCCAGAATCACTCCAGTGAACCTTTGTTGCCCACCTCTAAGGCATGTATATCCTTCCTTAGATAATAAGATCCAAACATTTTTTAATTACTTTCATGGGATGTGAGCGTCGTTGGCAAGGCCAACATTTGTTACTCATCTCCAATTGACCTTGAGAAGTTGGTGGTGAGCCACCTTCTTGAAGTGCTATAGTCTACCTAGTGTAGATACACCCACAGTGCTGTTAGGAAGGGAGTTCTAGGGCTTTGACCCAGAGACAGTGAAGGAATGGTGATATATTTCCAAATCAGGATGGTGTGTGGTTTGGAGAGGACCTTGCAGGTGGTAGTGTTCCGATGCCTTTGATGCCCTTGTCCTTCTAGGTGGTCGAGGCTGCAGGTTTGGAAGGCACTGTTGGACAAGCTTTAACGACTTGCTGCAGTGTATCTTGTAAATGATACACACTGATGTTACTTTGCATCAGCCAGATCATTGATGGCTCAGTCTATAAAGACACTTCCAAATTTTATTATACTGAACTAAACAGAGCAGGAAAGTCCCAGTTCAATCTTTGATCTATATATTTGAAACAGCAGCTGACATGCTTCAATTTCCCTCACTGTCTTGTGCTAGGTTTTCAGGGAATTAAATGAGGATCCCACTCATAATCGCTGTCCAACAACAGTGTTGGTAAAATGCAATTAGATGGAGAACAGATAAGGACAAGATTGAGTTTAGTTGTGATGTCTTCTACTGTCTGTCATTATCACCTGCTGATCTCCAAATTGTCTAGTCTCACACATGAAGTATGACTATTTGTGACAAGTTATTGCAGGATTGCTTGTACCCCCATCAGTATACCACAGCAAAAGCCAAGGAAGAGGAAGAGAATGGAAGGGAATTGTAAGGGAAAAACATAATTTACTCAGTCAGTAGCACACTACAGCCATATTCTACACTGCTGAATTATTTATTTTTACTCTAAACTCTCAATACAAATCATTTATTAAGGCAACCCACAATTTATGCATAAGAACATGAGTGGGAGACACAGTTTCCCACACCTAACGCAAGAGATCAGACATCAGCAGAACTGGAGAGAATTGCATCACTGCAGCCTACACACTACTTAGAAAAATTATCTCCATCCTGAGCAGTTGTGCTGACTGTGATCCTACATGCTGTGACTGGCTGTTACTATATTTAATCACTGCATGAAGTAGCACAGAGGATTGAGTATTACCCTTGAGGCTGAATACAACAATGCACGTCATATATTGATGTTGCATCACTGTTCCCACGTGATCTAGTGTGGAAAAGTACTGCCCAGTGTAGTATTAAAATCATACAAATCAGAAGGTTCCAGGGTTGTTGCAGACTGTTTTTACAACAGGTTTTACGAGTGCCAATATTACAAGTGGCCTGCATACCCCTGGGCTAAGGTGAAGGAAAAGAAAAACAATAGAGGTTTTGCTGCTGTTCATTATCTATTGACTTCTGCTATATATTCTTATCAAAAGTTATTGAGGGTAGATGGGAATGCGGAAATTGAAACACAAGGTCAGCCATGATCTTATTGAATGGTGGAGCAGGCTCAAGGGGCCAAATGGTCGACTCCTGTTCCTATTTCTTATGTTCTTATGTTCTATAAATTGCACATGGTGCATGCAAAGTGAGGATAGGATCTGGATCAGCAAATCACAATTGAACAGCTTTCCTGTGCAGGCTCATTGTAATCACACTGAAAAATTGTAGCTGCTTTGGTACATGAACAAAATTCCCACCTGTAGAATAGGGGTAGGTTTGTGAGGTAGGGGCTGAGGCATATTGCTAAAGGAAAATAGTGAGAGCTTTAGCCTGCATCTACCTTTGCTGTATCTAACTTAAAAATACTTGACAATGACATTGATTGTCTAGATTGAAAAACTTTACCACCCCTATCCCTTTATTTGATAAACATAAAAATTTACAAAAATATGGAATTAAAATATTTTCTCCCCCCACCCCTCCAGTTCATGAAAATTTTTGTTCACACCTGGAGTAGCACACGAACAGAACTTTGTATATTATCTTAGTCAAGGGTGGTTTAGGGGTAATGTAAGTGATATTAAAACCCTTAAGCTAGTGTTGGAAAATCATCCCTGGTTGAGTTCCCTGATCTTTTAGCCTTTCACTAACCCAAGTGTGCTGAGGCCACTTGGACCATTCTTCCTACTGGAAAGTGGACATTGATTGAGAAGGGAATAATGCTGACAAGAAGTTCTTTCTCCAACAGTCTGTTTATGTTCAATCTAGAACCATATAAGCACAGTGGCTGCTTGAGTGTTCAACATCTGCGAATGTTCCAGCACATGTCAGCACCTCCAGTACAAGAGGAGATACAATCTAAAAATATTTTGAAAATCAATAGCAACAGTCTTGTGGAAGAGGTAGAGAAAAGATATACAGTATTCAAATATGAACTTAATTTAGTCTCAATCAACTGCATTCAGCTTTCAAAAAAAGACAAGAGGGGAAAATGAAGATGGAGACTGTTTCATTCAAAGAAATGATAAATAGGATCTGGCAATTGTGTACTCTGGAGAGGTGCTGACACAAAAGACACCTTTTAGATGATGCAGCCATTGCTTTTTCTATTCATGCATTCACACGTACTGTGCCCATGTGCCTTCACACAGTAGCAAGCTAGCTGCACAAAACAACAGCTGTATATTTATGGAGTTGGCAGTCTACACAGTGCCCATCAGACCAGTGTGTAGCAGCACTATCTAGAATCTCTCTAAACCAACACGGAGTAAAACTCTCAAAATCCTGTAGGTGAAAACTACAACATGTGACCTGGTAATCTTAAATAGATCGCAACTTTGAGATTGATAACTATTAATTCAGCAGTGAGGTTGCTGTATGCAGATCGTATTACTATTACATGGAAATGGCAATAAAAAAAATTGTATTTTGGTATATTTAAGCACACACCATGTGTAATACACGCTATTTCTTGTGTCTATATAATTCTGTCATACATATATCATGATAAATTTGGGCTTAGTGTAATATATATATTTATAGTCTTACTTCCAGGACTTAAAACACTTAAATATATGAAAAACAAAACCCACTCATTTCTTCCTGGGTATTATGATCTTAACTATTTGGCATCTTCGCAAAGGCAGGAATTAAAAATTTACAAGATTTACAACCAAGTCCGAAGGGGTGAATCAATTCCTCTCTTTTCCACTCCTGAAGATGGTTATAGCAGAGTTTGATTTTTTTTTAAATTGTGATTTTTCAATTCAGTGTGTAATGACCATACTTAAAGATATATGAAGAATTACTGAAAAAAGAGATATGTCAAAGCTTTTTGTCTTGCACTCATCTGGATACTTCACAAGAATACCAATATAAGGGGAAAACAACAATTGAAACTGTATGTGAAGGGAGTACTAATTGGTTGGCAAGTAGACTCTGATTGGTAGAGGCATTGCCATGGAGAATGCACCAGTGATGGTGACTGACAGTTAACTGCCAAGCATTGTTTGAAATTTAAACCAGGCAACTAGACCCTGATTAGTCAAGGCATTGCCCTGAGGAATGAGTCAGCAAATGGCTGTCACTTATTTTGTTTAGCTGAAACAAGCATGTGTGTACATGTTCTTTCTGTCTGTAAAGAACAGGGCCCTGTATATTAATATCTGTAGCTCCCAGTACATGCAAATATGCCATACTGTGAGCCCAACTGACAATTTTAAACTGGTTGTCAGCATAATTAGCACACTGAGGATTATTTAGCAAATGCTGTCCAATCACGGAATCACATCTAATGTTGGATACTGTATTTTGAGTTTTGCAAGCACTGGCTGGTTGGGTACAGTCTGTACCTTGCTCATTGCGAACAGCGGCTGGGACCTGCTGTTTGAAGGTTTGAAGGTTATTTACAAGGTTGCCGATAAGAGAGCCCCCTAGCAGATATCTCTACCACAGTTTACCGCAAGCCTACCTTCACTGGTCAATATACACATTGGGATTCTTATAGTTCCACACGCTATAAGGTTGGTCTTATCGGCAACCTCATAAATAGGGCCCGAGCCATTTGCTCACCATGCAAGCATGATGCTGAAATAGGGTGCATTATCCTGCAGGATAATGCCTACCCTAATCAGATCATTTTGCGCTGTATATCACGCAAACTCATGAACAGGGCTAAGACCATCACTTTCGGACCTGAAAAGTACCCAGTCTACTACTACTCAGATTACCCTAGAAGGACATGTTATCTCAGAAATTAGAGCAGGTGAAGCCAGTCGTTTCACACTGCTACTATGCCGTAGCAACAAAGGTGGTATTCATCACTAACGGGATGCTGCTGTCAAGCCAAAAAGACGTTCTGCCTATCACACAAATGAGTAATGTGGTATATAAATTTCAGTGCAGTGTGACGCAAGGTATGTAGGCCGTATGTCCCAAAGACTAGCGGATTGTATCAAACAGCATGTCCCAGCCGCTGTTCACAACAGGTAAAATGCAGACCATACCCAACCAGCCCGTGCTTTCAAAATTCAAAACACGGTTTCCAACATTAGATGTGATTCTGCGATTGGACAACATTTGCTAAATAATCCTCAGTGTGCTAAGAATTACGCTGATAACCAATTTAAGATTGTTAGTCAAGCTCGCAGTGTGGTGCATTTGCATGTACTGGGAGCTACATATATTAATACACAGGGCCCTGTGCTTTACAGACAGAAAGAACATATACAAACATTGTCTGTTTCAGCTAAACAAAATAAGTGACAGCCATTCACTGACTCATTCTTCAGAACAATGCCTTCATCAATCGGGGTGAAATTGCCTGGTTTAAATTTCAAACAATGTTTGGCAGTTAATTTTTAGTCACCATCACTGCTGCATTCTCCATGGTAACACCTCTACCAATCGGAGTCCACTTGTCAACCAATCAGCACTCTTTTCACATACAGTATAAATTGTTGTTTTCCCTTATATTGGTATTCTTGCAAAGTGTCGTGATGAGTGCAAGACAAAAAGCTTTGACATGTCTCTTTTTTTCAAGCAATACTCTAGTTCTGTACAACTAAATGGCTATATGAAGAAGCAAGTCAGCCAGATCTCTTGAATTAACAAGTAAGGAGTTAGTTTTATTATTAAGAATTCACTCAGGTAAAAGTATAAGACTTGTTAAAAAGGTAAAAACATGGCCTAAATCCTGTGACATATACACACACACACACTAGCATGCAAAACAGAATAAACTACAGGGCAGTGGAAGTGAAATTTATAAGTTAAAGTCCATGAGGAAAATAAATATATACGTTCCAATGTTCCTTTGGTGGTCTTAAAATTCCAGTGGTGTTGCAACCGATGTAAGCTGGATAGTTTTCTGGGGACAGTCTCTCTTAAACTGTAATCCATCTTTTTCTAAAGTGGATGCTATGGCATTTGAAGTTCCTTTCGATTAAAATTCTTCATCTCTGTTATGTATTTCAAAATGTAACAGAGATAGGGTCTCAAACTTGAGAATAGCAGAGTGAGAAAGATGATGTTACACTTTGCAGTCTTGTTCTTAATGTCACTGGTGCATTCTGCAGACCCCCTTTCTGCTGTAACAAACAGACAAGCTTATAATCATAAACAGAATTACCTGGAAAAACTCAGCAGGTCCGGCAGCATCGGCGGAGAATGCTGCCGGACCTGCTGAGTTTTTCCAGGTAATTCTGTTTTTGTTTTGGATTTCCAGCATCCGCAGTAGCTTTTAGCTTTTTGTTTTTAAGCTTATAATCATAGCTTTTCACAATTAGTTTCCAATGATGTGGCAGCTAGCTATTGGTACACAATGGAAGGCAATCCGTATTAATGAAGGAGCTTCGATCTCCCATTGTCAAAGCCAGCTATTGAAACAGATTTGGGGTCCTTAGGACCCTCCTTGCATAATGAGTTTCATTAATCTTCTTTGTTCCCGGCAATTTCTGAAGTCAGGAAGTCTAGTGGCCTATTTTCTGTATGTTTGCAGAGAGTTCTAACAATGGCCGATGTGAAGTCCAACAGGGAAACTGCCAAGACATGTTTCTGGTAATCCACTTTCAGAGGCTTCTAGAAACCTGACCAATTGGTAGGCCAGGTGACTTCTGCAACCATTTTGAAACATAGTGTCTTTGCAGTTCTAGCCGTTTCTTTACCTTTTTAAAAACAATCTAAGGCATTACACCAGCCAATGAAACTAATGATTAATATTCCTCATTGCGCAAAACACATCATCGTGACACCTTCCCCTCACAGAGAATGAACTGTGAATTATAATGAGTTTTTCATGAGAAGATGTCCAAATAGTAAAAAATAAATAAGAACCACATGCACACCCATTCACACTTTAACCTTATGGTTATAGCTATGCTCCATTGTTAGGTTGGCAACCAGGTAATTCTAGCCTGAGTTAGATTCTGAACAGCATGCTTGTTTCCATTTAGAGTGGTAGTTACCCACAAAACCTATCTTTATTGGAAACGGTTACTCTTGCATTAGTTCTGAATTCTCTTTGTCCCCTTTGGAGTAAGGCATTAATGAGGATTTTCAGTTTCAGAACTTGATGCCTGATTCCCTTTTTTTTACCAAAAATCCTGATTATATATCGTTTATAAGGTGTTGGGTTTGCCCATTGCTACCAGAACCCAGGATGTTAGTAACAGCCAAGTTGCCCTTGGTTACCTGTGGGAATATTGGAATTCTGTAGCTCTCATTGGCTCTGCCCACAAGCTGCTCAGCAGAACTTTTCTTATTATACAAATTTTCGTGACTGTAGGGTTGAGCTGCTTGGCCGAGTTTTAACTCTTCACTGTCCTGCTCTATAACCCTAGGAGTTACTGGTTCAACCCCAGGTACATTTTTAAATCTGATCTCCAGGTAGTCAGTAGATTGTAACTTGACCTGTTAGGTCTCTGGACTTGCTTCTGGGACTTCACTTTTGGTTAACTCTGCATTAACACTGCTGGACTTGTTAAGGTTTAAAACTTGGTCTTGTACTTTTGTCTTACCAGTGGGTAGCCCTGCATGGATTTCATTGGTATGCCCCTTGTGGTCCCCACAAGAGGTGTTTGCAATGGGGTGAGTTCCCCTTTGCTTTTCTTTTGAGAATGGGCTTTCCCTTAACCTGTTCCATGTCCCCTGGAATGCTATTGCCCCCAAGTCGATGTTCAGCTTCTGTTGTACTCCCCTGTGACTCTTCAAACAAGTGGGGCATCACCCTATTTGGGAACTTCTCCAGTCCCCATTTAAATCTGACATCAAGGTTCTACTAACCAGATTGCTGGCACTCTTCTTTCATCTTTTTAAACCTTCAGGGGCCCTTCCTTGACCCCTTTTACTTCTACTGGCCTGCCTTCAGCCCTTTTAAATTACTCAGGTTCTATCCTGACCCTTTCTGATACTGCTGGCCTGGCTTCGGCCCAACGACTCCCACAGCTACCTTGACTACAGCTCCTCACACCCTGCTTCCTGTAAAGACTCCATCCCATTCTCTGAGTTCCTTCGCCTCCGTCGCATCTGTTTCGATGATGTCACTTTCCAAAACGGCGCTTCTAACATGTCTTCCTTCTTCCTTAACTGAGGTTTCCCACCCAGGGTGGTTGACAGGGCCCTCAACCATGTCTGACCCATCTACCATGCTTCTGCCCTCACACTTTCCTCTCCTTCCCAGGATGATGATAGGGTCCCCCTTGTCCTCACTTTTCACCCCACCAGCCCCCGCATTCAAAGGATCATCCTCCACTATTTCCGCCAACTCCAGCATGGATGCCATCACCAAATACATCTTCCTTTCACCCCCCGTTAGCATTCTGTAGGGTCCGTTCCCTCCGGGACACCCTGGTCCACTCCTCCATCACCCCCAACACCTCAACCCCCTCCCACGGCACCTTCCCATGTAATCGCACAAGGTGCAACACCTGCCTCTTTACTTCCCCCCTCCTCACCGTCCAAAGGCCCAAACACTCCTTTCAAATGCAGCAGCGTTTCACTTACACTTCCCTCAATTTGGTCTACTGCATTCGCTGCTCCCAATGCAGTCTCCTCTACATTGGGGAGACCAAATGGGTGGCCACTTTGCGGAACACCTTCGGTCTGTCCGCAAGCATGACCCAGACCTTCCTGTCGCTTGCTATTTCAATAACCATCCTGCTCTCATGCCCACATGTCCATCCTTGGCCTGCTGCAATGTTCCAGTGAAGCTCAACACAAACTGGAGGAACAGCACCTTATCTTCTAATTAGGCACTTTACAGCCTTCCGGGCTTAACATTGAGTTCAACAACTTCAGATCATGAACTCTCTCCTCCATCCCCACCCCTTTTTGATCCCCTTTTTTTCTATATTCATTTTTATCTTTTAATTTTTATTTATTTTTCCCACTTATTTTCATTATTATTATTCAAAGTTATTTCCATTTTTATTAATTGTTTTATCCCAGCTTTTAGCCTATTTTCGATCTTTTTCCCCCACCACCGTCCCCTCCCCCAACCCCACCCCCACGAGGGCCATTTGTCACTTTCCAGAGTGCTTACCCCGGTCCGGCCATTATCACATTCTGATTTCCAATCTTAATGTCGCCATTAGCATCTCCTTTAGCCAGTACCACCACTATTAACAACCCTTTGACCTTTTGTTTATGACATCTTTCGCAATCTCTCCTTTGCCTCCACCTATTGCTGGCCTTCTATCCAGCATTACCTGTTCCGCCCCCCTCAAACAGTATATATTTCACCACATTTCTACTGTCCTTTAGCTCTGAAGAAGAGTCATACGGACTTGAAACGCTAACTCTGTCTTTCTCTCCACAGATGCTGTCAGACCTGCTGAGTTTTTCCAGTGTTTTTGTTTTTGTTTCAGATTTCCAGCATCTGCAGTATTTTGCCTTTATCTCCTGGTAGTGACCCTGGCCATCTGCCACGTTTGCAAAGGCTGACCACTTTCATGGCTACGGATATTGGTTTTGCAGTGGGACTTTGATCCTGTGGATCTCTTCGCGGTGACAACAATTTTCTTTTAAATTGCCTGGTTCCCCACACTGGAGACACATGGGATGGTTTCCCAACAGCTTCCCCTCTGGTTTCTCCTTTAAAAGTTGGGGACTATTCTGCCCTCCTTCAGTATTCCCCTTTTCCATCTAACCTGTCTCGGTTTCATCCATCTCCTTCTTTCTCTCCCTTGTCTGTGAGAGTTACCAGATCCCAGTTTACTTTGCTTCAGGGGTCTATGGGTTAACTCATAGTCATCTGCCAAGAGGGCTGCCTGTCTGGCCCTTTCCACTTCTGTTTCTCTACATGAGTTTTGATACAGAGAGGGAGTGAATTTTTGAACTCTTCGAGGAGCATTATTTCTCGAAGGTTTTTGTATGTGGCCTTGATTTTAAGTGCCAGTATCCATTGGTCAAAGGCGAGCTGCTTAAGCCGTTCAAATTCAATGCACATCTGGTCAGGCCTCTTTCTAAGGGTACAGAATTTCTGATGCTATGCCTCCAGCACCAGCTCATATGTGCTTAAAATAGCATTTTTTTTTGCCAACTCATAATTTGACGAACTGTCATCAGGCAACAGGGAGTAAACAGCATGAGGTTTGCCTGTTAGTTTTCTCTGCAATAGCAGGGTCCCACTCTCTGCTGGCAACTTTACCTGCTGACCCATTCTTTCAAAAGAAATGAAGGCGGCTTCTACCTCTTCCTCAACAAACTCAGGAATTAAATGGGCGAACTTTAATAACTCAACACTCGGTCCTGAGCTAGGTATGGTTTCAGTGGGCACAGTTGACCTTTCCCTACGTGGTTCGAATAGCCTCAACTCCCCTCTTGTGTTTCTCTTTGGAACGCTCTTTTGCGCTCCCTATCCTCTTGTTCCTTTTCTCTTTCTTCTATCTTTCTAAAGAAGAGTCGCATGGACTCGAAACGTTAACTCTGTTTCTCTCTTCACAGATGCTGCCTGACCTGCTGAGTTTTTCCAGCAATTTATTTTACTCCATTTTCCAATTCTTTGCATTTGGCTTTCTTTCTTTTGTTTTGATCTATGACTTCTGGTCATTTTCCTTGCTATTCTTCACCCCTCCCTGACAATTCTCTGCAAGTGTTAACATGTTGGGAATTCAATTTGGCAACTTGAATCCAGAGGTTTAGGATCACTTGATTGCCACAATGTAAAACAACATAACAGTTGCTACTCCCTTACCACTCTATGCCCTTTGTTCACAGCTACAATCCTAAACAATGGGCAGAATTATCCCAGATTTGCACTAAGTGCAGTAGCGGGCAGGAAAAAGAACGTTTTACAGACCGGCCGCAATGGCGGCTTTTCACGCCATATCGTTCCAATCCTGCCTCATTAATCATGCTTTCCCAGGAAACATGCTGTTTCGATGGCGGACCCACTTCAATTCACCCACCACGCCATCACCTCGCCACTTCATTGGGCTGGGCACCATATTTAAAGTGCAGCTGCGTGCACACCTTGGAGTGCTTCCAGCCCAGAACTGCTGCAAGGAAGATATGGCCCTGAAAGACAAGAATACTGCAGCCCCTGGCTTAGTGACGTATCCCTTGAGTGTCTTTTGGATGCTCTGGGGGCTTGCCGTGATGTCCTCTACCCCCATGCTGGCCACAGGAAGGGCAGCAATATTATCAATCCGGCTTGAGAGGCAGTGGCAGCAGTGGTTAGTGCCAATGCCCTGCAAAAGAGGACGGCCACCTATTGCCGCAAGAGGATGAATGATCTCCTCCGTTCCGCCAGGGTAAGTCACCCTTCTCATCACTCTCAACTCACACACTCACAAACCCATCATACATTCACAGGGATCTCACTCACTGCTAGTTCAAGGGACATCACCATTTGCTCTCTCACACGCACATTCATTGTCCTCATCTCATCCATGGGGTCCGCACATGCCAGGCATAGCTATCATCTGGCCTGGCTGGCATCCCCATTTACACTCTGTCCATCTGTATTCATACAGGATAAGCTGGCATACAACAACAGGGAGAGATCGCAGACTGGTGGAGGAATGCCCAACATCAAGATCCTAACAGACTTTGAAAATTGAGCTGGTTGGTGAAGATCTGGACTGTTTCTGTGCTGACGATGAGGTTGACGGTGCTCTACCATAAGACCATAGACCATAAGACATAGGAGCAGAAATTAGGCCAATCGGCCCATCGAGTCTGCTCCACCATTCAATCATGGCTGATAAGTTTCTCAACCACATTCTCCCGCCTTCTCCCCATAACCTTTGATTCCCTCACCAATCAAGAACCTATCTATCTCGGTCTTAAATACACTCAATGACCTGGTCTCCACAGCCTTCTGTGGCAATGAATTCCATAGATTCACTACTCTCTGGCTAAAGAAGTTTATCCTCATCTCTGTTCTAAAAGGTCTTCCCTTTACTCTGAGGCTGTGCCCTCGGGTCCTAGTCTCTCCTACTAATGGAAACATCTTCCCCACGTCCACTCTATCCAGGCCTTTCAGTATTCTGTAAGTTTCAATCAGATCCCCCTCATCCTTCTAAACTCCATTGAGTATAGACCCAGAGTCCTCAAACATATCTCATATGTTAAGTCTTTCATTCCTGGGATCGTTCTCATGAACCTCCTCTGGACCCTCTCCAGGGCCAGCACATCCTTCCTGAGATACACGGCCCAAAATTGCTCACAATATTCTAAATGTGGTCTGACCAGAGCCTTATAAAGCCTCAGCAGCACATCCCTGCTTTTATATTCTAGTCCTCTTGAAATAAATGCCAACATTGCATTTGCCATCCTAACTACCGACTCAACCTGCAAGTTAACCTTAAGAGAATCCTGGACTAGGACTCCCAAGTCCCTTTGCACTCCAGATTTCTGAATTCTCTCCCCATTTAGAAAGTAGTCTATGCCTCTATTCTTCCTACCAAAGTGCATGACCTCACACTTCCCCACGTTGTATTCCATCTGCCACTTCTTTGCCCATTCTCCTAACCTGTCCAAATCCTTCTGCAGCCTCCCCGCCTCCTCAATACTACCTGTCTCTCCACCTATTTTTGTATCATCTGCAAACTTAGCCAGGATGCCCTCAGTTCCTTCATCTAGATCATTAAGGTATAAAGTGAAAAGTTGTGTTCCCAACACTGACCCCTGCGGAACTCCACTAGTCACCGGCCGCCATCCTGAGAAGGACCCCCTTATCCCCACTCTCTGCCTCCTGCCAGACAGCCAATCTTCTAACCATGCTAATACCTTGCCTCTAACACCATGGGCTCTTATCTTACTGAGCAGCCTCCTGTGCGGCACCTTGTCAAAGGCCTTCTGGAAGTCCAAGTAGATAACATCCATTGGGTCTCCTTTGTCTAACCTACTCGTTACCTCCTCAAAGAATTCTAACAGATTTGTCAGGCATGACCTCCCCTTGATGAAACCATGCTGACTTTGCCCGATTTTACCATGCACTTCCAAGTTTTCTGAAATCTCATCCTTAATAATGGACTCTAAAATCTTACCAACGACCGAGGTCAGGCGAATCGGCCTGTAATTTCCCGTCTTTTGCCTCACTCCCTTCTTAAACAAGGGGGTTACATTAGCGATTTTCCAGTCCTTAGGGACCCTTCCTGACTCCTGAAAGATCACCACTAATGCCTCCACTATCTCTTCAGCTATCTCCTTCAGAACTCTGGGGTGTAATCCATCGGGTCCAGGTGATTTATCCACCTTCAGACCTTTCAGTTTTCCTAGCACCTTCTCCTTGGTAATGGCCACCATACTCACCTCTGCCCTCCGACTCTCTTGAACTTTGGGGATGTCACTCGTGTCTTCCACTGTGAAGACTGATGCAAAGTACCTATTCAGTTCCTCCGCCATTTCTTTGTTCCCCACTACTACTTCTCCAGTGTCATTTTCCAGCGGCCCAATGTCCACTTTTGCCTCTCTCTTACCCTTTATATATCTAAAAAAACTCTTGCAATCTTCTTTTATATTACTGGCTAGTTTAGCCTCATATTTAATCTTCTCCCTCCTTATTTCTTTTTTAGTTGTCCTATGTTGGTCTTTGTAGGCTTCCCAATCCCCTGGTTTTCCACTGCTCTTCGCCGCATTGTATGCTTTCTCTTTAGCTTTTATGCTGTCCCTGACTTCCCTTGTCAGCCATGGTTGCCTCGTCCTCCCTTTAGTATGCTTCTTCTTCCAAGGATGAATTTTTGCTGTGTCTCCCAAGTTACTCCCAGAAACTCCTGCCATTGCTGTTCCACTGTCTTTCCTGCCAGGCTCATCTCCCAGTCAATTCTGGCCAGCTCCTCCCTCATGCCTCTGTAGTTGCCTTTATTCAACTGTAATACCATTACATCTGATTCCAGCCTTTTCCTCTCAAATTGCAGGGTAAATTCTATCTTATTATGGTCACTTCCTCCTAAGGGTTCCTTCACCTTAAGCTCCCTTATCAAATCTGCCTCATTACACATCACTGAATCTAGAATTGCCTATTCCCTAGTGGGCTCCACCACAAGCTGCTCCAAAAAGCCATCCCGTAGACATTCCACAAATCCCTTTTCTTGGGATCCACTACCGACCTGATTTTCCCAGTCTACCTGCATATTGAAATCCCCCATGATCACTGTAACCTTGCCTTTCTTACACACCTTTTCTATCTTCTGGTGTATATTGTGCCCCACATCCTGACTACTGTTCGGAGGCTGTACATAACTCCCATTATGGCTTTTTCACCTTTGCGGTTCCTCAACTCTAACCATACAGATTCTATATCATCTGACCCTACAACATTTCTTGCTATTGATTTAATTTCATTTCTTAATAACAAAGCAACCCCACCCCCACTGCTAACCCGCCTATCTTTTCAATAGGATGTATGTCCTTGGATATTTAGCTCCCAGTCCTGATCCCCTTGCAGCCATGTCTCCGTAATGCCCACCACATCATACCTGCCAATTTCAATCTGCGCCACAAACTCATTTACCTTATTTCGTATACTGCGTGCATTCAGATACAACATCTTCAGTCCTGTATTTCCCGTCAAGTGAGGATCCAGCATTGCAACATCCATCAGACAACCATGCTGTGAGTGATGTCCTATTTCACAGGCCACTGCCTTGGGCTAATTATCTCCTTGCTTTCACAAGCATATCTAGGAAACAGCCGAGGAAGTCCATGATCAAGGGCCTCCAATCAAGCCCCGAAGACACCTCGGAAGAAGAATCTGAAGGCACCCTCATTGAAGACTCATCAAAGCACTCACCCACACCCTCTAGCAGCGCAAAGACACACACCTCAGTGTGACCTAGTTCTAGAGTAGCCTCGGGGTCACAACCTGGTGAGCTCATTGCACTGTCTGATCCACAACAGGCAGGGGCAGGGACTTCCCAGGTTTCCAGCACTCGGAAGGGTGCTGAAGGCCGTAAATCTGCTGAATCTGAGTCAGATGAGCAGCCTATGGACTCAGTCATACCTCAGTTGCTGGACCTGCAAAGGGAAGCTCAGGAATATCAGGAAGGGATGTCCGCTGCACTCCTCAGGTTGCAAGGCACGATGGAGGAGTCCATCCGCCTTCTGTCTGAGATGATAGCGCCAGCATGCCAATGCACTGAGTTCAACACTGGTAGGGTGGTGGCTGCCATGGAGACCCCTGTCCAGGACATCGGTCCTGCACTGTTATACAGGCTGAACATCCATCCCTGATGCCATAGTTGGCCTCCAACAGTGTCAATGCTAGAGGGATGTAGGGCAGCTCAATCTCACTCCAGCTTCCCCTTCTCTTCAAGGAGTCAGCAATGGGCCCTCGGGCACCCATTGGGGGATCATCAGCAGGTGCACACCCCGGGGCCATCCATCAGGGAGTGTCCGGCCCATCCGAACCCTCTCTTCCTCTGACCCCAGCAGTAATATTCATTATTGTAAATAAACTCCCAAGAATGTCTCCCTGCCTATGGCTCCTTGTTCGGATGGGCAATGTTCGCGTCACTCAAATGTGAAACCTTGCTTCCTGCACAAGATAAAGGCAGTGTCTCAGTCCAGGGCCTCTTCCCTGTGCTTTGTGCAGCCTTCAGACCAAAGTGACAGTCCGGCTTCACACTCAGTGGACACATTACTGATGCCTGCATCTTGATGGTGCATGTCATTGCTGCCAGAATGTGGTGGGCACACGTCAGAGTACCGTCATTCTCTCTGTGTACTCTCAGCACCTTTAAGGTGGGGCTGGCCCCCCATCTCATCAGTATCTGTGACCAGTGAGGGGTCTAGTGCTGAAGGGGTCTAGTGCTGAAGGCTGACAAAGGATCAGGTGCATTTCAAGATCTACGGCTGCGTCTCCAAGATATGACCCTGATCACAGAGCGTAAGCAAGACAGAAGTCAGACATCCACAGAGGCTATGCAAAGATCTATGGAGTGTCCTCACTGCATGTCGTCATCATCCTCCTGGAATCAAGTGACTATTAGGGCCTCCACTTTGTCTCCATGACAAAGCCTTATCACAGAGAGTATATGCGCTGCCATCAGCCAGACTGGAGTCAAATGTTCATAGATGCAATTTAAAGATCTATGGTGTCTCCTCACTACATGTTGTTGTCATGATCCTCCATGAATCTAGCAGCTATGGGGGCCTCCAGAGCGTGTCTGCCTCGTCTAGCCTCATCGCCATCATCCTCGCCTTCGAGGACCTCCTCATCCTCATACCCGTTGACGTCCTCCTCATTCGAGGAGACGTCCAGTTCTTCCATCTCATCCTCAGCCCGTTCCTCTCCCTGTTGCAGCGCCAGGTTGTAAAGGGCGCAGCAGGCGATGACGAGGTGGGACACCCTCTGTGGACTATATTGCAGGGCTCTTCCAGACCAGTCCAGGTACCGGAACCTCATTTCCAGCATTCCTGACCTGCAGGATGCAGTTGTGGTGGTTGCACACCGGCTGAACATTCAGCAAGTGGAAGCCCTTGTAGATGACGTAGTTGACTGCTTGTTGCCACTGAGATCTGAGAGCCACGTGAGTGCAGTCGATGGCACTCTGCACCTATGGAAAATCTGAGAACTGGGAAAATCCAATTGCTTTTGCATTCTGGCTTTCTTGGTCTCGGGTGAAATGCATAAAGTTGTGTGCCTTTGCGAAGATGGTCCGTGACCTCATAGATGCATTTGTGGATGGAGGCTTGTGAGAGATCCCACAGAGGTCGCCTGTGGAGCCCTGAAAGGAACCACTGCCATAAAAAATTGAGCACCTTGATCACTTTCATGGCCACTGGCAGTGGATGCCCTCCATGTCCCTGTGGTGCCAAATCCTGCAGCAGGTGGCAGATCTGAGTAACCAGTTCCCTGGACATGCACAGTCTTCGGTGACACTGGTTCTCAGTCATCTGCAGAAATGACAAGCGGCATCTACAGACCCTGGGTCTTGCTAGGCGCTGACCAGCAACGGTTCTCTGTGGCTCTTCAGCATTGTGTACAGGAGCCCCAGCTGTCTCTTCTTCCTGAGAGTACTGCTCCTCCCGCTGCCCAGTCAGGTGCCTCCGTCGCTCTCTTCTCCATCATCTCCGCTCTCTGTAAGCCATGAGGCATACAGCTAGGCTCCATGCTCCTGATGTACTCCTCCTCCAGGATGAAAGAGAGAGACGCGTGGGTTAGCTTGGGTGTTCTAAGATCTTCTCTTAGTTAGTCTGAAGGTCCCTTAACGCATCCCAGAGAGTGCTGGCCACCACTTGGATGGCCAGAGTTTAGTGCACTGCATGGCTGCCCGACACCCAGCCCTGCCCCATTCCACCTGACTGATTGGCAGCAGCTTCATGCACTGGACTGCATGCTGTGCTCTTAGCTCAGGCGCAGGCATTCTTCTAACCCACACAGAAAGGCTGCAGTGTTAACTTGGACCATGGGGGAGACTGCTCCAAACCATTATCATGACATTGCAAGGGGTTATGAGGGTCTCCACAAGTAACTGCTCCATGGTCAGCTTTCGCAAGTAGATTGTACAACGTGTGCAGATATCCAATTGTTCTGCAGTCCACTAAAATGCTCATTAGTTTGCAGTCTGTGCCCGAGGGATGGAAAGCCCTGGAGCATTTGGTGGCACTTTCATGCCTCTGCATTGCTTGAGTGGGCAGATAAGCTAGAGACCCGACTCCAAGCATGTCAATGTGGCTGCGCTTGAACTGTATTAGCTGTGGAGGAATGGTTGCTATATACAAGGTTTCCCTAATGCGTGGCCGCTTCTCTCCACCACTCCCACATACGTGCCTGTGCACTAGCATCAACCGCAGTGCAACCCTTGCCCCCCACCAAGTTGCTTCAACTGCAGGGCAGCCCTTGTGCACCCCCAAGTCGCTTTGACTGCAGGCAGCCTTTGCGCACCCCCCTCAAATCACCTCAAGCATAGGGTAGCCCTTGAACACCACCCTCAAATCGCCTCAAGCGCAGGGAAGCCCTTGCACACCCCCATCAAACCGCCTCAAGTGCAGTGCAGCCCTGCCACACCACCCACCCCCCACCCCCCAACTTGCCTCATCCGCAGGGCAGCCCTTGACCTGGCACTGCACTGCCAGCCAGCTGGGAAAAAGCGATCTGCCTGTGCCCTCACCTGAATGTGTGGCGCCTCAGCCTTGAAGCCCAACAGGTGACCCTCGCGAGCGCTGCGCAAGGTTACTGTGCAGTCACCTCCGAGTTCCCCTTGAAGTACAGCTCGCCAGGTGCACGCCTTATATATGCTGTTGTGAAACACATCAACGTGTGCTTGGGTGATCCAGCGTGGGGAGGTGCTTCCGGCAAGCTGGGCTTATGCAGGAGCATTATTAAGAAGTTCCCGATGTCCAAAGGTCCGCTATTGATGGGCAGAGCGGATGATTGCAAACTGGTTTCACAATGTCGTGAAACTGATTTTTGGCTTTCCCACCATATTATCCGCTCACGCCCGCTATGACGCCAGACACCAGCGGGCATGGAAAATTCTACCCAATATCTTGCTTGCAGCCTTCAAGTATGTTCCAACACAATTCACCACAGAGCAAAAAGGAATCAAAACTATGTGAATGAATTTCCAAAACAAAGCTCCTGATTTCCAATGAGCTGCCCGGATAGCTGCGAAGTAGAGAGTGGAAAAAAAAACTGCAGATCCTCCAGGTTAATCAGAGCCCTTATATGGTCACATATGTGAGGTATTCCTGCCTACATTGCCTCATCTCATTGGAAAATAAGAGGAAGAGGGATTAACACTGAAATTCAGTTCTGGCAACATCCCATAGCTGAGAGGTAGTGATGAAGGCCAAAGACAGAGGGACCAGCAGGCATGCTAAGGGCCATCTGTGAAAAAGTGGGCCGTAAGCAGCAATTTGACCGTATTGCAAATAACATTGAATTAACTCACTAGAAATTATTAATATTCACCAAACGTGTTGTCTTCTATTTCCTAAGGTAGGTATAATGGAACCAAACAATCACTTGGTAATATTTCTGAAAAGAGAGGCGTTTTGCCGAAGCTTTTCATCTTGTACTTATCAGAATAATGGCAAACATGCCAAATTTCAAATTATCACAACAATTGGCTATGAAACTCCAGGAGCTTGAGGAGCCTATAATTCCCTGTTGCTTTCTCCATAGCAATGCCTCAGCCAATCCCAGTCAACTTGCCATCCCATCAGCACCCTTTTCACTTGTAGCATAAATTGTTGCAATCATTTGAAATTTGGCATTCTTGTGTTTGTCCTGATAAGTGCAGGATTAAAAGCTTTGGCAACATGTCTCTCTTTTCAGCAATACTCAAATTTCTGGAAGCACCAAGTCTTCAAGCCTCATTTACTTGTTTATATGGAGACATTTTCTAGGAGGGCTATGTTTAATGTAAAGCATTTGTCTCACAAGGAAGCTGTTGTGGGACCACTGCAAATGTTTGCAGATCTACTAGTTTTAGACATTAAGGTCTGACCTTGCTCCCTTCTTGTGAACAGATATCTTCCACTTGGATGGGAATAAATAATTGTCAACTGAAATATTGTAGGCCACCCTCAGAAAAAGTTCCTCAGAAAGTTCTTTGAGAACCTGTTTTTTGGAGAGGTAGTTAACCTCCAAATCCACTCACTCAATATTAATTTGAACTTTAAAGAGTTTGACCATTCAGGCAATAGGAGACAATTTAGCAATGTAACTCAGGAAACATTTATTAGGCAACAAAAGGAATACTTAACAAAGCTCGGCAGCGACTTTACTGGCTCAAAGTGGTTCTTGCTTCCCAATTCAACCTAGGGCACGAGGCAACATGGGGTTTTCTCTCTCTCTCTCTCTCTCTGTGGAATCCTCTGGTCTTCTGCTTTCAGCTGACAAACAGTCTTCAGTTTCAAATTCAGCACGCGCTTGGTAACTCAGACCTGATGCTTTTTAACTCGTTCCAAACCACAACCCATGTGCATGATCAGTGATGTTACTGATTCCTGATTGGCTCATGTGGTGCATGATCAGCCTTGTCGGTTTAGGTGGAACATGATCAGTTTTTGATTGGTTTCTCAAGGGTAATGGTCATCTATTGATGTAATTTCCTGGTGTCTCCTGACTGGCCTGTTAAGGTGACAATTCTCTTGGGACAATCCCTCTCATTCTGTTTGTCAGTTCATTAAATTTTACAACTTTCTTCTAAGATAATGGGGGCCTCAGGTTGATTTCGATGGCTGCTTATTTGAGATAAGAGAGCATGTGATGTCTAGTAACACCAAACTCATCGAACCAGATATCTAATTAATCTATAGGTATTAATATCGTATACACTGTAGAAGTCTCATTATGACAGGCGCTTATCAGTGTGTTTTGATTGAAAGAACTGCTTTGCCATTGTATGTTTTTGTTGTTCCTGCCAGTGCTTAGCATGTGAATTAAAAATACAGAATGCTGCATAGCCTTACAAAAATTACAAATTTACAGAAATTACACAAAGTCTATATAAAATACATATAAAACCAGTGCTTGAAAGTGATTGGTGTGCTCAAGTTAAGGCAGCAAGATTCACTCAAAAATTTAACATGACAAAAGTCAAGAGAACTACATAGCTACAAAGGCTAATTACAGAACTTAATTCTGAACTTACAGAATCAAAGATGAAGGAAAGTGACTGCTTCTTCTTTTAAACATCATAAGTTAAACTGCACTAATTTACTGCACAAGGCTGAATGTTTTAACATCTGTTTTTCTTTGTGCAATAGGACTTTTAATCTTAGGGGAAATAGAACTGATAAGTTTTAATGGCTAGGAAGGTTGATGGTCCCAGACCAGAACTGTTCAACCTTGACGACTTGTATCAATGGCTTAGGCCATATGTTTTTTTCTCACTTGTCAAGTGTGAGTGAGATGCTAACAAAGACCAAGTTATGTGATGTGCCAATGTCCCAAAATTCAGCATAAAATCACATAGGGTCGGCAAACTTTGATTATACATAACTGAACTAATTGTAAATAATTATCACAATGAAACTCTTCTACAAACCCAACCATTAATATCATCAGGGTTTTGAAGGCATCCTGGAATTGAAAAGAATATTCAAGAACCTTGCACTTCTCTTGGCTTGCCTGACTGAGTCACTGAAGAGAGTTGTTAAACCAGACTTTGAATTTCAGATAATCATTTAGCAAGAATGACATTAACAACATTGCCATATGCAAAGCAGTGTAGGATATGACTTCAACGCGAGGGTAAGTGGGATTGGGCCCAGTGTCAGCTGTTCCCATTTAGCCCTTGAGTTAAAAGATTGTAGGTTCAAGCCCATTCCACGATTTAAGCACGTATCTTAGGCTGACACTCTATTGAAGCACAGACTAGTGCTGAATTGTTGGAGTGCTTTCCTTTTAACGAGACATTAAATTTAAACTGTATAGCACAAAAATCACTACAAATTGACTCAAATTAGCAATCTCACTTAGAGATGCTAAAAGTATAATTGATGGGAAAAATTAACAATGGTACTGTGAGGTACATCCTTCTGAGGTTTGAATTAAGATTGTGGCTGAGCAAAAGGAGCTTTCTTATACATCTATCCTATGCTATATCTGGTGTAGAAGTGTTTTGATGCTGACACTGGATGAAAAGATTTACTGAAGTACTTTATTTCTCCTGAAATTGACAATGCTCAAATCAGTGAATCTAAAAATTGCTCAGTTCAAAAATACTCAATGCCCTGAGTCCTTAATTACAGGAGAGTACTGTAATCCATTATTCTTGCTCTCTCGCACTCCCATTATTGTCAATGTTCTTAAAAATATGTTCATGCGTAATAACACCATTTTTTTCTAAATACATTTGAAACATAAAAGAACAAAAACTACTTCAAGGCAAAAATTGAGAATCGCTCTAATACTTTACAAACTTCTGCCAGGGGCACAAGAGCTCCCAACATTCTGTCAGTCTTGGTCCAGTACATTCCGTTAGGCCTTAACCCAGATGGATATACTGGAACTCCATGTGCTCTGCAAAATAAACAGTGTGAGCAACGTTTTTCTCGGCCTCAGTTTACCCACTGGGATTAGTCAGATCCCTATTATGGAGACTGATCACAGAGGAGGGAAAGATTAGGGTTTTTTTTATTCTTTGATGAGAT
The DNA here is from genome assembly GCF_964194155.1 of Cetorhinus maximus. Classification (NCBI taxonomy): domain Eukaryota; kingdom Metazoa; phylum Chordata; class Chondrichthyes; order Lamniformes; family Cetorhinidae; genus Cetorhinus; species Cetorhinus maximus. The sequence continues at coordinate 19,056,964 of NC_135906.1, read as the reverse complement.
CTGGGTGTTGCTGGCAAAGCCAGTATTTGTTGCCCATCTGTAATTGCCCTTGAAATGAGTGGCTTGTTTGGCCGAAGTCATCCACAATGCTGTGGGTCTGGAGTCACATGTGGCCCAGGCCAGGTAAGGATGGAAGATTTCCTTAACAATCGATGATAGTTTCATGGTCACCATTACTGAGACTCCAGATTATCATTAATTGAATTTAAATTCCACCAGCTGCCATAGTGGGATTCGAACTCATGTCCCCAGAGCATTATCCTGGGCCTCTGGATTACTAGTTCAGTGATATTACCACTATGCCACCAACTCCCCCAAGGGAGGGTAAATCTAGGAGGTAAGCTAAGACAATTAAACCCAGGTTATTACTTCGACATTCTTCATTGATGACTGAGTTGGGACTGGCATTGTTTTGCTGAAGCCAGAACAGCATTATCAAAGCTACAATTGGTTCAAGCACCCCAGAACCACGGATGGAATAAATCAGCCTGCGTTCCCAATAATTAGTTTCTCTTGATCTTTGCTGGAAAATATGTACATGAGTTGTTTAAATATGAGCCATATCTGATTCTAATTTCTCCTTTACCATTGACCATTCGCTGATTTGGTCCACACATGATGAATAGTCTTTTAGACAAGGCACAAAATGGTTCTGCAATCACAGTTCATCATAAACTCATATCTAATCTTTCAAAAGCACATTAAAAAAAAGTGGCTGAACATGGCCACTTTTACAGTTTCTTTTGAGTTTTTGCCAGACTTCTACTGGAGTTGAAGTGGGAGACTAGTAGCAGTGCATGAATGTTGAGGACCAGGTCTAACAGTACTTCTGTCTGTCACATTACTTTTTTTGTCCATCACACTGTTTGAATCACGGGCCTGAATTTTCTGGTTGGCATGCGGGGGCAGGCCCCTTTCTCCGACACGTAAAATGACGTGTGGTGATGTTGGGTGTGCATCCCGAAGTCACCGCGTGTCATTCCAATCTTCAGTTCAGAGGGCGCACACCGGAGTCGGCTGCACACCCGCCAAACTGTCAAAGGCTTATTAAGGCCATTTAACAACTAATTAAACTAATTGTCTGGGCTGTCCGTCCAACCTGAAAGTTGGCGGGCAGGCAAAGAGCCCAGGCGGCCTTCGCATTTCTCATGAAAACTTATCCACGGGTGGGATGAAGTTTCATGAAGAGTTTATAAATCAAATAAAATTTTTAAGTAAAATTCATTGACATGTCCCAGCTCGTGACACTGTCACAGGAGGGGACATGTCTGAATAATTTTTTCTAGTCTTTCTTTCATGTTTTCATAATGAAAGTAATCTCCCTGAGGCAGCTTCGTGCCTCAGGTAGATTTCCGCGCTCTTTCGCGCACGTGTGAAAGAGCGCAGGCCCCGACTCTCCCTCCTCCTCCCGCCCCCACAGGGAGTGCCGAGGGCTTCCGGATGCACGTCATGCTGGGCGGGCCTTAATTGGCGTAAAATGGCGGCAATCGGCTGCGCGCCTGCTCACACCCAGCTCACACGACGGGAAGAAGATTCTTCCCACTGTTTTATTTGGATTGCTCAAATTCATTATTGCTCAAAACGAATATTGCTCAAATAGCAACAAATTAGAACTCAGAAATAATGATCACAATCAGAAATAACCAAAATCTAGAAAGTTAAAAACTGGAAACTCAACCAATTAAACTACTCAGAATCCTTTCCATTGTAATTTTCAACTTCAGAAATTCAAATATCCATGTCATAAAATAAGATTTATGGTATGATGCAATATTAAAAATTGCACACCACATAATACAATTATACTTAACTGCAAAACTATTTTTCAACTCTTTCTGTACCTTTATCAATAATTTTGTTTCAAGGTTCTTTCATTTTTTTCCCAAATAGGCTACACTTCAGCCTAAATCTTATACTTAGCATCTCTTTTAAGTGCTTTCCAGACATGTTTTTCCTTCTAACTCTGTGATCTATGCTTAAATCAGCAAATTGTAAAACTTGCTATTATTTTCAATTCTCTTCAGATCCACACTGGACTTAGTATTCATTTCCTCCTGCAGGTTTAACTCTTGGGTAGGCTCAACCCCATATCAATCTGCTAACTTAGCTTCACAGTCAAGGTCAGCTGCCATTTTTGTTGAAGGTTGCATCAAGGTATCATTTGCTTCTTAGCTTTTATTGCATCCAAATTTATTTTTTTTTCTTGCATTCATACAAAACCCCAGTGGCCAAACAAAAGGCAAACAGAAAGACAACACACACCATGCTCTATGAAGAGATTTGTTTCTTAAACAAACTTAAGATTGTCCAAAGAAAACAGGAAATGTACATTTATTTTAGTAAAGCATAAAATTATGAGCAGATTACCAAGAGGATTGTAGAACATAATGCAACAACAGGATTTTTTTTAAAAGAATGAATGATTTGATGATAGTAAATGGGGTGCAGAAAGGGCTGTTAGTTCCAGAATCACAGTAAAGAATGTGGTGGCTGGTTTGAAAGAATGTGCTAACACACACATCCAGCTCAGCAGCAAAATAATACACTGTGCATTACATGGTATAATGTCCTTACAAAGCAATATATCCTCCAACTTAAGTATGAGCAATGTTTTTTTTAATTCATTTACAGGATGGGGACATCGCTGGCTAGGCCAGCATTTACTACCCATCCCTAATTGCCCTTGAGAAGGTGGTGGGGAGCTGCCTTCATGAACCACTGCAGCCCATGTGGTGTAGGTACACCCACAGTGCTGTTAGGGAGGGAGTTCCAGGATTTTGACCCAGTGACAGTGAAGAAACAGCAATATATTTCCAAGTCAGGATGGTGGCTTGGAGGGGAACTTCCAGGTGGTGGTGTTCCCATGTAGCTGCTGCCCTTGTCCTTCTAGATGATAGCAGTCGAGGGTTTGGAAGGTGCTGCTTAAGAAGCCTTGGTGAGTTTTTGCAGTGCATCTTGTAGATAGTACACACTGCTGCCACTGTGCGTTGGTGGTGGAGGGAGTGAATGTTTGTTGACGGGGTGCCAACCAAGTGGGCTGCTTTGTCCTGGATGATGTCAAGCTTCTTGATTGTCGTTGGAGCTGCACTTATCCAGTAAGTGGAGAGTATTCCATCATACTCCTGACTTGTGCCTTGTAGATGGTGGACAGACTTTGGGGATTCAGGAGGTGAGTTACTTGCCAAAGGATTCCTAGCCTCTGACCCGCTCTTGTAGCTCAGTATTTATATGGCTAGTCCAGTTCAGTTTCTGGTCGATGGTAACCCCCAGGATGTTGATAGTGGGGTTTTGGTGATGGTAATGCCATTGAATGTCAAGGGGCAATGGTCAGATTCTCTCTTGTTGGAGATGGTCATTGTCTGGCACTTGTGTGGGGCAAATGTTACTAGCCACTTGTCAGCCCAAGCCTGGATATTGTCCAGGTCTTCCTGCATTTGTACATGTCACACCAGTTCTGCTGTTATCTAAAAATAAATAATTCAGGATCATTGCAATTTTGTTAATGATTTACCGACTTTGCATTGGTTTGTTTTAATACAGTATTTGCAAATTTCTAGGACGGGGATGGAAAAAGATCAGCGATGGAAAAAAGCATCACCAGTAACTAACTTCTTCGTAGAGAATCAGAACCTCAAAATTCTGTAAGTCTGTTCTACTAGATCAAGTGCAACAGTGGAAGCACTGCTTTCTCTTGCCTCAAGTGGAGACCCACCCCAAGGTAGAGTAATTTCCATGGCCAGCAAGGGCTGCTGCATTTGCAAGGGTGCATGAGTGACATCCACCTCAATTGGGGCTTGTCTGGCTGATCAAGTCACAGCTGTTTTTCCTGTTGCCCTTAAACCAATCTGGGCTGAAGAAAAAATGTAATTCTTTGTGGTTTCCGTTGGGATCAATTACCCAATTCTAAGCGAGATTTGGGGCCTTTGAAAAGGTGTCACACAGGCTTATTCTAATTCCAGCCTGATATGAATCCCACAGAAGTCTATGCAGGGATTCCTAGGATGGCTTGGGAACTATCTCCACCCTGGTGGAAGATCCACTTATTGGAAAATGGATTTTACCGGGATACTGGTGGTACCAGGTTCTGCCCCAAATACTGACGCAAGCTGCTGATCCATCCCCTCCCCACCCTTTATCCAAGCTGGAAAGTCAGGACCTAGATGTTTAAAGGCTGCATGCACAGTGAGTTAACCTATGTCCTATCACCTCAGAGGGCCTGTGTTTATGTCCAGTCCAGACACGGATACGAGAGTCTCCACTCCCGCTTGTTGGCTATCAAAGTCCAGCATGAAGTCAGTTTCAGAAGTCTGTTGCGAGTCCCCGTGGGGACCAATCCACAACACAAAACTATAGTTTACTTGGCAAGAAATTCTGAAAGAATATATGAAAAAAAGTGTTTAAACTGATGAAAGAATATTTTGAAAGGTTAGATATGGTAGAAGTAGACTGTTTCCATGTCAACATTTAAAACAACAGCTCATATTTAAATAGTGCCTTTAAAGAAATGAAACATCCTGAGGCACTTCACAGGAGCATTACAAAACAAAGTATTCAACATTAATTTGGATCTGTGGATGAAGAAAAGACCAATGAAAAGAGTTGGGAACAAAGTGCATAAATGTGATCAGGACTATTTGCTCAAGTGAAGACTGAATATCCACACACATTGATTAGTTCAAATTATCTGTTTCCATGGTACAACTTTTATGTATTTTCATTCATGTACTTTTGTGTTGACAGTGGAATGCTATGTGAAAGGCAGGTGAAATGCTATAGGTGAGTAAGTTACGAAATAGGAGAAAAAAGGCTAACATTTGAAAATAACTATAAAGATCTTTTGGGAAAAATAATTGTTTATTACACTAACAATACAATGGTTAAATTTCTTTTGCATTCCAGTTGGAATTTCAACACTCAAATGCTGCAGTAAACTTGGTCTTCAGACAGAAGTTTCAAGGTAAATAATAAAACAAAGGATAGTTTATGTTATTGTAATCTGAAAGTAAAGAAATACCTGTTCTGATTTGACACCCCTGTCCAACCTGCAGTGAAAGAGGACATTACAGTTCTGCCTCTTCCTGTGACTGGAACATTATCCATCTGATTCTGCACAATGAATGCCATTCTGGCCTATGGCCAATGCCTATTGTACTATATATAACACAGTCATGCAGTCAATCAATAATAAAGTGAATCAAGCAACCTCAGCAGAGACACAGTTGAACAAGTCCATGTGCATCACCTTTCTGTGGGGGGGAGTCTGCGAAAGTATCACAGGAAAGATACTAATTGCCCGATTCTAGCTTTGCACAGGGCTAGCTTACTGCTATTTTCTTTCCCCCTATCCTCTTCCAAATCACATTGTGATGCAGTTCCATTGTCACCCTTTGATACCTTATCCAAATGCCATTCCTTATTTGAGCCTAAATAGTTGAATGTCAGTGAGGTGTCCCACCATGGAGGAGTGCTACGTTCAATCTCATCTTGCCCTTGGTTGATATTAATATTAATTGACTGGGAGGGGCTATAAAACAAAATGTAGTACCCCCTACCAGAAACTCAATTAAGATCAGCTATTTCAGCAGAGCCCAGGGATTAAACCTGCAGTTGTACAAATCTGTATGGCTCAATACTACACCAAGCACTGCAGTTAATCAGCAGCTCCAGATCTGCAGGCCAAGGAGGGTGCCATTGCCACACGGCAGGACCCCAAAAGCAGGCCAGGGCCCTCCAGGTCTTGGCCTTCCAGAGGACGCTCATCAAAGTCATCACAGATAGGGTGTAGCAGTCAGCAGGCTGTCTCCACCCTGCTGTGGGTGTCAGGGGAGCACCAATACTTAGCGGCAGGGTTAGGAGGGTTAAGAAGATGTAACTGCACAGCCTGGGCATGGATGTTAATCACTAGTATATAATGTTTACTATTGTAAATAAACTTCCATGAGTGTCTCCTTGCCTATGGCTCCTTGTTCTGATGAGCAGTGTTCGTGTCACTCAGATGTGAAACCTTGGCCCTTGCACAAGGTAAAGGCAGGTGCCTAAGTCCAGGGCCTCTTGCCTATGCTCTCTGCAACCTTCCCTGTGCACTGATGGTATGCCTTCACAGTAACTGGGCACATCAGTAATGCCTGCACCTCGATGGGGCTTATGATTGCAGCACAGCTCTCAGCACCTTTGAGGTTGGCTGGCCCTCCATCTCATCAACATCTACGCCCAGTGACAGTGTGGTCCTGAAGGGCTCAGCTCACAAAGGATGCCATAGGGTCAGGAGAAGTTAAAGATTCCCCACTGCAACTCCATGGTATGGCCCTGTTCATAGAGCGCAAGTGAGCTGCCATCAGCCAGACAGGATTCAGACGTTCACATAAGCTATGTGAGAATCTATGGAGTGCCCCCACTGCATCTCGTCATTATCCTCCCGGAATATAGGGACTATGGACATCTGCTGCATCTCCATGACAGGAGCCATATCACAGAAGGTATGTGCGCTGCCATCAGCCAGACAGGAGTCAAACGTTCACAGATGCAGTGTGAGGATCTTTGGTGTCTTTTCACTGCATGTCATCATCATCCTCCACAAATCTAGCAGCTATGAGGACCTCCCGAGTGCACCTGCCTCGTCTGACCAGTACGATGGCCTCATCGCCGTCATCCTCACCTTCGAGGGCCTCACCTTCATTCCCATCGACGTCCTCCTCATCAGAGGAGATGTGCAGCTCCTCCATCTCCTCTTCAGCCAGCTCCTCACTCCGTTGCAGAGCCAGGTTGCGAAGGGCACAACAGGTGACGATAACGCGTGAAATCCTCTACGGACTATATTGCATGGCTCCACCTGGTTCAGGCACCCGAACCTCATTTTCAACATTCTGATGGTTTGCTCCACCAAAGTGCAAGTTGTAGCATGAGCCTCATTGTACCTTCTCTTTGCTGCACTCTGAGGCCGCCACATGCGCGTCATCAGCCATATCCTCTGCGGTTAGCCCTTGTTCCCGAGGAACCGACCTTGCAGCCTCTGTGGACCCTGGAGGATGTCAGGGATATGAGACCTATGGAGAATGTAGGAGTCGTGGACATTCCCTGGGAATCATGCGCAGACCTGCAGGATGCGTTTGTGGTGGTTGCACACCAGCTGAACATTCAGTGAGAGGAAGCCCTTGCGGTTGATGTAGTTGACCGCTTGCTGCCACAGAGATCTGAGCACCATGTGAGTGCAGTCGACGGCACCCTGCCCCTGTGGAAAACTTAAGATCTGGGCAAATCCCAGCACTCTTGCATCCTGGCTTTTCTGGTCCCAGGCAAAATGCACAAGTTGTGTGCCTTCATGAATACGGTATCCGTTACCTCCTGGATGCATTTGTGTGTGGAGGTTTGTGATATCCCACAGAGGTCACCTGTGGAGCCCTGAAAGTAGCCATTAGTGTAAAAATTGAGTGTCCCAGTCACTTTCACGGCCACTGGCAGTGGATGCCCTCCATGTCCCCATGGCGCTAAATCCTGCAGCAGGTGGCAGATGTGAGCGAGCAGTTCCCTGGACATGCGTGATCTTTGGTGACACTGGTTCTCGCTCATCGGCAGGAACGACAAGCGCCATCTATAGACCCTGGGTCTCGCTAGTGGCTGACCAGCGACGGATTGCTCTGACTCTTCAGTGGCATGCGCAGCTGCGCCAGCCACCCCTTCTTCTTGAGGTTGCTGCTCTTCCCTCTGCCAAGCCAGGCACCCCGTTGTTCTCTTCTCCTTTGTCTCTGTTGTCTGTAAGCCATGGGGCATACAGCTAGGTCACCAGGCTCCATGCTCCTGATGTACTCCTCCTGCAGGATGAAAGAGAGAAACACGTGGGTTAACATGGGTGTACTAAGAACCTCGCTTTGTTAAATCTGAAGGTCCCTTAACACATCCCAGGGAGTGCTGGCCACTACTTAGATGGCCAGAGTTTAGTGTGCTGAATGGCTGCCCGAAACCCCACCCACCTGCCCTACTCCACCTGACCGATTCGTGGCAGCTTTGCCACTGGACTGCGTGCTATGCTTTCAGCTCAGGCATAGGCATTCTCCTAACCTGCACTGCAAGGCTGAGCTGTTAGCTTGAACCATGAAGAAGACTGGTCCAAACCTGAATGATGACATTGCAAAGGGCTGTGAGCACCTCCACCAGGGACTGCTCCGTGGCCAGCTTTTGCAAGGAGATTATACACCTTGCCCAGTTGTCCAATTGTTCTGCAGGCCACTAAAATGCTCATTAGTTTGCAGTCTGTGCCCGAGGGGTGAAAAGCTCTGGAGATTTGGTGGCACTTTCATGCCTCTGCATTGCTTGAGTGGGCAGATAACCTAGAAGCCCGACTACAAGCATATCAATTTGTCTATGTCTGAATTGTCTCAGCTGCGGAGGAATGGCCACTTTATACAAGGTTTCCAAATGTGCGGCTGCTTCCCTCCCCCACCCACCCCCCACCACTGTAGGTGCATGTGCACTACCATCAAACTGGGCTGCCTTGTCCCCCAGCTCACCTCAGACACATGCAGCCATTTCACCCCTAACTCGCCTCGCAGTGCGTTGCCTTGCCACTCCAACTCACCCAACTACAGTGCAGCCCTTGCCCCGGCACTGCACTGTCAGCCAACCGGGAAAAAGCGACTTGCTTGTGACCTCGTCTGTATGTGCAGTGCTTCACCCTCGAAGTCCAACAGGCGACCCTTGTAAACGCTGCGCAACGTTAGTGTGCACTTACCCCCAAGTTCCCCTCGAAGTTCCGCTTGCCAGGTGCATGCCTTTTCTAATGCTGTTGTGAAACACTTCGGCGTGAGTCCAGACAATCCAGCATGAGAAGATGATCCTGCAAGCTGGGTTTATCAAGATATGCAGGTGTATTAAATGTTCCTGACATGTAGCAGCAGGAAATGTGGCCTGCCATTGATAGGTGGAGGGATGATCGCAAACTGGTTTCACCACGGTGTGAAACTGATTTTTGGCCATCCACCATATTGTCCGCTCATGCCTGCCATGACACCCAATGCCAACGGGGACAAAAAATTCCGGCCTCTGTTTCTCTCTCCACAGAAGCTGCCAGATCTGCTGAGCTTTACCAGAATTTTCTGTTTTTAGTGTAGTTATTCACTGAGTCATGCCCCTGCCTGCAAATTTTGCCATCGCTTGCGTTCAACAGCATTCATTGCACTCATAGGGCATCAAATGTACTCAAAAGCAATCATTGAGCTATCATTTGACATCAATTGCTCTCAAAAGCAATTACTTATCTATCATTTAATATTGCAAATTATGTAACTGACATCAATGTCATCAATTGCCCCAAACCACAGTGTTCAAACATTTATGATTAGCAACATTGCTTAAACATTTGGACACCAAAAACAATTAGAGTTTATTTTCCATATTTCTGACTTTCCATTGCTTCAAACATCCTAAAACTGAGTTAACTTTTGAAAAAGCAGACGTCGTTTTAACATAAGTTTTAATAAGCTAGTTTAACATTTTCCTTTGTAACTCATAGTGCAGCACAACCCTGCCAGTCTCCCAGCTCCATACCTCCCTACCCAAAGATTGCAGCAGTTAACTCCTCCACTGCCATCCCCACACCTGAAGCAATTTTCTCCCCGACAATCCATGCCCCCTCCCAAGAGATTTTCTCACCCATCATCCCCAACGAGCAACTTTGTTCTGCCCCGAACCACCCTTCCCCAGCAAATTGCAGAAGTTCTCTTCCCCTCTCTCTCCTCCCTCCACCTCTCTGTCCGTCCCCCATCTCCACCTTTCTGACCCTCCCCCTCTCAATTCTCTCTCGCTAACCTCCCTCCCCCCTCTCTCGCTACTCTTCCTCCCCCTCTCTTTCCTCCTCTTCTTCCCCTCACCTCTCTCTCCCCGCCCCTCCTTCCCCAATCCCCTCTCTCTCTGACTCCCCCAATTTATCTCTGCAATCACCCCTCCCCCTCACCCCTTCCTAACCCCCCTCTCTGTTCACCATCCCCCTCTCTCTCCCCCAAATGCCCTCACCCTCTCTCTCTCTCTCCCAACCCCTCTCCATCCTTCCAACTTCTCTCTCCCCTGCACCCTTCTCTCACCGCTCCCCCTCATCTCTCTCTCCCCCTCTTCCTTTCTTTTCACCCCCTCCACCCTCTCTCTCCACGCTCTCCCCCACTCTCTTTCTCCCCCTCTCCCTCTCTCCCCCCTTCGCTCTCCCCTTCTGCCTCTCCCTCCACCCCTTTTCCCTCTCTCCCCATCCTTCTCTCTCTCCTCCTTCTCCCCTCCTCCTCCCACTTTCTCTCTCCTCCTCCTCTGTCTCTACCTCCTCCCCGTCTCTCTCCCCTCTACCTCTCCCCCTCCTTGCCTCCCCCCCTCTCCCCCTCTCCTTCTCTCTCCTCTTTCCCCGTACCCCAGCCAGAGCTCAGGTTGCAGGGCTGGCCGGAACCGGAAGTGATGGTGAGGCTGGCCCTGATGCACTTTTGAACTGGCGTGGGAGCAGCAATGGCGCCGACAATGAGGTGTATTTTGGAGTGGGACGGTGGGGGGGTTGTGGAGAGAGTTAGGGATGGTGGTGGAGAGAGTCGGGATGGTGGTAGTGGTGGTGGTGAGAGTCAGGGGCAGCTAGGATATCGGAGGTCGGCAGGGTCTCGAGGCCTGGAGTTTGGTGGAGCTGGAGTCTGGTAAGTGGGAGGGCAGGGGAACAGAGTTTGGAGACCGGAAGGAGGTGGGGCCAGATGGAAGAGTTCAGAGACTGGAAAGGATATCAAGGGAAGATTTTAGACCTGGGACTGAGGGGAGGGGGGATGGGGGAGAGGCTTTAGACCCTGAGACTTGGGGTGGGGGCGGGGAAAGAGTTTCGACCCTGAAAATTGGTGAGGGTGGGGGTGGGGGGTGGGGAGGTTGGTGAGTTTAGCCCCTGAGATTAGGGAAGTGGATGGGTGGAAACTATAGACCCTGAGACTAAGATGAATTAAAAACTGATAGGGATCTGGCGGGAGCTCTGAAACGTGTGCTGTATAATATTTTTCCTTTTTTTAAAGATTAATTTGCATCAGTAATAACGTGACACAGTGTACTACAACTAGCGGACCTCCTAAGACATTGCTCAATGACCTGACAGTCAGAGAGCGCAGTGTTGGAAGAAGTGTAAGAGTAGGGAGGTGCACCTTTACAGTGAAAAAAATATGAGAAGACACTTCCGTCTACAGGCAGAAAACACTTTTTCCTAATTTGGTTTGGTTGCCGGAAAGTAAGTAATTAGTATTTCCCTTACCTGATATAGTTAATAGACAGTGGTGATGCATAACTAATCATTCTTTTCGAATTCTCAATATAGACAAAATAAAGCACAGCCTCTTCATCTCTGAGTACAATTTTCCATTCTGGAGACTAAGTGCAGTGGCAGGCAGGAAAGCCAATGTGATTCCCACTGTGCGGCCGATCAGATTTATCCACCCAATTTTTCACTTTTCAGCTAATTAATTATGAATCAATGAGGAGCTCGTCAAATCTAGTGGTGGAACAGTCAGGGATTCGTCCACCCTGCCGTAACCTCATGGGGTCAAAGGTCCTGGTGCCACATTTAAACAGCACCAGCACAGACATTCACTCACTGCAGGCAAGATGTGGCCTGAACTTCTGTTTCACCATGGTACCCAAACATACAAAAGCCCCAGCTCCACGGTTCAATGAAACCTCCCTGGGGATTCTCATCCAGACTGACCAGGAAAAGCAGGAGGTCCTCTTTCCTCAGGATGGGAGTAGGAGGTCCTCCCACCTATCATACCGGCCTGGGAGGAGGTCGCCAGGAAGTCAGCACTCATGGCCAACAGAAAAGGACCGCACACTACCAGCAGATGCGACATCAGCACTGCGTGTCTACCAGCCACTTCAAGCTCAACATCTCATGTAAGATCCTGTACAAACAGCATCTTAATTCCTTACTGGAGACACTGGCTCAACAGACACAATAGGCATGCATGCTTCTGAAATGCTCTTTCATCCATTGTGCTCACAATCAATCCATCTGTCTTTATGCAATACAAGATCTCCCACAACAAAAGGGAGAGAGCGAAGACTGGAGGTCCTATCCCTGAGCTGAGGACACTCTGCTCCAATGAGGAGCAGGCGACAGAGCTCGCAGGTGAAGACAGAATCATTACTGTGAGGAAGACGAGATTGGTCTCCACCAACAAGCCAGTGAGGGTCCATTGGTATTCATTGGCAACATGGGGACAATGACTGAGTGACCTATAATGGAGCCTGCCTAGTCAATCACGAATTATTTCTTCTCTCCATTCCAACTACCAGCAAGAAAAAGCAGAGGAAGACCACAAGCAAGTGCCTCAGCCCAAGCCCCCAGAGCACCTCAAATGAGGAGGCAGAGGAAGCATCTGAGGAAGACCCATCACTGCGTTCACCCGCACACTTCAGTGCAGATACACGCACTTAAGTGGGTCCTAGTTCTAGGGTAGGTTCGGGATCACAACCTGGTGATCACTTCCCAGTTACGTGTCCACAGCAGACAGAGGCAGTGACAGCCAAGGTATCTGACACTTGGAGGACTGTTGGAGACCAGGCTGCTGCTGTGTCTCAGTTCGATGATGGGCTTCTGCAATGGGCCCTGAGAGAAATGTTGGAGATGTAAAGACAGGCAGGCGAACATTAGGCAGATTTGTCAGAGACCGTCACCGTACTGCTGATGTTGTGCCTCCAGCATGTGAGCGCATCAAAGCTTCCATGAGAAGGGTGCAGCCTCCTTGGAGACCCAGGTCCAGCAATTTCTGCCAGATTTGTGTTCGAACTTGCACACCATCACTCTACCCATGGGGGCGTTCTAGCAGTAGCTTGGTAAGAGGGGGACAGAGCACCTCGACATCCCTCCATATGAGCATACGAATTAGGAGCAGTAGGCCACTCGGCCCCTCGAGCCTGCTCCACCATTCAATAAGATCAGGGCTGATCTGAATGTATCCTTATCCTGCCTACCCCTGATAACCTTTCACCCTCTCGTTAATCAAGAATCTACCTAGCTCTGCCTTAAATGTTTCAATCAAGTTGCCTCTTACTCTTCTATATCCCAGTGGATACAAACCTAGCCTGTCCAATGTTTCCTCATAAGACAACCCACCCATTCCAGGTATTTCATAAAAAGTAGGACCAGGAGCAAGCCAGTTGGCCCATAAAAGCCTGCATTCAATAAGATCATGGCTGAAATAAAAACAGAAAATGTTGGAAAAACTCAGCAGGTCTGGCAGCATCTGTGGAGAGAGAAGAGTTAACATTTCAAGCCCGTATGACTTCTTCAGAGCAGAGATGGCTGATATGATTGTAATCTTCTGCCTACCCAGATAACCTTTCACTTCCTTGCTAATCAAGAATCTATCTAGCTCTGCCTTACAACTATTCAAAGACCTTATTTCCACCGCCTTTTGAGGAAGAGAGTTCCAAAGCTTCACAACCCTCTGAGAGAAAAAATTTCTCCTCATCTCTGTCTTAACTGAGTGACCCCTTATTTTTAAACCATGATCCCTAGTTCTAGATTCTCCCACAAGAGGAAACATCTTGTCCACATCCGCCCTGTCAAGACCCCTCAGGATCTTAAAGGTTTCAATTAAGTCACCTCTTACTCTTCTAAATTCCAGAGGATACATGCCTAACCTGTCCAGCCTTTCCTCATAAGACAACCTGCCCATTCCTGATATTAGCCTAGTAAATCTTTTCTGAACTGCTTCTTACGCATTTACATCTTTCTTTAAATAAGGAGACCGGTACTGTACTCCAGATGTGGTCTCACCAACAATTGAAGCATAACCTTTGTAATCAATTCCCCTCACAATGAATGATAACATTCTATTAGCTTTCCTAATTACCTGCATACTAACCTTTTATGATTCATGCACTAGGACACCAAGATCCCTCAGAATCTCAGAGCTCTGCAATCTCTCATTATTTAGATAATAAGCTTCTTTTTATTCTTCCTG